>NC_073629.1:33828981-34132012 GCF_029407905.1 Bubalus kerabau
TAGTTTTATAGCAATCAGGAGTCTCATTTTTTCTCCCCATAGAAAGTCCTGTTTCTTACCCAGCGTTTATGGCATTGTGTTCTTTAGCTGTGACCCCAATCGTCCTGTTGGCACCTAACCTCCTTGTTCACCTGGCAGGTGGAGGTGGAGGGAGCAGTCCCCTCTGAGAAGCACCCTAGGCAGCAGCCATCTGCCCACACACAGCAGGACGCGGGGCTGCTTGACTCATACACATGCTGGGTCCCAGCACATGTAGCCCCCTCTTCCCCTGTCAAGACCCCTCCCCCTGCTCAGAGGAATCATACCCTCAGGGATGGTGAGCCTCTCCATGGCCTGGAGCTTGTCTGCAAAGTAGCACTTCTTTTTGGGGTATGATCCACCGTTTCTGTCCCCTTGGGCTGCCCCCTAGACCACGACCACCTTGGAAGGTGTTCACATTTGTTCTCCCACAATCCAAGCACCCAGCACAGGTTCTGTGACTGATAACTGGCTGTGGAGTAAATGAACAGTGTAACCAACTGACATGTCACTAGAGGAACTGAGAAGCTGTGGCCCCTACTCCCCATCCCTCTTAGACAGGATTCAGGGGTCCGGAAGCAACTTGTCAGAGCCCGAAGGGGAAGGGATGTGAGCCCACCCAGGTTAAGCCCAGCTACCAGGGGGAAGAGTTACCCCAGTATTCCTTGGCAGCCCATCTCCATCTCTAGGAGGGGCATATCTGGGGCAGAGAGGGCAGGCACAGCCCTGGGCAGCAGGATAAATGCCAGGCATGCGGAGTCCCTTACCCTCTGAGACTACACTCTTGTCCACTCCTCACAGGGCAAGGCCACCTGGGTAACCCTGAGGGGAAGCAATAACAGGAAGAGAGAGGCTGCAGCGGGGCCGGGTGGAGGGTGCTTTGGGAAGGGCATCCTTTATTGATGCACTCATTAGCTATTGATGAGAAAGGCCTTGGTGATGAGAAAGGCCTCAGCTCCCTGTCTCGGGGAGCTGAGCTGGGATAGGGCCAGGGCATTTCTGGTGGGCCACAAACACTTCCTGAGCCAGAACTCAGACCTTGATTCAAGGAACTGGTAAGGTTCCTTGGAGCACCAGAATCCATGAAGCACCAACTCTCCTCCAAAATGGAGGCCCAGAAAGCATCATGCCAGCCCCCCCATGAGAAAGAACAAAAAGATCTGCCATCCCAAGATCACCCAAAAGACCCCCCCAGCAGAGCCTCTTGGGCAGTAAAGGCACTGTGCATCCGCCGATGCCTGAAACCAAAAGGTGGACTTCACCTGGGCTACTACATCACTATGCCAGACGTTGTTTTATGTGTATTAATTTAGCTAAATCTCACAGCAGGGTTGTGACAGATGAACTATTTATGGATGAAGAAATGGAGGCTCAGAGAGGTTAGGTAGTTTGCCCAAGGTCACACAGCTTGTAGCTGAGCCTGGATTTGGACCCAGGCAGTGGGCTCCAGAGCCTGTGTGCTGAGTCACTGCTGTGGTCCCTCAGAAGGATTAAGGGATAGGCTCAAAATGACAAGCTGGTAAATGTCAACTGAACACCAAGCCTTCTAACACCAGTGCAGGCCTGTTCCACCTTTCTGTCTCTTCTTCGTGCTGATATGCAAATAGATCACCTATTTAGGTGATGAGGGCAAATAGCTGGGACAGTTCCCTCTCTCTGCATTGGCCTTTTGGGGGTGAGACCTTCTCTCTCCTCCAGGCCAGGGCCCTCCTAGGTGCCTGCAATTCTGGTTGGAATTGGAGAAAGGAGCCTTCCCTGGTTGGTCAGGTCAGGGTTCTATTCCTCAAGCCCAGTGGGACTGAGGCAAGCCCCCAGCTGTGCCCTTACCCTAGCCTTTCTCACAGGTGGCCAGGTGTGGGGAGGCCCAGATGGAGTCCAGGGCCCTGTCGAAGAATCTCAACGCCAAGGATCAGTCACTGAGCAAAACCATCCTGACTCGATCACCCATTTATGGGCAAAATATCCTACAAGCTGGGAGTAATATGGGGAGACACAAACTCACCACCACCCTCCTCTGTGCCTACATGTTATCATTTGCTCTTAGGACACTGGGTCAAACTAATTCAGCCTCTGGGGTCAGCATCTGATCCGTGCACTGTCAGGTGGAGGGTTTGCCAGGTTCACCCCTGGTGCACTGCACTTTGCACCCTGCCCGCTAACCCTCCTGGATCCTCTCTCAAGCTTCCTCCAGAGGCACAGAGAGCCAGGGCGATCCTATTTCATAGGATAGGATTTCTGAATCCCAGGCATCAGCTAGGCAGGCTCCTCCTGCCAGTCTGCCCGTCTGCCCGGAGACCAGCAGATCCCCTCGGCCATGGAGAGCTGACTTAGCGGAGCATCCAAGCCTACTCAGGCCGAACCAGAAGCACCTCCTCACCCACTGCTCCTGCTGGTGAGTTCTTGGCCACATTTTCCCCTTTGATCCACACGTCAATTTCTGCCCCTGGATCTTACCCGCCACATCAAAGGGCCCCAAGCATCTTTCTCCTAGAGCTCCTGAAGCATTCTTGGGAAATTGCAAGCGTGAGCTCTCCAGAGGGGCTTGTTTCCCAGCATGTTCTTAGGGAGATGCATCACTCTGATGGTCCACATTCCTAGGTTGTTTAGTTCAGAACCTTCCAAGAACAGCAGTTTCAATCCCTCAGCTAAAACTGAGCCTTGTCTTTGCACCAGAAGAAAGCCAAGCTGTCCTGGGATCCCCACCCACTATGTTCATTCCTGCTCCAGAAATTCCAGAGCTTTCTTGGGGCTTAAGGAGGCCCCAGAGCCCCACTGCTCAGTGTCCCACATAGGAGCCAATAGAAGAACAGATCCAGAAACAGAAGAACTTTGGTCTAGCAGGACAGACAATGGCCTCTGTGGTATTTCGTCAGGCACATAGGCAGCTTCTACCACCCACTCCACCCCACACAGCCAGATGTCTGCAGTTCCACCACAAGTGCTTCGTTCCACTAGCTCATGCCTTTGTGTACCAATCAATGAATTATTCAGCCAATATTTACAAAGCTTCTTCTATGCACAAGGCAACATTCTAGGTATTGGGGTAATCTGAGGATATGAATCCTTCCCCAAATCTCTCTAATAATAATGTGTGTTATTACTATCCTTGCTTTGTAGATAAAGCAGTTAAGACACAGAGATATTAAGTAACCTGCCCAAGATCATACAGCTTAATACATCCTGGAAACACAGCTATGGGATGGTTCTTTAGGGAGGTGATCCCAAGAAAATAACTCAAGATTGAGAGTTCTAGCAAAAAGGAGAGGCTAGCATTTGGCATTTTGTTGTTCAGTGTCCACACTTAGCCCCAGGACCTGCTTCCCCAGCCCTAGGCTGCCCTGGGGCAGGGAGAGGACAGTGAGAAGCAGGCAGGGGTGATGGGTGACTGCCAGGTGGAGGAGGGTCAAGCTGGTCCCTCCTCTCTAGTTCTCTGGAGAGTACAAGTGTCCACAGGCCCCAGGACAGGCTGCAGAGACCAGATGAGGGTGGGGTCCCACCACAGAGCAGGAGAAAAAAGGCCCAGGATGCATGCCAGGCTGAGGAAGGTGGGAGTTGATCTGGGTATGGAGGAGTCTGCTAGAGGCCTTGTGCAGGGGAGACTGGGTCCATCTGTGTGAACTAACCACATGGGGAGGCCACCATGGCAATCAGGCAAGAGGGGAGGTCTGAACAGGTGGATAGGGTAGTGGGAACAGCAAGATGTAACCTAAAGAAAGCAGATCCCTCATGGTCTAGAAAGTGATGGAGTATGAAGATCAAGGAGAAGGAAGGCTTTACCTGAACAAAGATCCAGACGGGAGCACAGTCTGGGAGAAGGAGAAAGCCTGTGCACTCAGACAATGCTGGGGCACTAAAGAAAGACCCCAGTTATGCTCAAAACCAGGCCAAGACAAGGCAGCTAGTCTCTGGGGCAGGTAGGCCCAGGCTCCTGAACACTTTATAATATAACCTTTATGTAGAACTCACCATCTGTCTGGTGCTATTCTAACCTGTGTGTTTTACAAACAATTTACTCCTTTAATCAGTTTGACAGAACTAAGATATAGGTAGTCTCCCCATTTTACAGATAAAGAAACTGAGGCAAGGAGAATAAGTGACTTGCATAGGACTAGTTGGTTATAGTTGCAAACCTAGGCCCACTGACTCCAGAATCCAGGCTTCTAACCGCTGTTCAAGCTGCCTTCTGGGCGGGTGGCGAAGGGGATGAGATGGTTTTAAATAAATTTATAATGATGAATTGTAACATGTTACTGAGAAGATCAGGTGCATCCCTAACCTTGAACAAGGCTGCAGAAGTATTTTCCCCAGTGTCAAGGGGGAAAATTCCAGTCTCATGGTCAATAGCAGTTACCTTGTAAGCCCTTACATTCCTGCCAGAAGGAATTATCCTGTGATCATTCTTTTCAGCATCGCTGCTGTTGCTCAGGATTTCAGTGAATGAAGATGTCGTTCTGTCTCTTTCAAAAGATAGCTCTGTCCTTGAGCAGTCCCTGCAGGGAGAGAGACACACTGCCCACGCAGGGCCCACCCCGCCCTGGCAAGGAAGAGAGCCACGTGACTGGCTCCCAAGCCCCTCCAGCCCTCCTTGTCTTCTTTCAGTGACTTTAACCTATTCTAAGAGGTAGACAGACTAGACAGGGGTAGGCGTGTCAAGGCATACCTGGAACAGAAACATCTGTGGACGTGGGTGGTCTGTACAGCTGCAGGTTTGTACATGGCAGCCCACTCGTGGGTCTCTGCATATTTGCACATGAGCACATGTCTGTCTGTGTGCACAGGTGTCTTGGTGATTTTCCTTGTAGCAAGCACATATCTGTGACTATTTGGATGAGAAGGCTCACGTGGCCATGTTGATGTGTGTGTCTGAGTATGTCTACAGGGGTCTGTGGCAGTGAGTGCCTGTGTGTGACTGCGGCAGTGTATAGATCTATGTCTCTGTGTGTCTGTGTCCTGGGCAGCATCCCCGGCTGAATGAGACTAGGTCACAGACAGCGGTGGATCTGCTATTGTGGGACTATAGTATAGACGGGGAAGTGTTGGCTTTGCAGCTAGAACACTTGCGTTTAAGTCACAGCTCCATAACTTAGTGACCAAAGGACTTTTGACCAGTCACATGCTTTTCTAGTAGGCTTCCCAGGTGGTGCTAGTGGTAAAGAACCCGCCTGCCAAGCAGGATAAGTAAGAAACACAGGCTTGATCCCTGAATTGGGAAGATTCCCTGGTGGAGGGCCACTCCAGTATTCTTGCCTGGGAAATCCCATGGACAAGGAAACTGGCTGGCTACAGTCTATAGGGTCACAAAGAGCTGGATATGACTGAAGCGACTTAGCATGCACGCATGCTTTTCTAGATCTCAGTGTCCTTATTTTTTTTTAAGATTTCTTTTCAATGTGGACCATTTTTTAAAATCTTTATTGAATTTGTTACAATACTGCTTCTGTTTTTATGGCGGGGGGGTGGGTCTTGAGGCATGCAGGATCTTATTTCCTGGCCAGGGATAAAACCCACACCCCTTGATGAAGTTTTAACCACTGGACCACCAGGCAAGTCCCCCACTATTTGTTAAATGGGGATAACCTATACCTTATTATCGTAGGACCATCATGGGACTCAAATCCTGTGTAGAAACGCTTGATCAGCAGGAGCAAAGGTGATGGGAATGGACAGGAGAGAGTACCTTCACCACTGGTGAGGGGCTTTGAATACAGGCCATACACACAGTCCCCCTCAGATGGTCCCAGAGCCGCTTGCCCTCAGGCCGCCCCTTCCCTGATGAGCCTGCCTGCACCGGCAGGCTTGACCTGAGTAGGGACAGCCTCCAAAAGGGCCCAACTACTGCAGCAGTGGGGTCGTGATGCACACATTTTAACAGTGCGGGAACAGAGAAGGGCCATCGCACCCCTACCCCTGACCCGTGGCCCTGCAGGCACAGCCACCAGCCTTCGCTGAGCATCTGTCGCTTGCTGTGTGCTTCTGTGTGGTGTCCCTTCCTCATGACACCCTTAGTGAAGCAGGTGCCAGCAAGGCCACTTGTCCTCCATCACACAAGACAGTAAGTGGCCAAGTCAGGCTTGAGAGCGGGCTCTCCCATCTGCCCAGAGCCTGGTGTTTTAACTCGGCTGAAGGGTGTTTCCAGCTCCCAGGGAGCCAACCCCCTGCAGATCCTCACCCCAGCCTGCTGACTCCACTTTCCCTATTGGGTTCAGGTCTCCCAGCAGGATGCTGGCCTCAGCTTCCAGCTTTACCCCTCTGATGCCTCCAAGGCTCCCATTTCCACCCATTGCCTTCTGCTAGGATGGCGGGGAGAGGAGGATACTTGGGTCACCTCCCCCTAGGGACAGGAGGTCGGCTAGGACAGCAAGTCTTGCCTAAGACTCCCTCTCACAATTCCCCACTTGGGGAAACTGAGGCCCTTGGAGGGTGAAGTCCCAATCCTGACCGCCAGTTGGGCAGAGAGGACCAGAAACTATTCTCTTCAGGCTCCTGTCTGAAGCTGGGCCGGTCATTCAAGGTGAGCACAAGAGAGGGGGCTGGACTGATGGCAGAGCTGAAACCAGGGAGAGGGAGCATGAGAGCCACCTGGAGGGACAGTCAGTGGCCCCAAGGCCTGGCTGGAGCAAAGAGGGGAGAGAAGCAGCTCCCAGATGGAAGGAAGAGGCACTGTGGAGTCATCTTCACAAAGTGGGCCAGGAACTGCATCCAGCAGAACAAGGACTCCCTCTTCTGTCTGAAGATAAGCAGCACCAGTCTCTGCCTTCCAGCCACTCCTTCCTTCAATCATCCTCTTATTCACTGGACAGCAACCAGTGGAAACCCACCCTGTGCCAAGCCCACTTGCCCACCTCCTCATCCCCCAGCTGCTCCCAGCCCTGTGACATCTGATCTCGCCCTCTATGCAACTCTGAGTTTCCCGTCCCTGAGGCTCTCGGGGCGGCAGCATGCACAGTTGCCTGCATGCTGACTTCTTTCAGCCAGTCTCTGACTCAGGGATGGCTGCCGCCTCACCTGAAAGTGTAGGAAGTGTTAGGGTTGCTAGGCAACCAAGGGCAACTGACTGCTCCTGATCACTGTGAACTTGAGAGACCAGACTCTCAGACATCTTTGGAACACTGTTTTGGGAACAGCACAGGGCTGGGCCCCTACAAAGCCCTGTCTGCAGGAAGTGCCCAGCTTAGTCCAGGAAGAGACCACCAGCGCAACAAAGCCACGACTGCAGACGGTGGGCAAAACTAAAGTGCTCCACAGGGAGGGTCACTGTGTTCCACACACAGCCTTGAAGGCTTCCCAAGATAGACGAGTGTGAACCATAGCGGCTCCCATCTAGGAATGCCTACTATGTGCCCTGCAGGCTATTCACATGTATTATCTTTTCCTCCCCCAAGAACCTTGAGGGAAGATATGAGTAGACCCATTTGGAGAGAAACAAAGCATTGTTTATGAAGGTGGTGATTTACCCAAGGCCACATACCTACTGCATGCAGAGTTGAGATTCAAACCCAAGCCAGTCTGGCTCTGGGGGAGGAGGAGCAAAGTTCAGAAGAGGGAGAGCTGTAAGATGTGCTGGGGACAGTGAGTAGACCCGCCTGTCCCTGCCTACAAAGATGCCAAGGGACCAGAAGACTACAGGGCTCTGGGGAGATGAGACATGGATCCAGAAAACTGTGTCAAAACCTTGTGCGGAGGTTATCAAGAGGGCAAGAGCACCTCCCTGTCTCCTTAAGGAAAGTTATATCTTCAGGTGAAGTCAGAAGGAAGGGATGCAAGGGACAGGACCTGCACAATCAGTGACCCAGATGGAGGAAAACACAAGTATGTTCAGAGGGGAAAAGAGGTTATTTCAGCCCAACACACTGTCTTGGCACTGTGACAGGCATGGCAGAGGTATGAGTGGAATCAGATGTCGTAGAAGACTCCTGAATACAATGATCACTTCCGCTGCGGGTAAGGGTTCAGCTTTGAATACTGGTAATTCTATCGAAGCCCTAGAATGGTGCGCAGATCAAAAGCTACAAGACTCAGGGAAAACTACCAAGAACAGCGAGTAGAGTGCCCCAGGACGCTGCCCGCCACGAAATGAGCTGTCCCCCAAGTACCCCATCCCCACAACTCCACCCTCACCGGGGTGCCCCACTGCACCCAGAACGTCCATCGCCTGCCAGAGGGCCATGGAGGGAAAGGCAGGCAGCCCAAGGTCAGAACCAGTTTCCATCTTGGCTACCATGAATGGAGCCAAGGACTATTCCCTGGTGGCTCAGACTGTAAAGAATCTGTAGGCATAGCAGGAGACCCGGGTTTGATCCTTGGGTCGGGAAGATTCCCTGGAGAAGGGAATGGCTACCCATTCTAGTATTCTTGCCTAGAGAATTCCATGGACAGAGAAGCCTGGCGAGCTATAGTCCATGGGGTTGCATTCTATCAAAGCCCTAGAAAGCTGGGCAGATGAAAAGATACAAGACTCAGGGAAAACTACCAAGAACGGCAAGTACCCTGGCAGGTACCCCGAGAAAACCATGATTCAAAAAGATATATGCAAACTAGTACAGCCACTATGGAGAACAGTGTGGAGATTCCTTAAAAAACTGGAAATAGAACTGCCTTATGATCCAGCAATCCCACTGCTGGGCATACACACTGAGGAAACCAGAAGGGAAAGAGACACGTGTACCCCAAAGTTCATCGCAGCACTGTTTATAATAGCCAGGACATGGAAGCAACCTAGATGCCCATCAGCAGATGAATGGATAAGAAAGCTGTGGTACATGTACACAATGGAGTATTACTCAGCCATTAAAAAGAATACATTTGAATCAGTTCTAATGAGGTGGATGAAACTGGAGCCTATTATACAGAGTGAAGTAAGCCAGAAAGAAAAACACCAATACAGTATACTAGCGCATATATATGGAATTTAGAAAGATGGTAACAATAACCCTGTGTACGAGACAGCAAAAGAGACACTGATGTATAGATCAGTCTTATGGACTCTGTGGGAGAGGGAGAGGGTGGGGAGATTTGGGAGAATGGCATTGAAACATGTATAATATCATGTATGAAACGAGTCACCAGTCCAGGTTCGATGCACGACACTGGATGCTTGGGGCTGGTGCACTGGGATGACCCAGAGGGAGGGTGTGGGGAGGGAGGAAGGAGGAGGGTTCAGGATGGGGAACACAGATATACCTGTGGCGGATTCATTTCGATATTCAGCAAAACTAATACAATATTGTAAAGTTTAAAAATAAAATAAAATTTAAAAAAAAAGATATATGCACCCCAATGTTCATTGCAGCACTATAGCCAGGACGTGGAAGCAACCTAGATATCCACTGACAGAAGAATGGATAAAGAAGATATGGTACATCCATATTGTGGAATATTACTCAGCCACTAAAATGAACAAAACTGTGTCACTTGCAGAGTTGTGGATGTCCTAGAGACCGTCATACAGAGTAAAGTAATTCAGAAAGAGGAAAACAAATATCTGTATGTTAAGGCATATATGTGGAATCTAGAAAAATGGTATATATGATCTTATTTGCAAAACAGAAATAGAGACACAGACATAGAGAACAAGTGTATGGACACCAAGGGAAATGGGGCGGGGCATGGGATAAACTGGGAGATTGGGACCGACATACATACACTACTAAGTATAAAATAAATAACTTATGAGAACCTACTGTAGAGCACAGGGAACTCTACTCAGTGCTCTGTGGTGACCTAAATGGGAAGGTAATCCGAAAAAGACAGGAGGTGTATATAGGTGTGGCTGATTCACTCTACTGTACAGCAGAAACTGACACATCTGTATAAAGCAGCTACAGTCCAGTTTTAAAGTTAATTAGCTAATTGTTTTAATAGAGAGTTCCCTTGGCCCCTTGATAATCCTTTCCTCTCTCTCTCCACCCGCTTCCCCAGGCAACTGCTGATCAGCTTTCTGTCACTCTAGGTTAGTTTGCAGTTTCTAGAATTGTGTTTAAATGGAGCTACTCTAAATGTACCTATTTTATCTGCCTTTTTTGACTAGCATATTTTCTTATTACAGATTTTTAAAATGGAGTTTTGATAAGGAAATGCAAGTAGTCAGTGATCAAGGCAGTGGGGGCATGGCAACCCAGGATGCTATCTGCCACACTTCATTGACTCACCAGAGATTAACTGAACTCCGAGTGGGCTCAACACCGGGCTAGGTCCTGGAATCGTAATGGTGCACAAAGCAGAGACGATCCCCGTTCCCGTGAGCATGAACTTCTCACTTCTTTCACTCATGGTTCACCTGCTTAACAAATATTCACTGCACATCCACAACCCTGTTTGAACTTAGCACTGCCCACCACTTCTTACACCCCGCTGACTCTCATCGGACATTTCTCTATCCACCACATTGAGCTGGGCCTTGGGATGATGCAGTGGGGGGATCATCAGATGTGAATCTTGCCCCCTAAGACCGTGCAGGGCAGAAGAAAAAACTGTAAGACACCGTCCTGCTCTCTCAAAGCTCACAAGAGAGTGGGTACCCTGAGGCTGAACTGCGGAAGCTGGGACTCCAAAATGAGTGCAAAGTGGACCATCTGGGCAAGGAGATCCAGACTCAGGGAAGGTAGGGGGCTCTCCAAGCTGGACTGGCCAGGCTAGGTTTGTCAGACAAGCAGGATCCAAACAACCCCCAAGTGGGCAGGGAGGAAGAGGAAAGACAGAGGAAGGGGAGGTGGATGCCCAGGGGGAGCCAAACCAGCACAAAGGCACAGGGGCAGGATCAGGAGAGTGGATAGGATGGCAGTAAGCTGAGAATTCCTCCCGGGGCCGTGTGAGGCCACATGGAACTTTTTTCTGCTTTCACATATGTTACATTGGCTTTACATATGGGGCAAAGGGTAGGGGAGTGGGGAGGTCATTCCTTAAATTTTTATAATAGCTCACTATGTGTTCTTACTGTCATTACCTCATTTAGTTCTCATTTTCATGTGGGAACTGCCATTATATTTCCCATTTTATGGATCAGAAACCAGAGGCTCATAGAATCTAGTGATTTGCTCAAAAATATACAACTCCTAAGGACTGGGGCAGAGACGGAAATGGCAACCCACCCCAGTTTTCTTGCCTGGAGAATTCCATGGGCAGAGGAGCCTGGCGGGCTATAGCCCATAGGGTCACAAAGGGTCGGACATGACTGAGTGACTAACACACACACACACTCACACACACATACACACAAGGGCTGGGGTGGGGCCTCAAGCCAGGTCTCTTGTCCCAAGACCAATTCTCTTCCTTCTGTCCATAATGAACAGAAGTTACTACTCTAAATGCAGCACGTCGGCTTCCCTAGTGGCTCAGTGGTAAAAAAAAAAATCTGCCTGCAATGCAGGTGACTTGCAGGAGACGCAAGTTCAATCCCTGGGTTGGGAAGATACCCTGGAGGAGGGCATGGCAACCCACTCCAGTATTCTTGCCTGGAGAATCCCATGAACAGAGGAGTCTGGCAGGCTACAGTCCATTGGGTCGCAAAGAGTCAGATATGACTGAGCAACTGAGCATGCATACGTGAATACATGCATACGTGGAGCTCCAGTAGACCACAGAACACTCTGAACTTAACACTATTCTTCTCTCTTCCTACACCACCTGACCCTCTTCAGCCACCCCTGTACCTGTCACTTTGAGCTGGAAGTGGAAGCAGCAAAGAGGAGAACAAGAAAGGGGAAGGAAAATGGCCTGGTTCCCAGGAGAGGAAGTTAATTTGGCCCAAGAAGCTCTCCCTCCTCTCCACATTGCCTCCCAAACCCTGATAAGAAGGGGCAGGTTCCTAATAAGGGCCCACTCTAGGCACTTGGAGCTCTCTCCAAGACCCCCGGATGGTACCTCTTCTTCTCAGTCTGGATAAAATGGAGTGGGATTCACGCCAAGAAGGAAACAAACCCAAAGCTTCACCGAGGGTTAGGATCCCAAACCAGAAAGTACAGCTCTGAGTTCACAAGGCAGACACAGAACTGGATTCCTGGTCCCACCTCTGCTCAGCAGCCCAGTGTCCCAGGATTGGGCCCCTAAATCATCACATGGACCACTGCAAAGGAGCAGCAAATATTCCTCCCGGGCTGACCGTGTGCAGGGTCAGGATTCCACCTCACGGCAATGGGCTCAAGCCTAGGAGTTCTTAACTGTGGCTCCATCCTGCCCTCCAACATTCTACAGCTCACGTGGTACCTGACACTCTCAGTGGTGGGTACATCCTCCCAATTCCATGATCAAGAGGCTGAAGTTCAGTGAAATTAGGTGGCTTGCAAAGGCCACACACTCTCATGAGATGGGACAGGTGTTCAACCCATCCTGGCCACTCTAACCTGAGCTCTTCACCCCACACATTGCCCCTGAACTGAGGAAAGAGGGTGTGGGACCAAACGAGTTCTGAACTCTCACACTCTGAGGCCCTGGGCTGCAGCTCCCCAAGAGGCCTCAGCTTCCATGCAAGGGGCCCTGTGATCTAGTGGATCTACCAGGCGGGGAGGCAGGTTCATGTTGGGGCTCTGGGCCACTAATTGTGTGAACTTGGGAAGGCCACTTGGCTCCTGTGACTCAGTTTCCCCACCCATGAATGGAAATAACATTTTCCACCCTCCTATGACTATTGTCATTTAAGTGAAGGTGAATAAGTGAATGTGGAATCACTTTGCAAAGACTACAGCTGTGTGCATGCAGGTTACCCTCGTTATCTGCAAATGAAACTATTCAAAGCTGTAACCACCACAGACTTTACCTGTCTCCCACTGTCACCCCCAGCCTGCCTGGTTTCAGGGTTCTCATGCTAAAGTCAAAGCTTGAATGGACCTAAAGAAGGAATCTTAGTTCATGTTTGTGGATATCCAAGCTCACTGGCATGTTCTCCTTAACCCCATCCCTAATACACACACACATGCGCATGCGTGCACACACACACACACACACACACACACACACACACACACTATTCCTTACTTTCCACTGCCTCAAAAGACTTTTAATGAAATCATTCCCCATAAACATCTTAGACTTACAGAATGGCCATCATTAAAAAGTCTACGAATAATAAAGTTTGGAGAGGGTGTGGAGAAAAAGGGAACTCTCCTACACTGTTGATGGAAAAGTAAATTGGTGCAGCCATTATAGAAAACAGTATGGAGGTTCCTTGAAAACCTAGAGTTGTGATGTGATCCAGCTATCTCACTCCTGGGCATGCACCCGGACAAAACTATAATTCAAAAAGATACATGCACCCTGATGTTCATGGCAGCACCATTTACAATAGCCAAGACATGGAAACAATCTAAATGTCCACCAACAAATGTATGGATAAAGAGCATGTGGTATATAAATACAATGGAATATTACTCAGCCATCAAAAAGAGTGAAATAATGCCATCTGCAGCAACATGGATAGATCTAGAGATTATCATACTGTGAAGTCAGTCAGAAATAGAAAGACAAATGCCATATGCTATCCTTTATATATGGAATCTAAAATATGACACAAATCAACATATCTATGAAAGAGAAATAGACTCACAGACAGAAAACAGACTTGTAGTTGCCAGAAGGGAGGTAGTTGGGTTAGGGAAGAATTGGGAGCTTGGGATTAGCAGATGCAAACTCTAGTATATATAGGATGGGTAAACAGCAAGGTCTTACTGTATAGCACAGGAACTATATTCAGTAGCCTGTGATAAAATGTAATGGAAAAGAATATATATAAAAAACTGAGTCATTTTGCTATGCAGCAGAAATTAACACACTTAAATCAACTAATACTTCAATAAAATTAAAAGAAAAATAAAAAACATCTTAGACTTAGGCACAAAAAATATCAGTGGCTATGGGCTTCCCTGGTGGTTCTGATGGTAAAGTGTCTGCCTGTAATGTAGGAGACCCGGGTTCAATCCTTGGGATGGAAAGATTCCCTGGAGAAGGAAATGGCAACCCACTCCAGTATTCTTGCCTGGAGAATTCCATGGACAAAGGAGCCTGACAGGCTACAACCCACAGAGTTGCAGAGTCAGACATGACTGAGCAACTAACACTTTCACTTATGTTGGCTTCTAAAGTCGCTATTATGTGGGGAAGTTCACAAAAATAATGACTGTAACTTAAGGATCTCTCCACCAGGCATTCCACACGTGCTATCTCAGTTAATGTATCCTTTAAACAACCCTAGACTTACTTACAGAGGAGGGGCTAAGGCTTACTGCTGGGAGGACAGTGCTTGTCCACTCAGCCTCCATCTTCATCCTTCCCAACAGAATTCCAATTGGGTCCAAGAGGTAGTGGTGGTGGTGATAAGAATTGGTTCAATTCTAGACACATTTTGATGATATAATACCCAAAAGGATAAGTAAGGGACTGGCCATAAAGTGTGAGAAAAAAGAGTTAAAGGTGAGATTGGGCACGAAAAGTGTTGGGTGAACTGGAGAACTTTGAACAAACACAAAATTACACATTTTATTATTATGACCTCTCCCTGTCATTGTGTATGGACACTCTGTTTGGGTGGAGAAGTTTTCCCCTCTCAGTCTGGCTCTGTCTTTCCAATTTCTTCTCTCATTATTAGTGTGCAGACTCCAAGTGTGCAAACTGGTTTCCAGAAGAATGTTGCCAAAATAACCACAAGGTTCCATCCTGAGCTAAAAATAAACCATTTTTTAACCTATTGGTAAACCTCACTGCAAGCTGGATCAAGAACCAGCTGAACCCTATATTAGCTCTCCCATGATGCCCTTCTTCCTCTCCACAGCTCACAGCGGGCGGGGAAGACTGAGGGTCTTCATGCTGTTTCCCTGACCCCCTAGGATGGATGTGTGTGGCTGGAAAGAAATGGAGGTTGCTCTGGTCAACTTTGATAACTCAGACGAAATCCAGGAAGAGCCAGGCTATGCCACAGACTTTGACCCAACCACCCCAAAAGGCCGGCCTGGGAGCAGCCCCTTCTCCAACTGGAAGACCCTCATCAATGACAGCACCAGCCATGAGACGGTCTTCTCCAAGCTCCCAGGAGACTACGTTGATTCCCCAGGGCCTGAGACGGTGGTCTTAAATGAAGGAAACCAGCGGGTGATCATCAACATTGCTGGCCTAAGGTTCGAGACCCAGCTCAGAACCCTCAATCAGTTCCCAGAGACCCTCCTGGGAGACCGGGAGAAAAGGATGCAGTTCTTTGACTCCATGAGAAATGAGTATTTCTTTGACAGGAACCGGCCTAGTTTTGATGGGATCCTATACTATTACCAATCTGGTGGGAAGATCCGGCGGCCGGCCAATGTCCCTATCGACGTCTTTGCAGACGAGATCTCCTTCTATGAGCTGGGCAGTGAGGCCATGGACCAGTTCCGAGAGGATGAAGGCTTCATCAAAGATCCTGAAACATTGCTCCCCACCAATGACATCCACCGGCAGTTCTGGCTCCTCTTTGAGTACCCTGAGAGCTCCAGTGCCGCCCGTGGTGTGGCTGTGGTCTCCGTCTTGGTCGTGATCATCTCCATCACCATCTTTTGCCTGGAGACCCTTCCTGAGTTCCGAGAGGATAGGGAGCTGAAGGTGGTGAGAGACCCCAGCCTCAACATGAGCAAAACAGTCCTCTCCCACACCATGTTCACTGACCCTTTCTTCATGGTGGAGTCCACCTGCATTGTGTGGTTCACCTTTGAACTGGTGCTCCGGTTCATGGTCTGCCCCAGCAAGACTGACTTCTTCAGGAACATCATGAACATCATTGACATCATCTCCATCATCCCCTACTTTGCAACCCTCATCACGGAGCTGGTCCAGGAGACAGAGCCAAGTGCCCAGCAGAACATGTCCCTGGCCATCCTGAGGATCATCCGCCTGGTGAGGGTCTTCCGCATCTTCAAGCTCTCCCGCCACTCCAAGGGGCTGCAGATCCTGGGGCAGACACTGAAGGCTTCCATGCGGGAGCTGGGGCTGCTCATCTTCTTCCTCTTCATCGGCGTCATCCTCTTCTCCAGCGCAGTCTACTTTGCCGAGGTGGATGAGCCAGAGTCCCATTTCTCTAGCATTCCTGATGGCTTCTGGTGGGCGGTGGTCACCATGACAACTGTGGGCTATGGGGACATGTGCCCGACCACCCCAGGGGGAAAAATCGTGGGCACTCTGTGTGCCATCGCAGGGGTCCTCACCATTGCCCTCCCTGTGCCTGTTATTGTCTCCAACTTTAACTACTTCTACCATCGGGAGACTGAGAATGAGGAGAAGCAGAGCATCCCAGGAGAAATCGACAAACTCCTCAACAGTGCAGGCTCAAGAATGGGCAGCACAGACTCTCTTAGCAAGACCAATGGTAGCTGCTCTGCAGAGAAGTCCAGGAAGTGATATCTCCAGGGCTTCTTGGCCCCAAGTCTCCCAGGTCTCTCTGTCTCTCTCTCCTCTTCCCACCTCTTGCTCTCTGTCTTTCCAGAAACCAAAATATATCATCTGTGACCACAGACCATCTTTGATTGGAAACTATTTTAATAAACTGATACTTCTGTTCTATTTTCTCAGCTGTTTCTTTTTCAATTGACTGTAGAAAGATTCCATTCTCCTTTCCTGTGAGGGGGGACTTCAGGTCCTTGTGCCTCACCTGTAGTGCCCAAGATCAGCAATATCGTCATCAGGTGGAAGCAAGGAAATGCAGACTCCAAGCCCACCTCAGACCTGCTGAAGCAGAATCTACACTTTAATAAGATCCCAGGTGATTCACTGTCACAATAAAGATGAAGAAGAGCTAGCTCTGATCTTCCTAAGAGGAAGCACCTTGAAAGGCCAGGAGTGGCTGGGAGCAATGAGTAAGAGCTCAGAGTTGTTTTAATAATAGTACCATACACTTGTGTAGCATTGCTTACATTTTCCAAGGCCCTTTCACCTACATTATCTCACTGCATCTAAAAATAACCAGTAGAACAGACGTGACTATTATTTCCACACTGTAGAACAAACCAGGAGACGGCGACTTGCCTAAGGTCACCCATAACCATGAACAGTCAGTGCTGGAACCCAAATCTCCCATCTGCTGGTCTTGACTATTATTTCCACATTGTAGATGAACAAACCAGGAGACGGCGACCTGCCTAAGCTCTCTCAGAATGGTAAACAGTCAGTGCTGGAACCCAAATCTCCTACCTGCTAGCCAGGTGATCTTTCCACGTGAGGAGAATGTGATAGAACAGAGGACAAGGGAGAGAGGAATTTGAGGGGTCTGTCTTTCAGAGGGTCCAGGCAGCACATTTCCAGACAAGCACACTCTTCCTGAGGAGGGGGATCCCCGCTTTCCATGCAGGCTGGGAGGCAATGCCAGCCTGGCCTCCTTGCTCCTCAGTCCCTCCCTTGGGCAGTGGACAAGCAGAAACGTTCTCTTTGCTCATCTCCATGAATTTGTGCAAACACTGGGGATCCAGAGTGTGGGGAGTATATATACCAAGGCCTCAGAGAACTGCTCCAGGAAAATGTACAGGCCCACCTACCTTGGGGTTCAGCTCCCTCAGTCATCAGGGATTGACCAGTAGCCTGTGGGGCAGCTGGGGTGGGAGCAGCAGGACCCTTAGACATGTGTGCAGAGGCCAGTCCCTATCCCCAAGGAGGGCGGTTGTCATAGGAACTGAGGAACTGCCTTCCTGGGAGAGGATCTTGCTCAGCCCATCATGATCCCAGGATGACAGAATGGAGTTGGGATTCCCCTAAAAGCAAGGACGGAAGTTTCTACTCTGTCTCTCCCCCTCACCCCTCAAGTTAGGAGGCCCGTGTCTTCCTCAGACCCAATAACCAATGTCTGGTCACACATCAAAGGAGAGTCAACATCAGAATAATGCCCTTGGGCTGCAGGTCACTGCACAGTTCCACTTTGTGCAACCCAAATCATACACCCACAGCATGTTAACCTTGGAACTTACCCAGTTCCACACAAGCCTGGGAGACACAGCCCTGTAGCCCCAGGTACCACCATACCACTTCCACTTCCAGGTAGACTAATAAATGAACTGGTATGAGGGAAAGCTGATCCTCTCCTCTCCTGTGTCCTTAGTCTAGGCCCTAAGAAACTGGACTCAGTCACATTAAGTCTCCATCATGCTCTAAAAGTCTCAATCTCCTTTTTGCATGTTAACTCCAAGATGTAACTTGGCACTGAGTCATAGAAAGATCTGGCCTTGGCTTTGCAGCCCTTGGAGCTGGGCCAGCAGGACTCCTGTCCCAGACCTGAGCCTCAGGTTTCTGAACTTTGATATACCTTCCTCACAATTTCCTAAGTTCCCTTTCAATTTTCTTCTTGAGATCATTCTCCAATTCTCTTCACACCCTTCAGCGTCCAAGCATAGGGTTGACCAGATGTCCTGGACTCACACCTATGGGATTACCCTGAAGCCTTATGCCAGGCTCCAGTGCCAGGATGGTGGTCTGCTGAACAGATTGCTCCCACTGTCTGGGGTGGCATTTCTCTTACAGGCTCACACAAGCTTAGATGCCAGGATGGTGATTGGCACTCTGATTTAGGGTGATGCAAATTTTTATATACACTAGGGCCCTTGCAAAAACCATTTGCCCAGAACCTAAGCACATTTGACAAAAGAGCCCACATGCCCACATTCTGCCTTCTGGGAGCCACGTCATCATAATCCTTTATACTAAAACCTCTCCCCACAGAGAAACCCTTTGCCCTCTCATGTCAGCCCTCCAAGTAGATATTATTACCCTCATTTTGCTTTATGAGGAAACTGGTTCAGAGAGGTTCAAGGGCACACAGCCAGGAAGCAGTAGAGAGGGATGTGAATCTAGGTCTCTTTGATGTTAAAATGTATCCCACCAGGCTGCCTACCCAGAGCATCCTAACCCAGAGAACAGCCTCTGCTGGAGTGAGGAAGTGGGGTTGTGTCATGATACAGACTGGGCACATTCCTGGGAGCAAATAGGCTCTTCACCTAAGGCCCCTACTTTCTTATTCTTTCTAATTTCATATTCAGAGGCTAAGCCACGTGCTGCATTACAGCTTCACATAATGCAAACAAGGTAAGATACTTAGACTCCAGAGCAGACTGGACCAGTGTCCCCAGAAGCCAAGACAGAGCTCTGGAGCTGCAGCCATTCTCTTCCTGGGATCCTGTAGGAAGAGTCCAGTCTAGCAGGGCAGAGGGAGCCATTCTTCTTCTCCAGTCAATCCATTTATCCCCAGGAGTTAAGAGGACTGATCATGGGATTCTGATGCCCAGGAAGCAGGTCTAGGCTTTCAGGTTGGAGTAAGGGAGTGGGGCTGCAGAAACAAGCCCTCCAAGACACCGCCCCCACCCTCCACCGCCATGCCACTGCTGCCAATAGGCCTGGTGTCATGGTCTCTGCGTGCCTGCACTGAGTCATCTATTTCTTCTCCAACAACCCAGGGAGATGGACTATGGGAGTTCCCTTCACCATCCATCTGCCCAGCCTCCTGTTGGCAATGGGATCTGTGGTCCACAGTGGAGCACCCAAGATGGCTTATGACAAATGGAATGGAGAGAGGAAGGGCAGACAGGACAGGGCTGCCCAGAGGGTCAAGTGCCAAACACAGAAGGAAAGATATTCCCACTCTTATCAAAGAGGGAAGGATTGGTCAGCAGCTGGGCTCAGAGAAGCCTGCTTTAAGGAGGGCAGAACGGAGCCCTGAGGCTTCATTCAGCCAATTAATATTGATTGAGCTCCTACTGTGTGGCAGACAATTTATAGCCACTGAATAAGGACACAGAAAGAACAAAAAGTGTCCCTTTAAATTTTCACAGTAAAAATATGCATAAAGTAAAAGAAACAACAAAAACATTTTCACAGGATGCTATAATTTGCAGATGGCTTCCAAATCTTGTGTTTTCTTTTCTACCATGTCATGCTGGCTGTCTTTGCAAAGAACTGTGCAAGTCAGGACAAACCTTTGTGTCTATTCATCATTCTCTTTTAAAAATGCTTTATAAACCAAAAAGTTTCAAAAACTTAAGGATTTTTTGACTAGAAAGCTTTCTAGATTTGAAATCAAAGGACTTGGCTGAGTTCTTACTAATTGTATCACTTTGACCTCAATGAGCCTCAGTTTCATTTTGTGGAAAATAGATTAAAGAAAAATACATACCTTGCAGTAAATGGGGCCATCCCCCAACCCCAACACACACACACAGACAGACAAACAGCAGTGAATAGTTTCAGAGACCATCCAGCTGCCCTCTTTTACCCAAACTGGCCAATCAGGCTCCTCAGAACCTCCACAGGCTGTCAAAGGGGCTGCTTGGGACCTGCCTTCTGCTTGAGACAGGCCCTTTTGTGACTTCTTACTTCTCTCATTCTTATACTTGTACTCAACCTCTTTGAGCTTACTTCCAAATCTAAAAAAAAAAAAAAAATGTACATAGTTGTACCTGCCTCACCGGGCTATTGGGAAGAACCAGTGATGGAGTGTTATTAAAAGTAGCTTACGGCTGTAAAGCACTACACAAATGGAAGAAATTGCTACTCTTTAAAAGCTGTCATTTTAGACCAATTAACACTGTCCAAGTGAGTATCACTTCAGTTCAGTTCAGTCTCTCAGTCATGTCCAACTGTTTGCAACCCCATGAATCACAGCACGCCAGGCCTCCCTGTCCATCACCAACTCCCGGAATTCACTCAGACTCACGTCCATCGAGTCAGTGATGCCATCCAGCCATCTCAGCCTCTGTCGTCCCCTTCTCCTCCTGCCCCCAATCCCTCCCAGCATCAGAGTCTTTTCCAATGAGTCAACTCTTCGCATGAGGTGGCCAAAGTACTGGAGTTTCAGCTTCAGCATCATTCCCTCCAAAGAAATCCCAGGGCTGATCTCCTTCAGAATGGACTGGCTGGATCTCCTTGCAGTCCAAGGGACTCTCAAGAGTCTTCTCCAACACCACAGTTCAAAAGCATCAATTCTTCGGCGCTCAGCTTTCTTCACAATCCAACTCTCACATCCATACATGACCAATGGAAAACCATAGCCTTGACAAGACGGACCTTTGTTGGCAAAGTAATATCTCTGATTTTCAATATACTATCTAGGTTGGTCATAACTTTCCTTCCAAGGAGTAAGCCTCTTTTAATTTCATGGCTGCAGTCACCATCTGCAGTGATTTTGGAGCCCCAAAAAATAAAGTCTGAGACTGATTCCACTGTTTCCCCATCTATTTCCCATGATGTGATGGGACCAAGTGAGTATAGAACTAGCTTTACAATCCAAGTCAGATCATGACTTGGTCTCAAAGATAAAAATTAATTTCAAAGACAATATAAAAATAGAATGAATGGATACAAAGCAGGGAAACTAGTAGGAGTAAGGATAATATGATGCTTAATAAACAACTGCCCTCTTCTGGAAGTTCTACACATGTGTTTCATTTCCTCCAAAGCAATCGCTATAAGGTAAGTATTATTTCTGTTTTACAGATAAGGAAACTGAAACTTCAGAAAGTTAAGTAACTTCTCCCTCTGCTGTACTGGGGGGAATCATCATAGGCACCCCAACATCAGGCTGATCAGATATAGATGGTACTCCAGTTGTCCTGTCCTACCACTTTCTTGCCCAAAGACCCAAACCCCATGTCTGCCACCCTCAAGTCACCTTCACCCAGAGGTGCACAAAAGGTGCTAGTGCCACCACATGGGCCACAGCGCTCCCTGTGGTCTGGGACGTTGGAGAAGCTGAGTTTGGAGCCTCCACTTCCACCACACCAGCCCCTCTATAGGCCCACACCTGTGCAGAGGCCACTCAGAGGAGCTCAGCCACTCGTCTGAGAAGGCAGGCTCTGTAAAACTCCCAGGACAACCTCCTGGCACAGAACCTGCAACAGCAGTGTGGTCTGGAGTCGCTGCCACCCCAGACGCTCAAGCACAGGCTATGTGTCCTGCTTCCCCAGCTTGGCCAGAAGCTTGTCTCCTGATGGCCCTGCCCAGCCCTCACTCTGCTCTACACACGGTCCCTCCCCTGTGACTTGCTCAGCACTCCCTGATGTGGCATGAGCTGGTGCAAGAAGCCTCGGGCCCGACGCTTTAGTTGCAGATGGCAGAAACCCAACTGAAATGGAACCAAAAGAGAAGACTTTATTGGCTCACATGACTGAGAAATGCAGGAAAGCTGATGGTAAGCCCACTGGGCCTGGGGACTCACACACCACCTTCAGAGCTCTCATTACTTCTGCCTATCGCCTTTGTGTGGACATGCAAGCATTCCCCAAGGAGAGGGAGCATAGCAGTCCCAGGACCCAGTCTGATCACCATCTAACCAAAAATGTATAAATACGTATAATCACCTTTAGGGCTTCCCAGTGGCTCAGATGGTAAAGAATCTGCCTGCAATGAGGGAGACCTGAGTTCGATCCCTGGATGGGGAAGATCCCCTGGAGAAGGGAATGACAACCCACTCCAGTACTCTTGCCTGGGAAATCCTATGGACAGAAGAGCCTGGTGGGCTACAGTCCATAGGGTCGCAAAGAGTCAGATGTGAATGAATGACTAACACACACACACTTAATTACCTTTGTATCTAATTACTTAAATACCTCACACGTTAGATCCAAAAGATAGGTGTTTTCATCTGTCTCTGTTTAGTCACTCATTGGTGTCCGACCCTGCAACCCCATGGACTATAGCTGCCAGGCTCCTCTGTCCTTGAAATATCCCAGGCAAGAATACTAGAGTGGGTTTTCGTCTTTCTAGTCTACTGCTGTATTCCCAGGATCTATTATAGCAGAGAGCAGTTGTTCAATCACTGCTTCTTGAATTAATAAATTGTCCCTTCAAGCCCCCCCTCCCAACTACCCTAAGGAATCCAAACCAAGCCACTCTGTAGGCCCGGGGAGATCTTATTCTCCCCCTACTCCCAATCTCCCCCAGATCCTAGACCTACAGGCTGAAGATACTTCTTAATGAGGAGTGTGACGATAAGTGACCCTTGAAGGCATTATGGGGGTGGGTTCTGGAGCCTGGCTGCAGCTAGAAAGGGGCCGGGAGAGGCCTGGCCTAGCACACACCCCAGTCACCCTTGGGGAGATCATTCTGCCCTTCTCCTGGGACTGCTCAGCCTGGCGGACAGAAGAGAGGACCGCAAGGAGAGCTGGAACCCCCTTCTCTCTCTGAGAGCCCCACTCTGAAGGTCTCCCTGTCTCAGACCCCTTCACAAGCTTCCCACTGGAACAAGTGAGCCTCCAAAAGTCTGCCCTGCTCAAGGATCCTGGATGTCCCGCCTCCCGTGTCCATTTGGACTGCTTCCCCTAATGCCCAGGCTGCCCACCCTGCCCCCTTCTGCAGCCTTCCTCTCCTGGAGTCCTGCAGGCCTGCCTCCACAGCAGCTGCAGGGAGGGAGGGGGAGAGTGCACCCCCCATAGGTGCGAAGGCACCCACCAACACTCTCCCCAGCCCCACCCTACACCCCTTGTTCCCTTGTAGGTCCTGGGTTGGAAAAGAAAGAGATCCCTGCCAAGATGATTCTACCCAGAAGCTGATTCCAGCCCCCTAAAAAAATTAAATGCATTCGCCTTGTGGAGTGCAGCACTCCAAAGGCCCTTTGAAGTGAGAGGAAGAAAGCTGCCCCGTCTCCCCAGAGACCACTGAGTCTAGAGACAGAAGAACATTTGCCCTCAAACGCAGGGATGAAAAGGAACGGGGGGAGGCAGGGAGCCGGGGAAATGGGGGAAAAGGAAGATCAGACAGGTTTTTGTTATTGCTTCTCAGGGGAAGCGGAGGTAAGAAGCTGCCTGCAAAATGTCACCGGCTAATGAATGCTGTTTCACTCCGGTGCCGAGGTGTCAGTCAGGAGGCAGGCAGAGGGATGACAGCCGTCCTCATTAGGGACTCTGGGTGGATCTGCTGCTCTTCTGAGCTGGAGGGGCCAGGGCTGTGTCCCGTCCTTCCCACTTGACTGTATAGTTCTCTTGTTAAAGGCAAGAATAAATATAAATATAACAGGAAAAATAAACATGGCAAAATAATACAAAACTACCAAGGTTATTGTGAGAATTAAATAACATATGAAATTCCTTACCAAAGGGTAAAACATGCTACCAAGTAGGAGGAGATGGATGAAATCCAGGATCAAAACTCTCCTGCAGGTAGTAAAGAGCTCAAGGGCCGTGGCTGTGCCTTTCTAATGTTGGTACATAACAGTTGCTCAATGAATCAAGGGACACAAGGAGGAAGAGAAAGGGGCAATCCAGGGCAGAATGAAGACCACAGGAGGGCAAACCCAGAGGTCCCCAATTCCCCCTATACTTCCCTTGATAATGATAATAATCATGATAATGATAATAATAGTGACTCATTCACTTGGAAAATTACTTCACCTTGGGTTGAAGTAATTTCTTGACACAGAATTTTCTGTGCAGGCTCTGAATTCTCTGTTTTCTGAGAGTCCAAGGAGGAGAAGCAAGAACAGCGAGATCAAGCCAGTCGATCCTAAAGGAAATCAACCCTGAATATTCATTGGAAGGACGGATGCTCAAGCTGAAGCACCAATAATCTGGCCACCTGATGCAAAGAGCTGACTCATTGGAAAAGACCCCCACGCTGGGAAAGATTGAGGGCAGGAGAAGGGGACGACAGAGGATGAGATGGTTGGATGGCATCACTGACTCAATGGACATGAATTTGAGCAAACTCCAGGAGATGGTGAAGGACAGGGAAGCCTGGTGTGCTGTGGTCCATGGGGTCGCAAAGAGTCAGACATGACTGAGCAATTGAACATAACAAAGCAGAAGAAGATAATGAACACCCAGCATGTGCCCAGTTCACTTGCTTAGGCACATAGATGGCTTGCTCACTCTGTCCCCACTATGAGCCAGACACCAAAAAAGGCTCTGGGGTTACTGAGACTGAGAGGGGTCCCTGCCCTTGGGGAGCGGAAATAGCCTTCACAGAAGAGCCAGAAAGCCATACCCCACCTCCCCGGAGGATGGGTCTGAGGCCTGTGCCTCCTGATAAACCATCAACTTTCTGAGCTCTCCTGTGAGTAAATAGCCAACTCCACTCCCCGATTCCCTGGCTCCTTCAGACTGGAAGGGACCCAGCCCCATGTAGACCCAACCCCTAATCTGTCCTGGGACAGAGCCCACAGAGGGGAGTCTGTGGACACAGCTCAGTCTCCTGCCAGGCACTCTGCCCCATTGGAAGCCCCACATTCACGCGGGAATGAATCTGAAGTCCAGGAGGACAATTCTGCTAGTGTTGACAGAAATTCTAGTCTGAGAGAAGTCTCCTGCCAGGAGAGCAAAGCAAGAATCATGCTCCCTTCTGGGTTCTGAAGGATCAAATACCAAGATGTTTCCCTTCGAGCAGAGAGAGGGGAAAACAGGGCTTTGCATTTCCCAAGAGAGGCTCATCTGGCCTCATCTTAGGGAGAGTGGGGACCTCGCTGCAGGGTGTGGTGAAAGAGGCCAGGTCTGTGTCTCTCTTTCTGTTCTTCAGGGTGACAGAGGGGCACAGAGAGGAAGGGAAGGCTTGTGGCTGGGGCCTGAAGTCTAGCAGGTTGATAACAGAAGAGGTTTTTTTTACAAAAGCTTAAATAAGTGAGTAGAAAGAGCAGAGAACTGCAATCTTCTCTTTGAAACTGGATAAAGGGGCAAAAAAGAGGGGGAAAGCTAAGACTAAGAATAGTTCCTTATAAAGGAAAAAGATGTTCCGATGTCTTGAGGTTTGTTTTAATTTTCTCAAAAACATCATCTGTAAATTAAATGCTCAAGTTCAACTGTTTTAATGACAGATGGGTGCTTTTTTAAGTTAAGTAGGCTTGGAGCACTGTGCTCGCTGGTAAGCACAAGCAGATATGGCCATGTTGGATCTGAAAAGTCAGGATATGCAAGGAGCTGGGCCTTGACAGCCCTTCTCTTACAAGTCCAAGTTGCTCACACTCCCAGACACTCAATCCTTTCAACTATAATTTGGAGCTATTAAGGCATATCTTTTAGAGATGCCAAGAAAATCGGATGAGATGTCAATTACAAAGCCCCTTTCATAGAACTAGCACTAAATAATTAGTAGACTTCGAATTTCCCTGAGCACCTCCATGAGATCTCGAAAAAAGAAAAACGGTTCAAAACATAATCAGGGTCCCGTTGCCACTTGGTGGCAGCATACCTGACTCAGGCTGGAGCGCTACTTGGAACACTCCTGAGCAAGCCTCTGGCTTCTGCCTCTACAGGACCCTTAGGACAGCACCGCATTTTCCCAAAAGCAAAGATGCCTCCTTCCAACTCCCCTGTGACACTAACCATGTCCTCAGGATTCCCTTCTATGACAGGAATAACCGCAGTAGTAATTAATGCTGCAGTGGGTGCATGCATGCCTGCTAAGTCACCTGGCTCCTTGCAACCCTAGGGACTGTAGCCCGCCAGTTTCCTCTGTTCATGGGATTCCCCAGGGAAGAATACTGGAGTGGGTTGCCATGCCCTCCTCCAGGGGACCTTCCTGACCCAAAAATTGAACCCTTGTCTCTTAAATTTCCTGCACTGGTAGGCAGATTCTTTGCCACTAGCCACCTGAGGACCAAAGACCTGGTGCACCCAAATAAATAAAATTTAAAATACGCATTTATTATTTCATGGTTTCTGTGAGTCAGGAACCCAGGCACAGCTTAGCTGGGCCCACAGGCTCAGGGTCTCTCATGAGGCTGCCCCCAGGTATCGGCTGATGCAGCAGTCACCTTGGAGCTCAACTTGAGGGCAGGGATCTGCTTCCAAGCTCACTCACGTCCTTGTCGGCAAGGCTTGGTTTCTCCAGGGCTTCTGGGCTGAGGGAGACAGTCCTTGTCCCTCCTGCTGGCCAAAGGTCATCCTCAGTTCCTTGATTGGTGAACCTTTTCATAGGGCAGGAGACAAAAAGGCAGTTTGCTTCCTCTGAGTGAGCAGGTGAGAGGCATGAGTGGGGCAAGTGAGGTGGGATCTGCAGTCTTGGCCAACCAGCCTCGACACTGATACTCCATCACTTCCAGGTATTGGCTGCAAGCAATTCATTCAGTGTAGCCCACACTCAAGAGGACTGGGGCATGTGGTTTTGCAGAACAAGTGTCCAGCTGTGATGTCTTGGCTTCAGTCCTTGGTTCTCTGAATTTTTGTAAGGAGATCATTCGGTTTAGGGGGCAGGGAGGCTATGTTGAGGATGCTTGATAATATTCTAATGAACTGGCCCTGCAACAGCCATAGAGAAAGGTCACCCTCATGAGAAAGATGGCAAAGTGTGCTCTGAAGGAAGTGGATTTCCAGTGTCAGTCTTCCAACAAGGGTCTTAGACAGGTGGAGTGGGTGCGCGCCTCTACTATACCCTCCCTTTACTGTCTGGATATGAGCTTCAGGGCAGAAGGCAATAAGATGACATGGGAGGCAGCATAATGGTCCCCAAAGCTGTCCACACTGTGATTCTTGAAACCTTTGAATATGTTACTTTAAATATGCCAATAGGGATTCTGCACATGTGGCTAAGTTAAGGATCTTGAGGTGGGGGGGATGATCATGGATTATGTAGGACCCACTAAAGGAGGTGGGAAGTCTGAGTCAGGGGATGTGCCAACAGAAGAAAGTGTGATGAGACCATGAGCCAAAGCGTGCAAACAGCCTGTAGTCACTGGAAAAGTCAATGAGGAGGATTCTTCTAGAGCTCCCTGAGAGAATACAGCCCTCCTGACACCTTAGCTGTGGCCCACTGACCAGTTTTGGATTCCCAACCTCCAAAACGATGAGTTAATATGTTTGTGTTGTTTCAAGCCACTAAATGTGTACCAATCTGTTGCAACAGCAACAGATAACTAATACCATTTGAAAGTGAAGTCGCTCAGTCGTGCCCGACTCTTAGCTACCCCATGGACTGCAGCCTACCAGGCTCCTCCATCCATGGGATTTTCCAGGCAAGAGTACTGGAGTGGGGTGCCATTGCCTTCTACCTGTTAAAAGAAATGGAGATAGAGTGGGTCAACACATAGAGCTTAAGCCTGACTTCTAGGGACTTGCTGCTCATGTGTACTCCCCTTTGAGTCATCTAGGGCCTGTGCACTAAAGCCATGCACCCCTGCCCAGGCCAGAGAGTTAGAAGGAGCTGCATCCTTCAGGGGACCATGAGGTGAAGGCAGCAGGGATTATCAGAGATCCCCAAAGCAGAGGTGACTTGCCTGTGAGGTCCACCAGCCTCTACTCTCCAATGAGAGAGTCTCTGAACCACACCCACCCTGGAGGGGCAGGTCTTATTTCTTGGGAAATGGAGGTCAAGGCTTATAGGGGATGCCCCACCCCCCAACGCTGACATCCTCTGCAGCACCAGGAGGCCTGACATGAGAGTCCCCTGCTCCAGGGCCTTAGATGCTAGGGGTTGCCTACCAATAAACCTAAGGAGATAGTCAAAGCTGCCAGAAGCTTCAGGGGCAAATCCTAGAGACAGGGCCTCTTCGCCAGCCTGCTTGGAGCCTCTGCTGAAGCCAGCCTGCAGCCACTACCCCTGCCCAGAAGGTGTCCCCATCAGGTCACAGCTCTCAGCTTCCCTCTGGCTTCAGCTCTCAAATCCTCCCTCGAACCCTGTTGGGACTACAAAGATGACATCTCATCTGGGGTGAGAAAAATCTATAAAAACCTTTGTAGGTGTTCTGGAGCCTGATGAAGTCCAGCTGGCCCTTCTGCAGTAGTAGAGCTGAAGGAAGTTGGTCACAGGATGCCCCAGGGAGGGACAGGCTGCCATGAGACCAGGGGCCCATGGAGAGAGCAGCTGAGCCAGCCTGCTTCTCTTTTCCTCCGTGCAAAGCTGTGGCCCATGTCAGGGGCTCTGAAGCATGGCTGAATTGGAACCATACCTCCCAGACTATAAACTGGGACACTCATTGGCATAAGAAACATTCTGGCAAATGGAATCTGATTTCAGAATTACCATATTTTCTAGGACACTGCAACCAATTGAGAGAACCATGGACAGAGTATTTAAATTCTAAAACACGGTCTCCCTCAATAAATCTAGCCACAATAAGCTCTTGATACCTGCCATCCCTACAAAGCTCCAAAAGGGTGAAGGTCATGCTTTCCCCACCATTGATGCTTTCTCACCTAGTGCTAGATGTATGTCATAAATATTTAATGAAAGAGAGAGAGTGAAAGAAAGCATTTGCTTTGACAAGGCCAAGACAAATTCCCAGAAAATTTGTCCCAGACTTCATGCCAGGGCTGCCTGGGAAAGACCACACAGGCTTCCCCCGTGGCTCAGTGGTAAAGAATCTGCCTGCAGTGAAGGCAACAAAGGAGATGTGGATTCAATCCCCAGGTCAGGAAGATTCCCCTGGAGAAGGGAATGGCAACCCACTCCAGTCTTCTTGCCTAGAGAACCTCATGGACAGAGGAGCCTGGGGGCTGCAGCCCATAGGGTCGCAAAGAGTTGGACATGACTGAAGCGACCGAACACACATGCGCAGTCTCCTATTTCACCCTCTTTCATCTCTCTCGCTCAGTACCTCCAGGGGGCAAGGGCTTTTTCAGGGTCCCTCTGCCCCCTTGGGGCAGACACACTGGAGCCCACCTGGTTCTTGTACCTCTCCTGCCCGACCAGTCCCAGAACAAGCTACAGTGTTTCCAAGCAGGCCAGGCAGCTTTAATTCCCCAGGCCTACTCCCCACCCCCAGGAGCTGAATGGGAAAGGACAGATGAGAAGCTGGGTGGTGTGGTCTTCCCCATGGACACAGTGGGAAAGGGAGGATACCTCTTCAGGATGCCACTTGTTATGAACTGAACTGCTTCCCTCCAAAATCTATATGTTGAAGCCCAAACCCCGATTGTGACTATACTTGAAGGCAGGGCCTTTAAAGAGGTCATTAAGGTTAAATGAGGTCATAAGGGTGGGGCCCTAATCCAATGTGACTGGTGTCCTTATAAGAAGAAGAAGTGACATCAGGGGTGTGTGGGCGCAGAGGAAAGGCCACGAGAGGACATAGCAAGAAGGTGGCCATCTCGTCTGCCAGTCAAGGACAGAGGACCCCGGAAAAACACAGCCTGCCAACACCTTGATCTTGGACTTCCAGCCTCCAGAACAAAGAGAGATAAATTTCTGTTGTATAAAACACCCAGTTTGTGGTGTTTTGTTACAGCAGCCCTACCAGATCAGGACACTTCTCAAGGTGAAGAAGATGCAGAGGTCTGAGTGGTCAAAAGTGAGAAAGAGGCCTGGGAGACATACGCACAAGTGCCCAGTGAACTTTTCCAGGGAGCAGGCTGTGGGTGGCAGAAAGCCCTTCCTCTCCCTTGGATATTTAAATAAACCCTTTGAGTCCAGTCCAAAACCATAGCCGGCCAATGGCTAGAGTATCCACAGGGCACCTTCTGCGCCAACCTGTCAGTAGGTCTCTCCTTCTTGAATCTTCTCAGACCCCAACTTCCCTCCCTAACTGGTCTGTGTCTGGGAGTCCCTGGAAAAGTGTGGACTCAGGAACGTGCGTGGGAATTCTCTACTCTTTGCATGTTATTCAAGCCCACCAGGGACACAGGCGCAGTCACTAGAGCTCTGGCCCCAGCACCCCACCCCCAAAGCTGAGGGCTGCCTGCTTCATTGTCTCAGGAGCTGCTGTCATGAGACTGGCCACCAGGATGACTCCGGGAGTCCCGGGGACACAAGCCTGAGCATCTTGATGGCCAGTTTTCCCACAGTCCACTCTACTGCTTATGAATGACTTTCTTAATGAGAAATGTCCTCAGGGAGCTAGAATGGGTACAGTGACTGAGATTTGGTGCTGGCGGTGGGGAGGGATGCGGGGAGGAAATGGCACGCAAGACTCCCCAGGCCACGGTTCAAAGCTGCAGGACTTGTGGCTGCCCCTGCCTAGGAAGCTCCTTGATGCCTCTCACAGACCCTAAAAACAAAACTTCAAGGACACAGCTATTCTGGTTTCAATGCTAAATGGAACCCCGGGAAAGAAAGGAACTCTCAAGTTTCGTGGCGCAGGCCAGAGGGGTGGGCAAGGACTAAAGGGTCAAGGCCCAGCACCTCTGATGGAGCTTTATTGTCACCCAGAGGAGGTAGCAAAGCCCTGAGCAGTCTCAGAAAAGGAGATGCAATTCCACCAGCCAGGATAGGGAGCTGACCTTGGTCTGCGTCTTACCAGCACCAGCCCAACTCCAGAAAGCATCTCCTGAAGCAGGTCCTGGCTGCTCAGCAGGCTCCCTGGAGCTCTAACTCCTTGTGGGGATTGGGGAAGAGCTGTTCTGCCAGCTAAGAAGGGCTGACTCAGCTCTCAAGCCCCCGGGGCACACACAGTAGCACATCTTTGCCTGGCCGGCTCTAGCTCAACATGTAATTCTGATATAACAGATGATCCAGAGAGGTCAAAGATGGAGGGGCCCAGAAAACAGAGACTGGAAAGGGAAAAGCTAACCAGCGAGAAGTCCAGAGAGTGAGGGGTTTGAGGGCAGAGACCACATCTCCTATGTGTCCGAGTCTCCTGCTGAAGCTGGCACTGTGTCCTGTACACAGCAAGCACTGAGTGAATTCTATTATTTGGCTGGCCTGGGGTGTGAGTGTGCTAAGTCGCTTTAGTCATGTCTGACTCTGTGACCCTATGGACAGTAACCGGCCAAACTCCTCTGTCCATGGGAAAGAGGAAATGAGGTAAGCAAAGCTGGCATTTGATATTAGGTCACTAGAGGGCACTCCAGGACAAGAGCTGAGCACCCCTCGCATTATTTTAAAAATTTAGAGACAATGGTTGAGTATGTTTATTCGTTCAACATCTTCAGAACAATTATTCTAAATGCTATGAAGTGTGTTTATTCATTCAACGTACATCTTCAGAACATAACACTAAGTGCTATGAAGGATGCAAAAGGATTGAGATACGATTCTTGTTCTCAAAGTGAAGTGAGGTGTTAGTCGTTTAGTCGTGTCCGACTCTTTGTGACCCCATGGACTGTGGCCTTCAAGGCTCCTCTGTCCATGGGATTCTCCAGGCAAGAATACTGGAGTGGGCTGCCATTTCCTTCTCCAGGGGATCTTCCCAACCCAGGGACTGAACCCGGGTCTCCCACACTGCAGGCAGATTCTTTACTGTCTGATCCATCAGAGAAACCTATGTATCCATATTTATCTACCAGTAACTTCTAGTTTTTAAGAGATGATTAACCTTCAAACAGGCTTCCCGGTGACTCAGTGGTCAAGAATTTGCCTGCCAATGCAGGAGATGTGGGTTCGATTCCTAGGTTGAGAAGATCCCCTGAAGTAGGAAATGGCAACCCACTCCGATATTATTGCCTGGAGAATTCCATGGACAGAAGAGCCTGGCAGCCTACAGTCCAGAGGAGTTGCAAACAATCAGACATGGCTGAGCACGCACGCAAACAATCTTCACACACTGTTCCTTCTACCTATAAAGCCTGTCCCTCTGTTAGGTAGGTAGAATAGGGAAAAGGAGTCCAAAATGGTGGTGGCTAAAAGACAAGGAAGGTCAAAGGGAGGTCCTTGGACCAGAGTGAAGACTTCGGGCAGAACAAACGGCACTCCTGGCTAAGCCCAATTTGCATAGGGCAGGCCCAGGTGGAGGAAAAAAAACATATAAAAGGAGGAGCCTAAGCGCTCTCTCATGGACTCTCTCTCCCGCGTGCGTGCGCTCTTTTCTTTTTCTCTCTCTCTCTCTCACTTTCCTGCTATCTTCTAAATAAAATAGAGCTGTAACACTGATTTGCCTAAGAGCTGTAGCACGGTTTGTCCAAGACCCAAGAGCTGTGACGCGCCGAGGGCTTTAATGTCCGTCGCTCCAAATCTTTGTTGTGACGAGACAAAGAACTGAGGAACATACACTCACGTGACACCTCCCTCATATCTGTATGCCTTCTAGCCTCCTGCATGTCACCTTTTCAGGGAGCCTACCCTTCCCACTTTGCTTTATAACATAACCTGTTCATTACCACAGTGCTCAGTCATCTCACCCCACTCCACTTTCTCCAGTGGAGCTTAAATCATCCAACACGCTGCCCAGTTTACACACTTCTTGTCTCCACAGTCCATATTCCCTACAGGGATCCTTGGGGGTGGAGGCTTTGTGTGCTGTGTTCACAAAAGGACATCGTGCATAGAACAGAGCTTCACACCCAGTAGGTACTCAAAATATATATTTTTTTAATAAACAAGACTGGTGACAATTCTAATTAGCCTCAAGTAAACTGAGTGGCCAGGGTACTCCTACTGTTTGAGGGGTAAGGTGGACATTGTGTGCATTAAGGGGGCTTCTCAGATAGGGGACCTTTAAGTTGATCCTGAGGGATGAAGAGCAGCTCACGGGTCAGAGAAAGGAGAAGGGGACAAGGCGCAGAGCGAATGGCAGAAGCAAAGGCCCAGAGGCCAGCCCTGCAGGGGGGTGGGGGTGGTCGCGGCTGAAGCACCTGCCGCTGTTTCTTCTGGCCTCAGCAGGGAGCCACTGCCTTCTCTGGTCGTTCAGGGCCCCTCCTCCAGCTAGGCCTCTGGGCGGTATCCTGGCTGTGTTCCTCTGCCTGCCCGAGGTCTCCCGCTGCCGCTACCTGCTCTTGGTGTGTATTTCACTTGCAGTTCCTGCTATCTAGGGCTTCCTCTTGTGGGCAACCTCCAGCACTCCCGGTGAAGAGATATTCTCCCCTTCTGCGGCTGCAAGGGAGAAACAAACTGCACAGCTCAGAAAACAATCCATCATTTTGTCATAACATTTCCATTTCAAAGACTTCCTTTCCAAGCTACTCCCTGGCCAGAGCTTCCTCTCATTAGCATGAAAAGAACTGGCAGGGAAATGAGTGACAAGGAAGGAAGAGGAGCTGGAAATAGGGCTCGAGGCCTGAGGCCTCGGCCTGTGTGTACTCAGGGGCCAGGGTGGGGCAGGGACTGGTCGGAGGCCTGGAGGCTGTGTGTGTGTGTGTGTGTGTGTGTGTCTGTGTGTGTCTGTGTGCCTCTGTGTGTGTGAGCTCGCTTGTCTCAGCACTTATGAATCATGCCTCCAGGTCAGATACTTGCCCGCTCATATCACAAGGCAGAGGTCTCCACATTGTGCCAGGAAGTTCCCTGGGCACTGAGGAGCTGAGGACTCAGAGAGGAAAGCTGTTGTGCTGTCAGGGGCTTGAGCAGAGACCAACGTGTCATAAATAACTAAGTGGCAGATAAATGCTGTTGTAAAGATCCCTGCGGAGCAATTAGGAAGCTGGGAGGTTGCGGTCCGGTGGAGTTGGAGGGGGGTCACCTCAGGACAGTTAAAGCTGATCTTCAAGGGTGGGGAGCAGTTCACAGGCCAGAGAGAGTGGACAAAGGGAATGGCAGGAGCCAAGGCCCAGAGGCCAGCCCTGCAGGGCACTGGGTGTGGCCACACAGCAGGGAGAGGGCAGCAACTGCGCCAGAGGGTGGCACCCCTCCTGGCCTGGCTCTTGTCAGCAGACGGTGCTAGTGAGAGACACGAGAGTGAGCCACCCGACCCCGGAGGGGCTCTTCCAGCATCACAGCTCCTCACTGGCCTCCGGGCTGGATTCTTCACAAACAAATGACAGATGTGCTCCTGGCAAGACCCCTTCATCACCTTGCAGACCCCCCCAGCAAGGAGGGCCTGCTGAAGAGCCTGGCGTGGGCCCCTTGGCAGAAACTGAAAACCCCACACACAGCTCGGCTTCTTCACTTCCCTTCAGCATCTTCCCTGCAGGTGCTAAGCCATTCCCCAGGCTCACAGCGGGAGGGAGAAGGTGCCTGCGTGTGCAAATGGATACAGTTATAAAGATGGCAAGGAATCAAGAGACAAACAGTGAGTAGTATGACTGATGAAAATGAGTGAACCACTCATTCAGCAATACCTGATGGGGGCATTCCACGAGTTAGGCCTCTCAAGATATCAAAGAGAGGAGTGTCTGCCCCTAGGGAGCCCACAGTCCTTGAGGGAAACAGAGAAGAAAATAAAAATGCCAAGTGGACCCTAGGTAAAGGGTTAGGCCCAGCAGGCGCCACAGGAGGGCGCCAAACCCTTGTCATGAATCCTAAAGAGGTCTGGACCGAGGGGAGATCTGAAGGACAATTAAAAGTTGGAGAAAGGAATAGAGTGTGGAGAACATTCCAAGCAGAGATTTCTCTGCAGCAGGGAGAAACTCCAGGAGCAGACCGTGAGGTTGCCATCTCCCATGAGCCCCAGAGGGGTGCTGCCGGCTCAGGACAAGGGTCACCACCCAGGCCAGGTGGGCAGAGGTTGCAATGGGGGCCACTTGGCCCAAGCTTCCCATTTGTGAAAGTCATCATATTTAGGACTTTCTACATTATCTCCAATTGAGGTCAGGATATTTAAGATACAATTTGTTAAGTGCAATCCATTGAAATATACCTCAATTTTTATGAGCCTGTTCAGTTTTGTTTTGTTTTTTTTTAATCTAAAAGAAGCCTAACAATACTGAAAATGGCCCAGTTCTGTCTCATTCTTGGCAAACAGGCAGCACTAATTATAGATAAGAGAAGTGAGGCTTAGACTAGCCACAATGCATGCTAGAACTTACTCAGCACCGCACTTGCCTTTCTGATCCTGTAAGGCTCGAGCACCAAGGATGTCCTCTGCCCTTGGGGTCCCAGGATATTCTCTTGTCTCCTCCGCCCCAACCCATCCCAGGCCCCTCAGTTTCCTGGGGACTGCAACCTAAGCCCTTCCTCCACATCAGTCTCCACAGTGCAGCTTGGCTCCTTCCCTCCCAGAGGCCCCCAGTTCCCTCTGCGGCTCAGCCTCAGACCCCGAAAACCACTGCCACAGCACCTCCACAGCCCTGGGTCCCCCATTTTGTTTGTCCTCGGGTATGGCTGCCCCAGTGGCTCAGAGGTAAAGAATCTGCCTGCAATGCAGGAGACGTGGGCTTGATCCTTGGGGTCAGGAAGATCCCCTGGAGAAGGGTATAGCAACCCACTCCAGTATTCTTGCCTGGAAAATCCCATGGACAGAGGAGCCTGGGGGGCTAGTCTATAGGATCGCAGAGTCAGATACAACTGCAGTAACTTAGCATAGCACAGCACACCACATCTGGGAAAGACCCCAGGAGACGCCCCCAGAGGGTCCCGCCAACAGGACACCATCCGCAGCTCCTGCTGGGGGCTCCCCGCCACTTCCTAAAGGACAGTCTCCTTTGTGAAGTGTTACAGCCAAACCTGTAACTTCAGGCTCTCGGAGATGTGCTACGTGACACCGGCTCCTCAGGTCTTTGCAGGGCACGTGTGGTCAGCATACGCTGCGGGAAGGGACTAGGTAGTAACGAGGCCCCAGTCCCCCTTCTGAGAGTTCCGCTATTACAAAGGTGTGACTTAAAGCACAATAGCTATACTGGGGACAAGACTGGCTGAGATTTAGAAAAATAAAGCCTGATCAATTGCACTGTCCCCTTTGGAGAAAAGACTAGAAAGGGTGCAGAGAGAAGGGAGGGAAGGTGGAGGGAATAAACATGTGCAGGTTTGACCAAGGGGCCCAGCCCTGGGACTTCCCCAGGAGGTTGGTTGGCTTGCCCATCACAGCATCTCAAAGTAGCATGACGGAGAAAAACCTCTGACAAATGCCTAGATGCCCTTGTTCTGAGCCCCTGATATTTGTATTTCTTCAGTGGCCTCTCCCCTGCTCAGGAGGAGCTGCAGGGACCTGTGAGCCTGGGTGGTCTATTCACTGACATCTGCGGTCCTTGCTGAGCTTAGACACATCCACCTCCGTGAGCTGGTGGACATGGGTCTGCCCCTGCAATGTAGCCACATTTCAGGCACTGGCGAGCCAGGTTTGAAGCCTCTAAGACAGAGGATGGGACTCTGGGCTGCAGTTCTTCCCCATGGCAACCCCAGGACCCTCAGACCTTCCCAGATACCCTCTGCCTGTCCCATTAACTGTCTTCTCCAAATGGCGGTCAAGCCCTTCTCTTAATAGTCCATAGACCTAGAGCTATTCTCTCCCTGGGTGAACATTCTCTACTCAATTCCACCTCAAGTCCTTGTTCCCCAGGTACAATCTCAGCCTAGAAAGGTCTTCCTTACTGCACTCACTCTTTCCCTAAAAATATGTAGAATGAGGAAACAGGAAGACAAGATGGATCTTGTTTTTAAAATCCTGACCTGATTTTGAAATGGCCAATTTCCTTGTGAAGGTCTCCACCTATCAACTCCCCAACCCTCTACGCATGTGGCCCCGGCTCTGCTGGACACACCACGTGACTGTCACATCCCACCCCCAGAGCGGTGCAGGGGTTCAGCCCCAAAGGAAGCCAGACTTTGCAGAAAGACAACGTTTATTGAGAATCATCTGTCTGAAAACCTCATCTGTGTGTGTGCACGTGTGTTCATGTACGTGTGTGCGTGTGTGTGTGCAGGTGTGTGGGGACAGTGAGGTTCTTGGTCAGCGATGTGGTCAGATGGCTTTGGCCAGCCCCACGAGGTTGTTGGCCCTGTCAAAGACGCTGTAATACTCTCGGATGAAAACATCCCCCAGGATCCATTGCTGGGAACGATTTTCACTCTGGAAGCCACTGGTACAGAAGCCCTGGTCCTGGGAAAGGGAAGGGGGACATGAAGTTGGTTTCAACCCCAGTTGCTGTCTTTCCCTACCCCACCCCCTCAATCACCCTCTCATCTATTATCTCCTTTCACCCTTGAAATCACCTTTGGAGGTAAGCAAACAAGTATCAGATTTGTCTGCTCAACAAATGAAGAAATTGATATTCAGAAATAAAGTGACTGAATCCAAGATCATCTAGTGGGTCTGCTCCCCCCTCACTTGTCCTCCCCAACCCCCCACCCTCCTGCTTTCAGCACCTATGGCCCTGATGACCGTCCCCGCCCAGAGCAGGTCTGGGGACCCCAGGCCTTGACGGTTTGGGGTGCTGAGGTTTAGGTTAAAGCTGAAGCCAGCAGGGCAGTAGGGACAAAGTTTGGGTGCCCACAAAGCCCAGGCTACTAAGAAAAATCCTAATCAAAGCCCAAGGCCCCAGGGCTTAGAAGCCAGCACAGTGGATGGAGATTCCTACAAGTGGCCCCCACCCTCCCTTGGGCCCTGGAGTCTGTCCTTCTGGTTTGCCCTACTTCTCCCAGGATGAGGTTGCCCCCAGGACAGCCTCATCCTATTCCGAAGGGCCGGGTGGTCTAAATGTACAACCTGTTCTGTCCATCTAGACCTTGCCACTTATCACCAACCTGCCGAGTTGCCAAGAGGGAGGAGGAGAGCTGGGTGAAGCCAGGCTCCTCTCTGGAGATGCATACCTGGCTGGTATAGGCGGAGGGGGTCAGTGGGTACATTTTGCCATTGATCTCAAAGACCACAGTGGGCATGTAGCTCAGGTTGTCGCAGTCGATGTCAAACTAAAGAACAGAGGGAGGGAAGTCCTCTTAGAAGGGCCATGGGTGCGATCTGACTGCCAGAGGAAGTCAGAGGAAGTGTGATCTGACTGCCAGAGGAAGTTCCAGGCAGGACCCCTTGCTCTGCACTGGAGCTGAACAGAGAGGAGGATCTGCTATTCAGAGGATCCCAGGGAAGTTCTTGGATCTCAAGGGAGTCGCACTGATGGGGACCACCTGTCATCCAGCCCAGGGACAGACACCAGCTGGAGACAAGGATGGAGACAAGGGGGGGTTGGGCTTGACATTTCCCTCCAAGCCCAGCCAGAGCTCCCAAGGACACTGGGAGCACTTAGCTGACAGGGAGAAAGTGGGGAGACTCATCGGTGGAGTGCATAGCAAAGCTCAGAGAGTCAGGGATGTGTGACCCTCTCTGGGGACAGAAGGTCAGACTGCTGTCACTGTGTGAGACATAGAAGCCCCAATGCCAAGTAGCCAAAGCTAGAAGAGCCAGGTCATCGTGAAGCCCACCCCCCCACCCGCTGCAGGAGAACAGACCCCTCACCATTTCCCTTTGTCATTGCTTCCATGTGCAAAGGGGGTTCCCTCTCTGGAGGTTCTGGGGAAGTGGGGATAAGGGTCTGGCCTCACCTCGCCATACTGGTTCTGTGTGGCTCCAATGGCCTGCTGGATGTTGAGGATGTCGCTGCTGGGCCCGACCAGCTTGGAGGTGCCCGTGTCCAGGATGGCCTGACAGCCACCCTCACAGGCCACAACCACACCGCTGATGGTGATGCTGCAGAGGGGAGAAAGGGTGGCCTTGCAGCGGTCCAGCATCCAGCCCTCCCTCCTTGGACCCCTTCTAGCCTCCTCTGCCAGGAACCTTGGCAGAAAGGAAGCCTAGCCATCCCAGGTCCTTTTCTTTGGGTCCCTTCCTGGAGCCCCCATAACTTCCTGAACTCAGAGAAAAAAAATCCAAATCATTTTCTCCCAACCAGCAGTGGCTAAATGGAGGCCGCCTGACCTTCTCTGGGACAGAAGGGTCAATGAAACAACAAAGTTACATGCACTAAGGGAGAGGGTAGGAGGAGCACCGCACGCTTTGCCCAAAGATCTGGTTTCCAGTTTTCTCCTGCCACGTCCTTGCTGCAGGTTCCCCAACCTTCCTGCACTCAGGCTTCTCATCTGCAAAATGGGTCCATTAGCACCCCTTGACTTCCTTGACTTCCCCAGGGGATGGTCATGAGGTTCAAACTTGATGTTAGTAAATTGCAAAATGAAGATAATCATGGCACCGCTCTACAGGATCTCAGTGAGGAGCAAATGAAGCAGTCACATTCTCGCCCAGCACAATGCCTGGCAGATAGTAGTGCTGGATAAGCACAGTGCCCATGTTAAGCTGCTTCAGTTGTGTCTGACTCTTTACAACCCTGTGGACCGCAGCCCACCATGCTCCTCTGGCTATGGGATTCTCAGGCAAGAGTACTGGAGTGAGTTGTCATTTCCTCTCCAGGGGATCTTTCTGACCCAGAGATAAAACCCACATCTCATGTCTCCTGCAGAGGCAGGTGGATTGTTTATCACTAGCACCACCTGGGAAGCCCCAGATAAGGCTTCCCTGGTAGCTCTGCTGGTAAAGAATCCACCTGCAATGCAGGAGACTCCAGTTTGATTCCTCAGTCTGGAAGATCCTCTGGAGAAGGGATAGACTACACACTCCAGTATTCTTGGGCTTCCCTGGTGGCTCAGATGGTAAAGAATCCACCTGCAATGCGGGAAACCTGGGTTCGATCCCTGGGTTGGGAAGATCCCCTGGAGCAGGGCATGCAACCCACTCCAGTATTCTTGCCTGGAGAATTCCATGGACAGAGGAGCCTGACAGGCTCCAGTCCATGGGGTCGCAAAGAGTTGGGACATGACTGAGCAACTAAGCACAGCACAGCACAATCTTATTAATAAAGTGTAAGTGAATGGTCAGCAATCTCACTATCAAGGACCCTTGGCCTTGGAGCTTCTGATTGAGACTTGGATGGGACGAGCTACTGGGCTGCGCCCTGGATCCCTGCGGCCCCACCCAGGACCGGCCTCCCGCAGGGCAGCGGCTGCCCCTCGCCCACCTGTCCACGGTGAACTGCCAGTACTGCTGCACCGTCACGGGCACCCAGTGCAGGGAGCCTGTGTAGTAGGACGGGTCGATGGCCCCCAGCGTGAGCATGCTTTCCTGGCCATTCCTGAAACCGGGGAGAGGCACGTTAGCGGGCCCTGACACCATGGCTCTGAGAAGAGGTATCCCAGCCCCACACAGGGCAGAGGCGATTCAGACCCCTCCCTGCTCTTCTCCCACCCCCAACTCCCACCTCCACCCCAGAGGCTTCAGATGAGCTCTCCCAGCTCTTCTCCCAGCTGCTCCAGGCTCTTCTCTAATATCTCCTGCATACTGAAAGGAGAACCCTGAACTCCCTCAGAGCCTGCTATAAGCGTCTGAGAATCTCAATGACATGAGTAAATGATTACTGAGGCCTATCACTTTGGAAGGAAAAAAGAGGTTAAAATCCCCTATGCAGAGATAGACTCAAGCTTCTTTTTTTAAAATGCCAGAAATGAAGGTCAAACTCTGGCCCAGTGGACTCCGGCTGCATCCACGACCACGTTGGGGCCTTTAGACAGAGGGTTAGGTGTGCCTGGAGAAAGGGGAGGTGCGCTTAGACGCCGGTGTCCTTGAATTGCAGTGTCCCCGAGAGGCAGCCCCTCCTCAGTCCACGGTCCCTGCCAGGCCACAGAAGGCCGGCCCAGGCCGGGTGCAGCTCCTACCTGTCCATGTAAACCGAGAACAGGTCTTGGGCCACCAGGTGCCTGTTCATCATGTTGTCAAACACGGGTATCGAGTACTCTGAGGCGAGCGAGGGGTAGGCCATCCCTAGGATCCCGTCGAACTCGGCATAGGTGAAGACATCCCCGGGCTCCTGGGTGCTCAGGCCTACTGTCTGCTGGATGTCCACAATGTTGGAGACCTGCAAGAGAGACAGAGTGACCTCCACCAGGGGGCCCTGCGGCCAGAGGGCCCAGAGAGGGCTCAGGTCAAGCCCGTCTTCGCCAGCCCGCCCTCCCCTCTATGGGCAGTATAGTTATGGGCGCTTAAGAGAAACGTTTCCCTTTTCAGCTCTGTGCTGTGGTTTTGAGGGAATGGGTCTGATGAGGCAGGGGGCTGATTGGCAGGGGAAGAGAGGGCACAGGCGGGGGTACAGAGAGCAGTGCTCATGGTGCAGAAATTGAGGGTGAGCTGAAAGAAGGGAGTGAAACAAGGGCTGCTCCAAGGGACCTCTGCCTGCCCGCAGCCCTTCCATTGGCTGCACCCGGGGCGCCTCCTGGGGAAGTGCTGTAGACGCAGCAGGATAGATAGAAAGAACATGCCTGCAGAGTGCATCTGAAAGACCTTGCTGCACATCCTTGCTTTGCCATGAGCTGTGTGACCTTGGACAAGTACTTCTCTGAGCCTTCAGGCTCACAGCAAAAAAGACTCCAACCAGACCCCAGGAAGAACTCAAGGAAGAGCAAGCTGATGAGCACCCAGGGATACTGCTTGATTTTAATTTTAGATGGTGGGTGAAGATGGAAGGAAAGATGCTAACGTGTATTGGGCACTTACTATGTGCCGGCCATTGAATCAAGTACTTTAGGAGGCAAAGAGGGCCGAGAGCAAAGGGAGCCCTTGTCCAGAGGGCACAGATGCTTTCTGACTTGAAAGGAGACGCTGCTCTATGACTTATAAAGTGAAGTCAAATCCAGAGAGGCAGAAACGTGGGTCTGACAGCGCCCACCATCACCTGCTGTGTGACTTCAAGCAAATTATCAGCTCATCTGATCCTTGGATCCCTCGTCTGAACAATGGGGGTGAGACTAGCTTCCTCAAAGGGTTGTTGAAAGAACTAAATTTAAGATGAGATCACAGTGACTATGCCAAAGTTAAATGAAAAAGGGGTTGGGAAGATGGAAACTGGACCCAGAGAAGCCTCTCGGGTGGGAGCTGACATGGGAAGGAAAAGGGGAAGGGAGGAAGGGGCACCCCGCAGCTGCTGCTGGCTAAAATCCCTCTCAGAATCCTCTCCTGGGGGGGCCACCCACAAGGGCAGGACACAAAAAGCCCCTTGGCACCAGCCGTGGCACAGCCCAGAGCCAGGCTGTCTGGGTGGGGTGGTGGCTGGTGGGGAGGGAAAGGGGAGGACCGGCTGGCCCCAGGCTCCACTCACAGTGACGGTGTCGTAGCCCAGGATGCCCTGCATGCTGCCCGTCCCGTAGCGGATAGACAGGGGCTTGCCCAGGTTCTGGAAGGTGGACGACTTTCTCGGGTCGAAGCGCTGGTGGTTTTCTGGAACACAGGCTCAGGGTTAGTGGGACCCAGAGCATCTTCTCTCCACTTGACAGTGCTGCTGCTAAGTTGCTGCTAAGTCGCTTCAGTCGTGTCCGACTCTGTGCGACCCCATAGACGGCAGCCCACCAGGCTCCGCCATCCCTGGGATTCTCCAGGCAAGAGCACTGGAGTGGGTTGCCATTTCCTTCTCCAATGCATGAAAGTGAAAAGTGAAAGTGAAGTCGCTCAGTCGTGTCCGACTCTAGCGACCCCATGGACTGCAGCCTACCAAGCTCCTCTGTCCATGGGACTTTCCAGGCAAGAGTACTGGAGTGGGGTGCCTTTGCCTTCTCTGCTTGACAGTGCTAACAGGGGCTAAATCCTTACCAGCTCTCGTAAGAATATGGTCTCAATACTAACCATTCTCTCTATTGAAAATAAGCAGCCAGTTCTGTCTGGATCCCACAAAGCTCAGTCAAGAAAATTATTCTTTGCTGCTCAATCCACCTCTCTGACCCCCAGTGCTACCTTCATAACGTCCAAACAAAAAGAAAAAAGGAAAGCCCTGTCCATGGTTTCCAGAGACTAGCTTATACCAGCTTTGTAATTTCCAACAAGACTCTTTGCTTCTCTCAACCTTGGTTTCCTCACCTGGTGAATAAGGATAAAAACAGCACCGATCTCCCAAGATGGTTGGAGAAATAAGTTACTTATATATATTTAATGTTTTCTCAGTACCTCTCATTTTATTCTCTTAGAACCGACTGGCATGTCGTGGCCTGTTTTATAGAAAGAAAAACTGAACACCCAGGAGGGTAAGGTGTCTGCCTTGACTCCTAACAGAGCCAAAAATATAAAACAAAGTTCCCCCATTTCTAACTGGTGCTTTATACATCAGATCTGTGATTTGCACATCTACCCAGGCTGCGGCCAGTGGGAGGGTTGAGCAAGGAGGTAGGACACAACCCGGAGTCTGGAAATGTCCAAGCCAGCTCTCCCCACAACACACAGACACATCCCACCCCAAGCCTGGCCACCCTGACCACGATTGGCAGAGCGGAGGGCTGGGCGGGGCCGGGGGTGTCACTCACTGCAGGCATTGCTCTTGCAGTAGATAGAGGGTACCCAGAAGTCAGAGGAGCCGGTGTCAAACAGCACGGTGAACTCCTGGGGCGGGGTCCCGAGGTAGATCTTCCCAAAGTACTGACTCTGAGGACAGACAGCACCGAGTCAGGCTGGGAGCACCACGTGCAGGATTAGGGAGCGTTGATGCCCAGCCCGGCGCCTGTTCGGTTCTGTAGGCTCCGTGATTTCTGTCGCAAACACTGCAACCCCTGCTGGAATCACCCCCAGAGCAGACACTAGAGCAAAATGTAAGCCCTGCCTGGTAGGGAGCCTGGGCCACCTGCCAGGGACAGGGACGCAGAGGTGGGACACCAGCCAGGTACAGACCCCAGACCCAAGGTGCCTCAGTCACACCTCCTTCCGGCTCTCTCTGTGTGTCAAAACTGGGGCTCAGGTCGGGGTGGGGATGACCTAGATAAGGAAACGAGGGCACCTAAGAGAAAAAGGGTGGGTTGTTTACTGAGTGACAGATGAGAGAGACAGGCTCCAGAAAAGAAGAGGGCATAGGGGATGCTCATGTCACATCCCGGGCAGCTGACAGTGGGCACCAGCTGCACCCTCCCTGCCCCAGAAACCTAAGATGTGGGTTCCTTGGACCTGGAAAGTCAGGTGTGAGGCTGGATCTGGGCGCAGACCATGTGTCCCCAAGGGATGCTGTCTGCGGGCTGGTCATCTGGGCTCAGACCCTTGAAGGTGGGAGGACCAGTTTTGCAGGGCCTGCTGCTTCCTGAGAGCTACTGAGGGATGGGAGACAGCCTCACACACCCCCACAGGGCTCTCTGGTTCCTGAAAGAGGGAAAGGGGGGGCGGGGTGTCCATCACGCTGTGTGGGGATCATTACTGGAAGGCTGGCAGAACCACTCACATCCAGGTAGTTGGTCAGGGGCACGCTGGCCACCTCCCCGAAGCCGGAGTACTTGCTGCTGACGCCATACTGCTGTTTCTGCAGGAAGTCCTCCAGAAGCCCATGCTCCTTCAGCGCCTTCCTCAGAGACTTGCCTTTGTACAGAGGGATCCTGAGGAGAGGGGAAGAATTAGTGATGAGGTGGGCATCTCCCCAGGGCTGCCCAGCCTCAGAGGAGCCCAGAGGCTCTGGGCTCCATAAGTTACTTCTCCATTTTTGTATCATTACCTAAAGTAAAAATTGTGTATTACATTAGCCCATGCTGGCCGTTACCAGCTGCAATGCACTCTGATATTTCTAACTCCTTTCTCTTTTTTAATGCTGGTGGAGACTCAATCAATGTATTTTATAAGCCACTTATAGGCTTCCCTGGTGCCTGGGCTTCCATGGTGGCTCAGACAGTAAGGAATCTGCCTGCAATGTAGGAGACCCAGGTTTGATCCCTGGGTCAGGAAGATCCTCTGGAGAAAGAAATGGCAACTCACTTCAGTATTCTTGCCTGGAGAATTCTGTGGACAGAGGAGCCTTGACAGGCTACAGTCCATGGGGCTGCAAAGAGTCAGACACGACTGAGCAACTAACACACACAATGAGTTTGCAGCTCCGCGGTTTGAAAGACACTCAGCATATTCTCATTCAGTCTCCAATTCTTGCTGTGGACATACTATGTGCCAGGCACCATATGGGGTACCGGGGACACATGAAAAAGGTTGTCTCTACCCTCCAGGAGCATACTGTGTGGGGAAGAAAATGGTGTCCCCCACACTCTGGAAAAAGCTATGACTATGCTCCCACCCTTGGCCAACCCCTGTTCTGCGCTCTCTGGGCAGCCTAACACGGGTGGAATTTCTTCAGACTGTTTCAGCACAGAGCATGGTCCCCAGTGAACATGATTAGAGTTTAGATGATAGATGATGGAGGCAGATCAGCAGGAAGAGAATCAAGAAGGAAAACAGCAGAAGCTGGTTGGAGACTCAGTCTCCGGCAGCTGGTGGCTGGTTGAGGCCCTCTGAGCTTCAACTGTTGTGCAAAATGGATTATCTCTTCCTTTCCAGCTACTCTCGGGCACTGCTGTGGACGAACTGAGTGACTTAACCTCTCCAGCTCTTAGTTTCCTCTCCTGCAGAGTGGAAGACTAGAGCATGATCGTTCCCAATGTCACCCAGCTCTGAGTCACGTGGTCCTCCTTCTTGGGGCTGTTTTAAGGACAACTGGAGCCTACAGGTGTGAAAGAGCTTTGAGAGTAATAAAGGGGCAGCAGGTTTAAGACTCATAAAGAAAATGGGTTTTCTCACGTTGTTCACATCTCAAATGGATCCCATATGGAATGCCTCGTATATTAATGACAGTCTCTCCTCTGGTGCCTCCCGCCCCCGGCCCTCATGTGTGACTTTGGCTGGGACCTGATCTATTAATAGAAATGAAAGGTTCTCCAGACATTTCTCAGCCTTTGTCTCTGATGACAGAAAAGGACTTCAGCCTGAAAGGAAGGAGGTTGGGCTGAGCTCCTGGGAGCAAGCCCACAGCTGTCCTTTCCCGTGTCCCCATGTCTTTCTGCTTGTTCCAACTCTGGTTCCCAGTCGGCTCAGGATCCACAGGCTGAGTGCCTGGTGACTCTCACAGTAGTAGCTGCGACTCTGCTGATCTGTCCTGTCTTGGCACAGGACCCACAAAGCCACCCTCAAGGCAACGAGGCTCGAAGGCAGTCTACTGCCCCATGCTAAGAACCAGGAATGCAGCCCTAAATGTTTGCAGCTCCAGCCACCACAGAAACCTCCACCCCACTTCTGCCTCCAGATGCCATGCTGAGCGGGCCAAGTGCCTGGCACTTGAAAGAATTTCACTTTTAAGACCGCCACCTGCAGCCCCCACTGGTGAAAGGCACCGGACCCCTTTTTAGGGACCCTGCTTCCCAGGGATGGATTCAGATTTCCCTGGGCTCGGGCCTTGACAGAGTTCGAACCTGGAAACCAGAGGTAGGTGTGGTGTCATGGCAAGAGTGCCAGTCCAGGGGACTTCCCTGGTGGTGCAATGGTTAAGAACCCATGCTTCCGCTGAAGTGGGCACGGGTTCAATCCCTGGCTAGGGCACTAAAAGCTCAGATGCTGCACGGTGTAGCCAAAAAAAAAAAAAGTGCCAGTCCACCTAGAATCAAGTCTGGCTCCTTCATATCTAACCACAATGCCTTGGACAGCTCAAGGACCCTTCCTGAACAGCAGTTTCCTCACCTGCGAAATGCAAAAAATATTATCTACCTAATCCCTGAGGCTTAGTGAGAGTATAGGTAAAGCCCTAGTTAAGCGTCTGGCATCTAGTAGCAACCACTCAATAAACCAGTTATAATTTGGGGAGGAGAACCTGGAAACTTCACCCACAAAGGATGTGGCACAACAGAGAACTCTAACAGATGCACACATAACTCTTAAAATGTGCCAGGCACTCTTCAGAGCCTTTTATAAATACTAACTCATATACCCCTTATGAGGGCTTCCCTGGCGCATTGGGTAAAGAATCTGCCTGCCAATGCAGGAGACTCGAGTTTGATTCCTGGGTAGAGAAGATCCCCTGGAGAACTGAATGGCAACCCACTCCAATTTTTGCCTGGAGAATCCCATGGACAGAGGAGCCTGGTGGGCTGCAGTCCATGGGATCGCAGAGTCAGACATGACTTAGCGACTAAACAGCAACAATTTACCCCTCAGGATAACCCTATGAGATGGATACTTCTGTCATCCTAAATTTACAAGTTTGCCTTACATTCATGATGAAGCTGAGGATCAGGCAGTTTGACTGCAGAAGCTGTGTGCTTAATTCCCACACAGCCCATCTGACCCCCTGTTCTTGTTCACCACACCCTGAAGAATAGGGGAACGCTTTAGAGGAAAAGGCCCCAACATAAAAGGCAAAACTGACTGATAACGATTATCCCAGGAACCTGCAGCATTTCCTCAAGGTCTCCCGAGGGGAGCCGATGGCTGGAAGACGAGGGAGACCCACCCAGAGCAGATGCATGCGATGCCCACCCCCTCCCCTGGGGCCTGACACTCACCTGGTGATCTCAGCGCCCTGGGAGAGAGCGAAGACAGCAAGTAGCACCACGAGACACCTCATCTTGGATCTGGGCCCAGCCGCTGCTGTAGCCAGGGCCCACTCGCACAGCTTTTATAGAAGGTGCGGGGCTCCCTCTGGCTGGGAGCCCAAGCTGAAGAGATAGCCCCTAAATTCGGGCCACTCCACAAACACATTAAGATAGCACCCAGACTACACAACACCCACTCTGATAAGGGCCACGGGTTCCACCACCCCAGGGACTTCAAAGTTGAAGGGTACGCATGCCTGATCTTCAGACTAGGAAATGTCATGCAAGCCTCCCTGACCTGATTTCCCCTTTCAAACAGGACTTCTTGAGCTAACACAGGTGGGGCCACCGCCAAAGCCCTATCTCATGTCCCACCTTGTGGTCAGTAAAGAGGCCTGTTCTCAATGGGCCCCTTCCAGCCCTCGATGCCTCCCTTTCCTGGGCCTGACTTCACAGGAGTCCCAACCTTCCCTGTCCAGGGGTCTCCCAGCCAAGGTTTCCAGAAGCCACTCAGTCCACTGCCCAAGGGGCATCTGACGCCAAGGGTGCTTGTTCAGTCTGTCACCTCCATCTAAGAGAGATGCAGGGGCTTCCTTGGTGATCCAGTGGTTAAGTCTCCATGCTTCCAATGTGGGGCGAGGGGGGTAGGGGGCGCAGGTTCGATCCCTGGTCAGGGAACAAAAATCCTGCATCCTGCATGCTGTGTGACATGGTCAAAAAAATAAAAATAAAAAAATTTTTAAAGCTCCAAAAAATAAGAGAGATGCAGGCCCAAGACCCCTGCTCCCTGCAAGGCTGTGGCCCTTGGTTCCATGTTAGAAGGATGTTGGGAGGGGAGGGGTAGATGCCAGATCCCATGAGCCACTGGGAGGCCTGGGGAAGGTGGGCGGAGAGGGCAGATGTGTGCCACACACAGAGGAAAAGGAGGAAGCTACGACATGATGGTCAGGTTTGGGGGATGGGTTAGGCGTCTGAGCCACACACAGAGGACCTGGAAGAGTCTCTCAGGGGCACACGTGCACGGGCTTGTGACAAGTAGAGGGTCCCAAGGTCCAGGCCAGACATGCTCTCAGGCCTGGAGCCTGGGAGAAAACCAGGGCTAAAGGGAAAATAAAGACACAACCACAAAAGTGGAGATCACATCCCAGGTATGAAGGGAGACTAGGAACTGGAAGATCAGGTTCAAGTCAGGTTAAGGCAGGGGCTTTAGGACCATGGATGTGAGGGAGACTGAGGTGCCAGCCACCCACACTCTGCAGGACAGAGGTCTACAAAGTGAGGTAGGCCTGATGAGGTGGAAGATGGGGGCATGGACCTGGAGCAGAGAGGACAGGCTGGGCAGTAGAGAGGTGGACCCTGGACACAGGGAGGTGAGGTGGTGGGGGACTCTGAGAGGGACAGATCCAGGAGTTTATGTATTTGACTTGCAAAGGCCTCAAGAGGCCAGTCGACAGGGGACCTGTGTATTTCATGACAGGCCTTAGGAAGACAAACAGGGAAAGGTTGAAAGCAGGAGGAGAAGGAGGCAGCAGAGGATGAGATGGTTGGATGGCATCATCAACTCAATGGACATGAGTTTGAGCAAACTCTGGGAGATGGTGAAGGACAGGGAAGCCTGGTGTGCTGCAGTCCATGGGGCCACAAAGAGTCAGACACGACTTAGCAACTGAACAACAAACAACAGGAGGGCAAGCATACCCCATCCTGGCCATGGCAGTGCTCCACCCCTCTGTCCTTTCCCAGCAGGCCAGGACGTTGCTGCTTCCCAGGCCCCAGGAAGCAGCCATGGGCACATTCAGTATTCCAAAAACACCCTACCAGCATCATCACGGCACCCTCCCTTTCCAAAAGCCAGGGAAGTAGAGAGAAAATAACACCACCAAATGGTACAGCGTGTTCCTTGTTTCCTTCCCTGAGGAGGCTGTCCTGTCAGACCAGGGCCAGCATGTCCTCTCTCAGCGGCCCTGCATCCAATCGATGCTTCCCCCCACACATCAACACCCAGCATGACCCTTGATGGGCTTCCCTGATGGCTCAGGTGATAAAGAATCCGCCTGCAATGCAGGAGACCTGGGTTCGATCCCTGGGTTGGGAAGATCCCCTGGAGGGGTAATGGCAACTCACTCCGGTATTCTTGCCTGGAGAATCCCATGGACAGAGGAGTCTTTGGGGTCGCAAAGAGTCAGACATGACTGAGCAACTAAGCACAGCACAGCATTGACACATGGTGGATGCTCAATAAATGCTTGGTTGAGCATTTATTGGACAATTGATCTTGCCACCACTTAAGGAATAAATAGATGGTCGTATCTTTATCATGTCCTCAGATGAGGAGATGGAGGCTCGGAGAGGTTAGAGTTCTTGCTCATAAGGAAAAAGAGCTTGAACATAAAAAAAGTCCTGTCACAAGACTCCTGGTCTGATGTGCTATAGCTTACCACAGGGCCTGACAAGTTATGGGGGCAAGAGGGGGGTGGGTCATGAGTTTACAATGTCAAGTCTGGGGCAGCACTGCTTCAAGCTCACTGCTCGCAACCTCTGGACATCCCTTGGGATAGTCATACTTATGAGCAGCGGGCCCATCTGTAGCATCTGGGGCTGGGACCTGTGGGTGTCAGCACATGAGGCAGGAGTGCGGTACCCCACCCCCCCAACATCTCCCCCCCCACCAGCTCCACGTTACCAGTGGCCCAGCATGACCCAGCAGCAAACACTCCTGGACAATAAGCCTAGAAACTCAGGCTCAGCCCCCTCCGCCCTGGAAGGTGACCCTCAAAGCCAAGAACCAAAGCACTGGTTTTTCCGTGTTTATTCACAAGATTGGGATCATTCTAACAGCATTCAAGTGCACGCTATCAGGAAGGCTGCCTCAGACTGCACAGGATGTTAGGACTGTTAGGACTGCTAATCCCTGGGAAGCAGGCCAAACACTTCAAAAAGCTTTTTGAAAAGCCACGATAAGATTTCATCAGTGGTTACCCAGAGCCAGGTGGGGACAACTCCCCTTGGTCTAGATTCCGTGTGTCGGGGAACTAACCCACAAAAGTGGCTCAAACGAAATCAGGGCCCAGGAACAGCCACTCCAGGGTACCCAACATTGTGACCTCCACTCAGACGTGAGCAGCAACAAGGTCAAACATGCACCCTTCCCTGAGCATCTCCTATGAGCTCACACTGTGTGGAGATGGGGAGCTTATTTCATCTCCACCTCCAGGGAGCCCACAGTCAAGTGGGGGAAAGATTGGTTCTGGTTGGTGACCCTGCTGTGATCCAAAGAACCAGGCACCTCTTCTACCAGCATCGGTTTGCAGGGGAGCATGGTTTCTGGAAAGTATGTGTGGGACAATCCTGGGCTTGAACCCTAGCCATGTGGTGGTGTGACCTTGAGTGAATCCCTTTACTTCTCAATGCCTCAGTTTCTTCTTCTGTAGCCTAGAGACAATGACACTGAGAGGGTCATGTGAGGGTCAAAGATAAGAGTCTAGTGCTGCTATTAGGTAGGCTTCCTACAAATGGGAGGCATAAACGACTGAGGTTGTGTGACCTTGAACATCTCAGTCATTCCCCAGCCTCAATTCTTCGTCTGTGAAATATGGGCTTCATAAGCTCACAGAGCCAGTCTCAATCTCTGCTGTGTCCAAAACAGCAGTTCTTTTTCCTGCTCTAGGAGTCAACTGAATTTCTGCACTGTGCCCCCAGCCCTCCAGACTAAGGGGCCAGTTAACCTCAGCCGTTTTTGCAGCGCCCCGCAGGTGTGCTTTGATGCACATGACTCTCCAGCTGGTCAAGTTTGCAAGGGGTAGGGGGTGCGTGGCGGTCTTCCTTTGTCTCTACCTGGGTTCCTGTTGCCTCCATATCTCACCTGAGCCAACCCAGTTTTCTAGAAGTCGCCACGGTCATATTCCCCCAGACAAATCACATGGACCCTCCACCCTGACCTTGCCTTCTCCCTGCACCACCACCAAGAAGCAGGATCTGGGTCCCCACCACTCAGAATCTGCCTGCGTCCCCTGCCTCTGCTTCTACATCCTCTGAGGGGCCTCAGGTCCTTCCAGGGCTTCAGGAGAAACGTCCTGCTCTGCCAGTCCCTTCTGCTTTCTGCCCTGCCCACATCTTCCCTAAGGCAAACAGAGGCAGAGCTGGCTTTTCCTTTCCTGAGGAAAAGAGAAAAGAGAAAATGGGAGGATTTTTTAAAAATAATAGATCAGTACCTCAAAATATTATTCAAAATATGATTCTTGGGGGTGCATCCTCTTAGTTTGACCACATGACCCTCCCAGCACCAAAACCCTATAGTTCAGCAAAGATGACCACATTACATCCACACTCAACAAGCCTCGGGCTGAAGAAGGTGAGAGGAGTCCAGGGGTCTTTAATGCAGGACAGAGGAACTGCAACAGCTCACCGGAGTGCGATCTCAGAAAGCCGGAAACCTGGAAAACATGTTGAAAAATACTGCTGGCACATGTGGAAGTCCCCACCCTTGTCCCCTCCTGACCACAAAGGGATCCCTGTGAGTGACATACTGGCCAGTCCTCCAGTCTTGGTCAGCAGAAATCTGGGAGAGACCAGCTCCCAGACTCCAAACCCATACCTCTGTTTGTTCTGCATCAAGTGACCTGAGCCCTAGGAATGTCTGCCCAACACATCACAGAATTGCTGGGTCCTCTCATGAGAACACTGGGGCTGGGGACCTGGCCCCCGCACACACAGGAGAGCACATTGTGAGTTATGGAAAAATGCAATGGGGAAGCCCATTCCAGCTTCCTGAATAGAATGGGAGAGAGGGAGGGGTAAAAGTGACCTCCCCCAACTCCAATGCAGGACTCAGGGTCCCCAGCAAACCAAGTCTCTGGATCACTGGGTCATGCATCTTAAGGTCATGTTTTGCTTTATAAACACAATTTTAAGGAATCACCAAATAGTTGAGAAAGAGGATTTGATCAACATTAAGTAATAGTTTTGTATTGATGTCAATTTCTGGCTTCAACACTTGTTTTTTTACGTGTTGTTTAGTTGCAGGAATTCTTTGCATATTCTGGATGTTAACCCCTTATTAGGTATTTGGTTTGCAAATATTTTCTCCCATTCAGCGGATTGCAGTTTCACTCTGTTGATGTGTCCTTTGATATACAAATGTTTTTTGTTTGTTTCGCTGTAATCTAATTTGTTTCTTTGCTTGTACTTTTGGCATCAAATGCAAGAAATCATTGCCAAATCCAATGTCATGAAGCTTTTGAAGTTGAAGTTTTGGATTGAGTTCTCCTCCCCAACTATTTAGTGATTCTTTAAAACTCTATTTATAATGCAGACATTCATGATCTCAAGATGTATGACAGAGAGATTCTGTTTTGTTGTCCTGCAGTGGCTCATGTTCTCCACAGCCAACTTCTCTGCCCCCTTTTAGCCCTGGTTTGTCCCATCATGTTGTGCAGGCATCTTGTGAAAGTGGAGGAATCGTTGGGAGGGGCCTGACTTCTACCAGAGAATCTTCTCATCCCTTTCTTCTTGTCTTCCCCCTACTTTTCCTCCTCTTTTCAACTCCCTACTTGAAAAGCAACCCCACGTGGGATTTAGAAGCGACCTGCCAGCCCCTCTTCCCCAAACCCCAGCTCAATAGCTTCCCAGAGTGGGGCTCTGGGTATTGAGTAGCATGCTCTATTGCTGTTTGGTTTCTAACTTCTTTCTTCTGAATGTGCTGAATGTCAAATTTATGACTGTGGAATTTATCTGAAGAGGTCTTTGGATTGTCTCAGTCTTTAAAATCTTTTTATTTAGAAAGAAAGTGAAGTCGTTCAGTCATGTCCGACTCTTTGCTACCCTATGGACTATAGCCCATCAGGCTCCTCTGTCCATGGGATTTTCCGGGCAAGAATACTGGAGTGGGTTGCCATTTCCTTCTCCAGGGGATCTTCCCAACCCAGGGATGGAATCCAGGTCTCCTGCATTGCAGGTGGATGCTTTAACCTCTGAGCCACCAGGGAAGCTCAGAGGTTTTTTTTTTTAGAAATAATTTAGAAATAAATTGTACAGAAATAGTACAAAGAATTCCTGATACCCTCAACTCAGATATCGAAAATGTTGAAATCTGACCATACATGCTTTATTTTCTCTTACATGGTGTACTTAGAGAGGTCAGATTCATAAAGACAGAAAGCAGAATGGTGGTTGTCAGGGCCTGGGGGGAGGAAGGAAATGGGGCATAATTGTTTAATGGGTATAGATTTTTCAGTTTTGCAAGATGAAAATAGGTCTGGAGATGGAGGTAATGATGGCTGCACAGAATGCAAATGTACTTAATGCCACTGAACTGTACACTTAAAATGATTAGCATGCTAAATTTATGGTATGTGCTTCTTAGTATTTAATCACTAAGTCATGTTCGACTTTTTTGTGACCCCATGGACTATAGTCTGCCACGCACCTCTGTTCATGGGATTTCCCAGGAAGGAATACTGCAGTGGGTTGCCATTTCCTCCTCTAGGGGATCTTCCCCACCCAGGGATTGAACACGAGTCTCCTGCATTGGCAGGGGGATTCTTTACCACTGAGCCACCAGGGAAGCCCCTTAGTGGACAGTAGGCATTAAAAAAACATAAGCCCTTATTATTAATATTTTTCTCCTTTCTTCTAATCACCACCAAAAACATACAGAGTGGATATCTTTACCCATATTTTATAAATGAGAAAAATGAAGCTTAACAAAGTTGTCACTTACCCAGCTCCCAAATCAGAATAGGATACTGCCAGGATTTCAATCCAGGACCAGTTTGACTCCAAAACCCGTGATCTTTCCATTCCACCCTGCTTGGGTCTCATTTAATGGATGAGAAACCTGAGGATTGGTGACACTGAGCACTAGGAGAAAGCTCAGATGCCCACAGGGGCCAGGCAGGTAATGGAGAAATCATCTGCCAAAGATTCTACCAGAGAATCTTCGCTTTAACTAAATTATGGGTGAAGCAAGTCATATGATATGCGCCTATATGGTACTGGAGACTGTGTTTCTAATTCTAATTTTTAAAGTAAATATCAAAAAATAGAAATACACAGTTAATTTAATTGCCTTCCAAAAATTTTAAGCATAACGCAGCCAGCACTGTGTAGATCAAACAAATTATTTTCAGATCAGATGTAAACCCCAGTCACCCGGTGGCCACCCTAAGAAAGGTGTGGTGGAGACCTCGACACAGGTGTGGCGAGTTCAGATGTGTCTAAACAACCCTCTACAGCTGAATACCACACCCTCCAGTTAGTGCCACTGTGGGAACCGAATTCCAGGATGCCAGGATTCATCATTTTCTAAGAGGTATAAGAAATGTAGGGGCTTCCCACATTCTCAAATGGTAAAGAATCTGCCTGCAATGCAGGAGTTGCATCCCTGGGTCTGAAAGACTCCCTGGAGAAGGAAATGGCAGCCCACTCCAGTATTCTTTCCTGAAAAATCTCATGGACAGAGGAGCCTGGCAGGTTTCAGCCCACGGGGTTGCAAAGAATCGGACATGACTGACGGACTAACACTTGCACTTTAACACTTTGATAGGAAATGTGGGTTTGGGGGAAATATACCAAATTTTAAATACAAGTCACTTTATTTACACTGTGCAGACAAAATAAGACAGGTCTGCAGGCAAGCCCACATCGTCGGCCTCCAGTGAGCCTCCTCACTTTCAGGCAGAGCCCAGACTCAAAAGAAATCCTAACTCCTAGGCTGTGATGGAACCAACCTGTGGTTTTCCCAGCCCAGAACTGGAGCGGGAGGCACAGAGGAGAAAGGATGGGCTGAGTGAAGGCAGTGCAGGATGCCCAAGCCTGACAGAACCCGCCTGAAGAGGCAGGTCTACAGACAACCTGACTTCATGGCTCATTTTTCCTTCCCTCAGTCAGGTCTTTGCCTGAAGCTACACCGGAAGACCTGTGGCAGCCGGTCGTCAAGGGGAGAACTGCATGACAGCCGGCCACGCTAATTAAAGGGGATTTTTTTCCTCCCAGATGAATGTGTGTTTAAAATATCAAATATTAATCACTGGCAACATTAATTTATAATAATGCTTGTCTCCCTTTCAGCTTCCAAACCGACATCTGGCGTGACTGCTTTGAAACTGACACCCGCTCCATCGCGGGAATTATAAATAGCCTGGGTTAAAATCTTCACCTTGAACCAAACAGGCTGACTCCACGCGGTGGTTTATGGAATGAAGGGGGCTGCCTTGGGCACTAAAGTCCTGGGTGGGTCTATTTGGGATGGTGTTTAAAACATTTAAAAAAAATTAAAAAGACACCAGAGGTGTACTGGGAGGGAGGGTTCTAGAGTGGCTCTGATGGCTGCCTCCCTGGAGGAGGTCAGCCTGCCTCCCACCTAGCCCATTTCATGCTAGGTGAGGTGGGACGGGGCACAGGCTGTTTCATCCTGCGCTAAGTTCAACATCCAGTTTCTGTACTTGCTCTTGGTGACTGATTAATGCAGACACCATCCTTTATTGAAGGGGCACAAAACCCACTTTCTATGGGCAGAACAAGTCCTCAATCAGCCTGCAGAGTGCTGTCCGTACACGAGCTCACTGGGCCTGGGGTTCGCACCACCTCATTCCAGCCTCATGACAACCCTGCAAGGGGAATCCCAGTGGGAACGCCGTTTCACTGAGGAGGAAGGTTAAAGAAGCTATTTCCCTGAGGTTCCCCAGGCAGCTAGTGGTGGGCAGAGCCAAGGTCATCCCAAGAAGAGGGGGTCCCTGGGGTCTCCTTGCTTAACAGCTTTCCAACATTTTTCCTGTGGCTAAAACCCCAGCCTCCCAAGGGTCCCCTTTCCAGGAATCGGGACCCAGCATCTCTGCGATGGAACACAGGACTCTGGGTACCTAATGAACAACCCCCACCGTGCTCCACCACCAGAGAAGGTTGGGGCCACATTGCTGTGGGGTCTACCTCACAACGAACTGGCGAGATGGCCAGAGTTGCTGTCCACATGTAGCAGAGGTGCAAACAGACTCTGAGAGCGGCCTCAGCCCTAACGGAGCTGAGCTGAGAATCTGAGCCTTTGGCCCCAGTGTCACCGGGAGGGGCAGGACCATCAGACGGAAGGGCAGAGGGAGGACAGAGCACGCCGTGGAGGGCAGAAGGCAGGTGGGGGCTGGGAGGGAAGGGGCAGCATCTGGGAGATGCTAGGGGCAGCACAGGACCCTATTTCTGATCATCCCAAGCTCCCCAGGGGCTCAGGGCATCTCTGGGGCAAACAGCAAAGCCCTTCCCGGCCCCCAGACTTTGCTATCCCCATGGGTGTCCCCTGGCCCAGGGCTCCTGGGACAGTGCAGGCTGTCCAGGGCCGTGGTGGCTGTAGGTAGCCTTGCCCACAGGCCCTCATGGAAGGAAGGAACAAACACCTGGAGAGCAGACCACTGACAGCACTCCTTAGTTACCTCACAGCTGCCCTTGCCAGTGAGGACCCTGGGGCCGGAGACTCTACAGGGAGCCCGGCTGGTGCTCAGCACCCCGCTGGGACCAAATCCTCCCAAGAGCGTAATTCTACCTGACCCCCAAAACAGTCATCCCTTCGCCTCTCCCAGGGCCTCGTTGAGCCCCTTCTCAGTGTCCCTTCCTGGAAGCTAGTGAGGTCAGGTAGGCAGTTCCCACAGTGAGCTCTCAGAGGTGTGAGCTCTCACTCCCCACACCTGGGAGTGAGCTGTGGGCTGCCTCGGCCCAGGGGCTCCTTGCAAAGTTCTCCATCCCCAGCAGGCTCCTGGGGCAGGACAACCCCGAGCCATGGGGCCTGGGCCCCATTTTCTGCTGCCCCGTCTCCCAAACATCCCCTGCTGACACAGAGCATCCCGTTTGGCAGCTCAGGTCCAGGTTTCCACAGCTGGGCCCCAGATGGGGGCCTGGGAACATATGTAGGACACGTGTTTGCCTCTTGGCTGGGGTCTCGGGGCAGCCAGCGCTGCCTCCTCACCTGCAGGGCTTCCCAGCCTCCAGGTGGGGCCCCAGCTGTCCGCCCTCAAGTGAGCGGAAACTATAGCCCCATGGGGGGCCTCCCCTCTCTCCTCACAGTGGCCCCCTCCTTGTGTTCCTCTTCCCCCTTGGTTTCACTTCAGCGATTGAGGTTTCCCCAGGGACAGTTGCACAAACTTTGAAACCTAATTCTGGATGGACGCAGACCCCATCACATTCTCCCTGCCTTCCCTCCTGTCCTGCTCGTCCTTGTTTTAATATTAAGCCCATGCTCTAGCTTGACTGGAGCTTTTCCTAATGGAAACTAGTCTCTCGGTCCCTTGGGGGAAAAGTAGAACTTCATTGTATGTTTATTTCCTCTGGAGGTTGGGGAGACAGACAGGGTAGGGCAGCATTTTTTTGGAAAAGGAGGCACCGGGACCACCAGCATCAGTCACAGCTGGAGGGGGGCTTATTGTAGGCCCCACTGAATCTGAGTCTCTGGAGGTAACCCAGGAAACAGCATTTTAGCATCACCCTTTGGGCTTCTATGTACACTAAGGTTTGGAATCTGCAAGTCTACAAGGTAAACGACATTTCCTAGTCCTGGGGTCACCAGCCCTGAGCTGCTTATCTCAGGGGACACACACGCGTTGGCAGGTTTAATTTGAACACAATCTGAGAATAACCAGAATAAAATTCAGAGCCCACACTCCTTATGCTTTTCCTAGAAAAAAAAAATTGTATAACGCAGTATTAAGATCATAGCCCATATTGAGCAAACATTCCATTTCACTTGGAAACAGTGACTCATATGTTTAAGCAGGGTATTAAGAAGCTCTTAGATAAGATTTGTGTAGCTATGTTCCCAAACGGAGTGTTATTAAGCTTTTCCCACATAAACCTGTGCTTTTAAACTACATCATAATAATGGCACACAGGCCGAACAAACTGAGATTTCTTCCTTCTGCGTTCAAATTCTGGGAAAGTGAAACGTATCCAAGAGCCGGTGCTTGTTTCTCCTTGGCAGTTTTATGAGTCTCTCGCGGGGGAGATGCCTCAGGTAACTGGCTTAGTGAGCCAGGCAGACAGATCCCAGTGCTAACTGGGACGTCTTCATAAATAAACAAAAAATGTATAAAACATTCCCATGGAGCTTCCACTGGCCAAGGCTGCCCTAAGCTCTTCTTGTGCACTAACATCTAATCCTCACACCAACCCAAAGGGGCAGATACTATTGTTACTGAACCAAACTTGGGACCATTTGCCCAAGTGCAGTAGAGCCAAGACAGGTTGTGGTGAAGCAAAGTACAGTGTTTATTGCAGGGCACCAAACAAGAAGTCCTGGCAGCTGAGACTCAGAAGATCCGAACACCCCAGTGGCTTTCCAGGGGCAGGCTTTTAAAGACAAGGTAAGCAGGAGTTCCCTGATGGTCCAATGGTCCAACTCCCTGATGGTCCATGCTTCCACTGCAGGGGGCATGGGTTCAATTCCTGGGTGAGGAACTAAGATCCCGCACGCCACAAGGTACAGCCAGAAAAATAAAATAAAGACAGGGTGAGGGAGAGGGTTGCAGGGTGTGTAATCAGCTCATAGACATTCTTCTTTTGGTTAGTAGTGAGGTCATGGGGAGTCAACATCATCAACCTTCTGGTTCCAGCCTGTCTGGGGTCTCTGTGCTTCTGGGCAGCATACAGTCAGTTAACTTCTTCCACCTGGTGGGGGTTTCAGTATCTGCAAAACAACTCAAAGGATATGGCTCGAGATATTATGTAGAGCCCCTGAGGGGGAACTAAATGTCCTTGACTTTGTTTAATGGCTAAACTATTATTATTTGTCTCATTTGACTGTTTTCCTTTCTGCATTTTCTCACTTCTCAAATAAAATTTATTCTTTGGAACTCTAGCAAGGCCTAGGAGGTGAAAGTTTTTCTACAAATAAGAGGTAGTCAGAGGACATGGAGATGTCTGTCCAGGCAAAGCCCATAGGATCCTGCTCAGTTACACTATTATTATTATTCTTGCCCATTTTACAGATGGGGAAACTGAGGTAGAGAGGCTTAGTAATTTGTCCACAGTTCCTATCTAATAAATAGCCTGACCAGGGTCCAAACTCGCAGTCTGTGCTGTTACCGCTGTGCCACCCTGGTAGCAAGGTAACTTTGCTGCTAATTCTGTGAGAGTTGCCAAACGAGCCAAATGCAAAATGACAAGAAAATGTCAAGCTGCCATTTGACAGATTTGTTTACTTGGTCTTCGGGTCTTAGTTTCATGACGAAACCTCACAGGTTTCTCTATGCCTTGTCTCTGTCAGAGCTATGCCCACGGCTTCTTACTCATCAGCCTGTCTCTCTGCTTAGATCCAGTTAATCCTCCTCACTAATCTTCAGTCCCCAAATTAAGGCCCCTCTGTTCTCACTAGGCCAGGGGCTTTTCCTGCCCCTGACGACGTGAGCCCACTCTGGGGGCTCTGATCCCTTTTAAAAACCACACCCGTATTTTTCCTCCAAGTCATACTCATATTTAAATAAATCTAATATACCTATGATCCATGGGCAGTAGAGCCTTCCAAGTAGGGGTCTAACACAAGAAAGAATATTCTAGATGGAGGGCCCCAGATTGTGACCCTCCTGCTGTCCTAGGCCCAGTGGTCCCTTTGAGGCCCACACATTGTTCTCTCAGGCTTGTGGCTGGCTCCAGGCTCCCACAGGAGCCTTTCTTTATAAACTTTGAGTGGAAAACATCAGTGGAAGTTTATGGAGGTCGAGAGGGGTGTCAGAGGACCAAGGGGGAAGCCAACAAGGAGTGGATCCTGTTTCACCCTTATTCCTACCCAGAGTCAGCTGTCCCAAGCCTCTGTCCTCTGGCTGTGCAGCTGCTCCAGCCACGACCTTCACCATTCAACCCTGGGGACACAAACAGGACTCAGACACTGCCCTTCTTTCTCCTGCGGTGGAGGCTGACAGAAACATGAGAGCTTCTGAGAACAAGGGTCAACTCAGGGCCTGAGGTGTGTCCCAGTCACTCTGTGTCCATGGATGCAGGTGGAGGTGGGGGACGCATGTGGGTTAATCTGCAGGATGCCTTGAAGTCACAGGACATGAGAGGAAAGCAGGGCATTCCCCACAGAGGGAATGGCCTGGGCAAAGATACACGTGGCGTCTTCCACAAACCAAGACAGTCCTGAGGTTGGGAGGGCTGGTGGAGACAGTAGGAGAGCAGAGAGAGGGTGGCCGGGCCAGACCACAAGGAGCTTTTTGCTTCCGGACAAGACAAGCTTTCTCCTTTGTTGCAGAGAAGCCTTTGGGGGAATTTTTGATGAGGAAAGAACCAGGCAAATTTGTTGCCTAGAAGGATGACTGGTGGGTATGCAGGGGTGGATTCTAAGGAGAAACTGAAGGCAGAGAGAGTAGGTAGAAACAGTTGCCATGAACCACACCGAGTAGGGTGAGGGCTCAGACAGCCCCGGACTAGAGGGAACAGGGGCAGAACCGAGAGACTTTCAGGAGGTAAAAGAAAGAGAGCTTGGTGATCATTTGACAAGGAAGTCAGAGACAAGGGACAATAACAGAGAGGCAGACAGTTCTAGACTGCCCTCAAGCTTCAGACTTCATAGTAGGGGGCGGTGGGAGCACAAACCATCAAGACCAGCAAAGAAAAGGAAGATTTGGGAAGACAAGCAGTTCTTCCCATGCAGTGCTCTGCTGCACACAGACAGGCTGGCAGGTGGTGGGGGGTGGCGGGAGGGGAAGCACCCAATCATTTTCCTCTGACCCCCATCCAGCACCACTTTTCTAATCCTGGAGAACCCGTGAGAGGTGATGACTCACAGGAAGATGACAGAGGCTTCCAGGAAAGAAATTTGTAGGGTGGAACTGGAAGCAAAAGAGCAATTAAACATGTGTCCTGGCATGCCTCTTCACCCAGGTGGAAGCATTGTCCCTCTAAATCTCTGATTGAATATAACACACGGGATGTCTGGGGAGTGGTCCCCATCTGCTCTGAGAGCTCCCTTCTTTCTGATGCTGCCATGTATTCCTCCTCAGCTCTTCTGTGCCACCCCCATGTCAGCCACTAGATGGCACCAGACTCCACCAGCTGAGAGGGAAACTTAGCACATTTGCGCAGGCCTTTGCCGCTCTGGGCTTCCCTGGTAGCTCAGACGGTAAAGCGTCTGCCTACAATGCGGGAGACCTGGGTTTGATCCCTGGGTCGGGAAGATACCCTGGAGAAAGAAATGGCAACCCACTCCAGTATTCATGCCTGGAAAATCCCATGGACCAAGGACTCAGAAACCAGTCTCCTTGGAGGCTTCTTGCACTTTCCCAGACTAAGAATTTGGAGAAGGAAATGGCAACCCACTCCAGTATTCTTGCCTGGAGAATCCCAGGGACAGGAGCCTGGTGGACCACCATCTATGGGGTCGCACAGAGTCAGACACGACTGACATGACTTAGCAGCAGCAGCAGCAGACTAAGAATTGAGGTCAGGAAGGGCCATAGGGCTAGCACTTAAAGGATACTCCAGTCCTTGGTTCAGACACAGAATCAGGGCCTCACCAGCCCGTCCCTGAAGCAAACTTTCTCACCCACACGTGGTGCCTGGTGGCATCGACTATTTGACACTCAACAAAAGGGACAAAAGGGCTCAGCTCACAAGGCCTCCTGCCTCCAACCCAGAAACCCATTTGAGCCACACCCTCCTCATCGCCTAGAGCCCACTGAGCTGCCTCGAACCCTTCATGCAAACGGACCCTGTATCCACTTTCTCCAAAAAGTTGCCCCAGAGGGGAGGAGGGATTCCAGTCACATCCCTCTCCTACCCGGACAGGGCCCGGCCCTGCCCCCTTCCCACGTCCCCAGGCACGGCAGGAACACACAGCCATTTGACCCTTGTTCATGCTTTTATTCTGCAACCAGTAGTCAGTGCTCACGGCTATGGGCACCACCACGCCCGGGCGAGCCTTGGGCAGGGTCCAGATGGGAGGGCTGAGGGGGCCTGGGATTGTACACCAGATGGAGGCCAGTGGTGTGACACCCAGACAAACTGCTTTGAACTTCAGGCAACCCTCAGCCTCTAGAGAAGATGCCGTATTTATAATAGAAGTGGGGCACACACAGCCTGGCCAGGGTCCTGGGTCACGGTCCCCTCTGTGCCCCAAATCAGTGGCCTGCCGGCTAGCTCCCATCTCTCCTCCAGCTGAGCAGAGGCCAGAGGCTTCCTCAAGGTCACACATAGACCTGCTCTTGACCCTTGGAAGGGGACTATTGGAGGGAACTCACTCACGGCCTCATGAACCACCACTGTCTGCATTTCACAGGGAGGTAGCAGGATCGGGGGCTTCACTGGGAACTGGTAACACGTGCTGGGAGGGGCATGGGAGGCCTGCAGTTCTGATCCAGCGGGCTGGCCACAGGCTGAACCCACAGCAGCCGTGTGGAGGCCGACTGACCTCTTGGGGCCCCATACTTTGCACGAGCTCACTGATGCGGGCAGAAGTGCACATGCCGGAGGGGAGCAGCAGGGCCCAGGGAGGACGGTTCACCTGTGGTGGAGGAAGGCCCGGGCAGGGAGACACAAGGAAGGAGTACGTCCCTGTTACTCACCGCCCCTGAGGCGGCCTCAGCAGTGCACATGGGCTTCCTCCAGGACCACAGCCGCCAGCCAGGACCCCACAGCCCAGCCGGGCAGACCGTAAAACCCTGTGACGTGCATGTGTCTGCGTCAGTGCACATATGTGGGCAGGGGAGCAGGGGTGTAGGTCAGCAGTGCAGGAAGTGGGACAGCAGAGGGGATGCAGGGCTGGGCCTTTCCGCAGAAATAAAAGTCCAAGGGAGACCACCACAGGCTGTGCTCAGAAAGAGGCCTGGCACCCCCAGTGGGTGTCCTGAGACCAGACACACTCCTAAAAGTTGATGTTCTTCAAGTTGGTGGAGCAACGGTACCTGCCGTCCAGGCCACGGGAACATAGCAGGTTGGGCAGGCAGGGGCAGGCGTGGTGCTGCCGTTTTCTGAAGAAGGGGACCTGGGGAGAGAGAGGAGAGTAGACGTCACCTTCACCAAAGGGAGGCGGGCCCCCGGGGGGGGGCCTCTGGCCGGCCCAGCCCTGGCTGAAATGTCTCATCACCTGCACCCCAGCACCCCAATAATGGCTTTTATAGAGGAGGAAACTGAGGCACAGAGAGGTTAAGTAACATGCCAAGGTCACACAGCCAGCTTGTGGAGGAGCCAGGGTTTGACCTCAGGCAGTCTAGCTCTGATACTGTGCAATGTGGCCCACCCACCTATCCCCCAAACTCCACGAGCCCCCACACCACCCACCGGGGTCCCCCCGCTGACCCAGCACACCCACTGTCTCACAAATTCACACTCACACCGGTGATTGAATATCACCTGTAGCTCATCCATTACACTCTCCACCCTGTGTGGGTGTCGGGGATGTAGCTGCACAGGACAGGGTCCCTGCTGGGTGACTCACACACACAGGAAGGCTGAGCCACTGAGGGTTCCTCAAGGAGGGTGAGTAGGAGGGGTTAGGAGCATAGATAAGTCGGACAGCCTGGGCTCAAATTAGGTCTGCCAATTCCCAGCTGTGTGACAACCGGCAAGCTTTTTAGCCTCTCTGTGCTTCAATTTATTATCCGTAAAGGGAGTTAATAATAGTGGCTACCACATGTGGTTGTAAATAGGTTTACATGATAAAGAGGTTTAAACGTGCAAAACCATCACTTAGTATGATGATTGGCATGTGGTAAGCACTCGGTGTATTACTACCTCTGCTGCCTGTTTTGGGAATACCCCAAGGCTACAAGGACTGTGCTCTGTCTCCCTCCCTGCCTCAGCCTCCTTACGCCTAGGAGGGCTGTGCCAGGGAGGATGATGATTGGAGGATGCTCCTGGGTGCAGGCGTGCTCCCCAGAGGGGCTTGCAGGGCATCTCGGCCACAGAAAGCCCAGGGAAGTGGGCGCAAGCCCACAGGTGCTGCCGCATCCACCTGACAGAAAAGGCCCTGGGGCTGTTCTGTGGTCTCTGGGATGCGGCTCCTCAGGAAGCAGAGTGGGTGCTGGATGCCTAGGGCACAGAGGAGTGAGTCTCCTTAAAGTGTATGCCCTGGGGGCCTGGCCAACCTCACCCTGCACACCCCCTCATACTCAGGCTCTGGGTGGGAACCCACTTTACAGTCTTACTGCATTGTGTTCTTGAGGGGAGGATGTGTGTGCACGTGCTGAGTCACTCAGTCGTGTCCAAGACTTTGCCACCCCATGGCTTGTAGCCTGCCATTCTCCTTTGTCCACAGGATTCTCCAGGCAAGAATACTGGAGTGGGTTGCCATTCCCTTCTCCAGAGGATCTTCCCAATCCAGGGATTGAACCTGTATCTCCTTCGTCCCCTGCATTGCAGACGGATTCTTTACTGCTGAGCTACCTAGGAAGTCTAGAGGAAGAACCCTGTGCAGTAAAGGGCATTCAGGAGACTCTCAGAATCTGAATTTATCAGAACAGAAACTTTAGGAATGTCAGTCTACTCCCCACTTTGTATGCATGAGGTAACTGAGACCCAGGGGCCTCGGCAAATGAGGAACTGGGGTTCCAGCCTCTAGGTCTAACAGGCTGTGTGATTAGGACCCCGCTGTACCCCAACCGCCCCCAAAGTAAAGAGGTGGCAAGAAATCCCTAGATTGGAGTCGGAACACTGGTCCAGCGCCTTGTGCCTTGAGCCAGTGTGAGCAGTACCTTGTGGCTGCCGGGGTGGCACTCCTCTCCTGCCCGCCCCAGCGGGGTGCACACCCGCAGCCCACGCAGCCACAGGCTGACCGCACAGCAGGTGCCCGCCCTGCACTGGATATCCCGCTCGCAGGCCTGCGGGGGGGAAGACAAAGGGGCCGTTAGTGCCCGTGGGCACCACTGCAGAGAAACCAGAAGGGAAAGTACATCCAAAAACCCTTCAGAGGGGTGCTGGGAGCGGAACCCAGGCCTCGGTACCCAGGCCTCAGTCCCCCGGGACACCTGGGGCCGTGCAGCGCCACCCCTGCCCCTGTCGAGGCAGGAAACTCAGGGCTGAGCGGGGCGGCAGACTTGGATCTGAGAGCCCTCTGAGCTCCTCTGAGGCCACTTGGTGAAGAGGCTCCCCTCTGACAAGGCTAGAGCTTAGGAGACAGAGCTTTTCTAGCACCAGAAAATGCTCAGTGGATGCTAAGGAGATTGAAATAACTCGAATTCTTCGAGGGGGAGGGTCCCAATGGCCAGCACCCCAGGGTGGTCGGTGTCAAGTTTCTGTGGACAGGGACCCTCCAGCCCTCACCCAGCAGTACTCGGGGCTGGTGCCTCTCCTCCCCACCATGGCCCCCTCAGTCCTCCCTGGAAACCCAGTTTCATCTGAGGGGCCAGCATCCCCCGACAGGTGTTTCCCCCAAGGGCATCTCTGCTGGCCTGCCTGGCCCTTATGTGACAATTGGCAAGTTATTTAGTCTCAGGCAATGGCAACCCACTCCAGTACTCTTGCCTGGAAAATCCCATGGACAGAGGAGCCTGGAAGGCTGCACTCCAGGGGGTCGCAAAGAGTCAGACACGACTGAGTGACTTCACTTTCACTTTTCACTTTCATGCACTGGAGAAGGAAATGGCAACCCACTCCAGTGTTCTTGCCTGGAGAATCCCAGGGACGGGGGAGCCTGGTAGGCTGCCTTCTGTGGGGTCGCACAGAGTTGGACACAACTGAAGCGACTTAATAGTAGTCGTAGTAGTGCCTCAGTTTACTACCAGTAAAATGGGTTACTAATAGTAACTCCTCTAGGATGGACTCCTCTGGGTTGGGCTCCCAGAGCAGGGGCTGAGTGGCCCTGCCTGGTTTCTGAAAGGTGCCATCTGTGTGTGTTTTAGTCGCTCAGTCGTGTCTGACTCTGCAGCCCCATGGACTGTAGACCGCCAGGCTCTTCTGTCCATGGAATTCTCCAGGCAAGAGTACTGGAGTTGGTTGCCTTTCCTGTCTCTAGGGGATCTTTCCAACCCAGGGACTGAACCCGGGTCTCCTGAATTGCAGGCAGATTCTTTACCATCTGAGTCACCAGGGAAGACCCACACAAACCTGCTTTAAGCTAAAGCCTACATTAAGGAAAACAGAATTAAACTGCTCCAGACTCAGGAGAGGCCACCTTGTTGAAGCACCCCACCTTCCCATTTCAGAGATCTGTGGCTTCTCTGAGCTGAAACTGGGAGCTGGTTTGGGTTGGCCCTTTTCCACGGGGCTTCCCTTGTTGCTCAGCTGGTAAAGAATCTGCCTGCAATGGGGGAGACCTGGGTTCGATCCCTGAGCTGGGAAGATCCCCCTGGAGAAGAGAAAGGCTACCCACTCCAGTATTCTGGCCTGGAGAATTCCATGGACCATATAGTCCATGGAGTCGCAAAGAGTCAGACACGACTGAGCAACTTTCACTTCACTTCTTCTCTGCTGGGCCATGCAGTGCCCTCTGGCTACCCTGTGGGGCCCTGCAGTAAAGTGGGACATGCTGGGACTGCTCGACACTCAGAGGAGGTGCAGGGGGCAGTCATCTGGTCTCCAACCTAGTGAGGGCACGTCTCACACACCAGCTGGTCCCTGAAAGCTCAGGGTCAGGGCTGAGTGGACTCCACGTGACTCTTCTGCCACAGAGGTGTGGCATCACTGTCCCCCCTGGGAGGAGGGCCCCTCCAGGACTGAATTTGGGACAGTCGAGGTCTAGGGAGCAGGGCACTGCGGGGATGGTGGAGCCCAGCCTCTTTCTGAGAGTCAGACGGGGCAGCAGCAGGGCTCGGAGTGCAGAGGGAGCGGCTCTAACCACTCTGACTGCTCGCGGCGGGTCTGCTCGGTGTGTCCCTCTTCTCTGTCTTCCCAAGGGTCAGCTTGGAGGCTCTTCTAGGAAGACATTTTCCCATCTCTAAGCCCTCCCTCCTGTCAGATCTGCCTCTGGGCCAGACTCAGGATCAACCTGCTCCCTGGTGGGGTAACCACGGCTTCTGCCCTCTGCTCTCACCCTCCCAACCTTCAAGCTGCACCAGAAGAAGGCCGCCTTCGGTGGCTCACATTCATCAGGTGCAGTTCTGTCCTGACAGTTGTATTTACACTTTGGGTCCCAAAAGCACTGGCTTGCCTTTGATGTTTGTTCTGCTTTGAAACTCAGTCTTTTTCCTCTAAAAGGGAGAAGAAAGAGACTTCGCTTTCTGTGAACATTACAGTTAATCCAGTTCCAGGAATGGTTTGGCCTCCTCTACATTTCCATTTTCTGTGTAAAAAGCTGGAGGAAGTTGAAACAAAAGTGAATGTCTCTCTCTTTTTTTTGTTCTAGTGGCTTTTTATCTAGAAAGCTCCCAGGTCAGTCATTACTTTCCTGTTTTCATAAGAATGGTCCCATCACCATCACACAACCTGTGCCCATGAGAGGGTGGGTCCATGTGAAGTCAAACTTCTGAGGGAGAACCACTATTGGGGTGTCTTGAATACTACAATGTGCCTGCCTGGGTGCACCCACAGTGGGGCTGGATTTCTACTTGTTATCTGACCCTTGTTTCTGGGTCACTTAGCCAATTGTTGGCGTTACCTTTATTCCTATCAACTGGGCACAGAGTTAAAACATATAAACTGCATGGGAAAGAAAGAGTTTCAAGATCGACTTTCTTAAGAGTAGAGAAAGCAGAGATTAAACATACCCAACAGAAGCTAAATAAGGTCACAGCCTTTAATTAAGTCAACTTACTATGACATGTGAACCAAACCATGCATGAAAACTAAAATTTACACAAAAGATAAATTAGGGAGTGCTAATCCACTTTATAAAAGATTCATTATTGCTCAAAAACCTTCTTTTGACCAAAGGTCCAAACTTCAGAATTTGCAATGCTCTCCTCATTTATTGAAAGCAGAATTTGATTTACACAGTTTCTCTGAAGCAGATCCCCTTTATTGAGGTCTAACTAAAGTGAAAACCCTGTGAGATGCCTCTCGGAAGTGCGGTCTGGAACTGGCTCCCATGTCCTTGGTTTGCTTCCTGTGTGGTTCCTGGGTCCTGTCCCAGGCAGACCCTGACATCCTCCCAAAACCCAGGGTAGAGAGAATGTTGGACGACTTACCCCGGTGATCACGGCACAGTCGGACACGGTCACCAAGAGGAGTATCACTGAGACTTGCATGGCACCTCTCATGGTCACTTGGGGTGAAGGCAACCACTGCCAGCTCCGCTGCCTCCGCTCCGCCTCACACCTGCCAGCTCGGAAGGCCAGGCTCTCCCCTGAGATTTATAGCGTCCGATCCAGGCTGCCCGTGGATGCCTTGTCTCCACTCTTGCCCATGACTCTGTTATTCAGATGATCTCAGAGATGGAGATGAGACCTGAATCCCTAATGACATTGAATCACCAGCGAAACCAATAAAGATGAACCATCGGTGGCAGTGACAGCCGCTCTGACTCTCAGGACGCAATGATCCAGTCAGCTCCATGCATCGCACCCCACAGTCCTTGTCGCCTCTGGGGCATCCTTCTATTCTGCTTGGGGCCAGGGGAAAGCTTTGGTAATAAATCAAGGGATTTGCAACATCACCATTCACTCCTCCCTGCACCAAACCCAGGATCATCGGCTCCTTCACACTCAAGCCAACAAGAATGATCTGGGCTTTCCTGTCGGACTGAGGGGCTGAGATGACATAGTGAGAAGGCAGTGTCCTTGGTCCCCTAGAACAGGGGTCCCCAACCTCCAGGATCTAATGCTTGATGATCTGAGGTGGGGCTGATGTAATAATAATAGAAATAAAGTACACAGTAAGTGTAATGTACTTGAAATCATCCCCAAACTATCTCCCCAACCTGGTCCTGGTCCATGGAAAAATTATCTTCCATGAAACTGGTCTCTGGTGCCAAAAAGGTTTGGGACCGCTGCCCTAGAAGGTTAATATTCCAATAGGGAGACATAAGACAGTGAGAAAACAAAGCCAGGCTTGTGGGGTTGATGTTCCTGAGAAGTTCATAAGGAATTGCCCTCTAAGAGGCTCTGGACAAACACCAAGTGTCACTTGGCTCAGGAACCAGAAGGCAGAGGATGAGCCAGTTGACAGGTCCCTGAGGAAAAGTATGCTTGAGCTGGGTTTCAGCTAAAGGTACCAGGAGCCATGTGCCTTCCTGTTCTATGGGTTGAGCTTGACCTTATCCAGGGGCTAACAAACATGGTGGGCTTCGACACCAGTCTTGGGGAAGGTGAATCTGGGCACAGCCCCTCCTAGCAACTGATGCAGAGACCTCCCAGGACCTTTTATCAGACAATCCCCACAGTGATAAAAGTCCCTTCTCTCCACAGTGATAAAAGCCATTATTGCCCAAGAAATGTCCTCAGTTCAGTTCAGTTGCTCAATCGTGTCCGACTCTTTGCAACCCCATGAACCGCAGCACATCAGGCTTCCCTGTCCATCACCAGCTCCTGGAGTCCACCCAAACCATGTCCACTGAGTCGGTGATGCCATCCAATCATCTCATCCTCTGTCGTCCCCTTCTCCTTCTGCCCTCAATCTTTCCCAGCATCAGGGTCTTTTCAAATGAGTCAGCTCTTCGTCCTGCAATATGTTAATAGGTGTTGCAACTGCTACTGCTAAGTCGCTTCAGTCGTGTCCGACTCTGTGTGACCCCATAGATGGCAGCCCAACGGAATCCCCTGTCCCTGGGATTCTCCAGGCAAGAACACTGGAGTGGGTTGCCATTTCCTTCTCCAATGCATGAAAGTGAAAAGTGAAAGCAAAGTCACTCAGTCATGTCCAACTCGTCATGACCCCATGGACTGCAGCCTACCAGGCTCCTCCATCTATGGGATTTTCCAGGCAAGAGTACTGGAGTGGGGTGCCATTGCCTTCTATGTGCATACAAATACATACATATGAGATTTCCACAGTCGAAGCTTTGGGAAACTGATTACACAGTTCCACCAGCTTTTTTTTTTACTGCAGGACTTTTCAGGGCCTTTTATATACTAGTAAGCACTTGAAACAAAAGCAGGAAAATGCAATTGGTAATTATTTCCTAAACAGATTAATCCATCCAACACTTTTTTTCTTAGAGTGTCCCAAGGGAATGTGACTCCTAGGTAGACACGTTGACCAGCGTTTATGAGTGAGAGAGCGGGGAAGAGAAGAGCAGCTCAGCTTCACCACCATGAGCAGAGTGAGAATCTAAAGCTAGCCTCAGTCTTCTCATCTGTAACATGAGGGTGAGAATAGCATTTACATCATGGGCTTTTGTGAGTATCCGTCCATGTATTTATGTATTCATTGCCTATATATTTAGTCACAACTACTGTATTGAAGGGCTCAGACAGTAAAGAGCCTGCCTGCAATGTGGGAGACCCGAGTTTGATCCCTGGAGAAGGAAATGGCAACCCACTCCAGTATTCTTGCCTGGAAAATCCCATGGATGGTGGAGCCTCGGGGGCAACAGTCCATGGGGTCACAAAGAGTAAGACGCAACTGAATGACTTCACTTTCACTTTCTTTTCACTATATTGAAGGCACTATTTTGGGCGCTGGAAATAGACCAGAGAGCAAAACAAGATCCTTGCCCTCATGCAGTGGAGACAGATAATAGACAAATAAACAAATAGATTTATAGTAAAATGGCTAGGGGTGCCGAGTGCTATTAAAAAGGAAGATAGAGGGACTCCCCTACTGATCCAGTGTCTAAGACTCTAATCTCTCAATGCTGGGGCCCTGGGTTTGATCCCTGGTTGGGGAACTAGATCCCACATGCCACAGCTAAAACCATGTGTAGCCAAATAAACAAATAAAAATAAATATTAAAATAAAAAGGAAGACAGAGAGGACAGCAGAGTATGACATGGTATGGTGCTTTAGATGGGGTGAGGGTCTCTCTGAGAAGACACTCAAGAACCCCAGTAAAGTGAAGGAATGCACTGGGCAGAGCCTGCGGGGAGGAAGCGGAGCAGAGATCCTGTGGTAGGGCCTTCTTGGCCAGTTCCAGGAGCAATAAGGAGGGTGGAGAACAGGGGAAGGGGGAGGGAGGGATGCTGTTGGAGCAGGAGCGGGGGCCACACCCTGCCAACCTTGCAGGGCATGGTGGAGGCCTGACAGCAAGGGTGATGTGCACCCTTGGAGTGTTTGGAGCAGAGGAGGAGCAGGATGTGATTTACACTTTGAAGGATCTCTCTGGTGGTTTGTGGAGAATTAAGTGAGATGCTGCTGCTGAAGTCTCAGCAAGATGCCTAGCACACAGCAGCATTTGCAGCTACTGCCATTTTCTATCATTTTAAAAAGATGGGCCTACGGGGAGAAGGGGTAGTTAGGGAGTTTGGGATGGACATGTACACACTGCTATATTTAAAATGGATAACCGACAAGGACCTACTGTACACCACAAGGAATTCTGTTCAATGTTATATGGCAGCCTGGACAGGAAGGGAGTTTGTATGAGAATGGATAGATGTGTATGTATGGCTGGATCCCTGCACTGTTCACCTAAAACTACCACAACATTTTTAGTTGGCTACACTACAATACAAAAGTTTTAAAAAATTAGATGGGCCTGAGTGGGGGACAAGAGGGAAAGATTGGGAGTTTAGGATTAACAGAGGCAAACTTTTATATATAAAATGGATACACAACAAGGTCAGACTGTATAGCATGGGGAACTTGTATTCAATATCCTGTAATAAACCATAATGGGAAAGAATATTGTATAACTGAATCACTTTGCTGGACATCAGAAATTAACACAACATTGTTAATCAACTATACTTCAATTAAATATTTTAAACTGATGGGCCTGTCAGCCTTCATGTAAAATTCTCGTTCCGGGTGAGAATCAAAATAATATGGCTATGGCCCATCTGTATACCATGGCACTGATCCAGACACACCACAGGAGAACCAGGAGACCACCACCTGTCAGTAACTTACAGAGGGAGAAGGTGGCATTGTGCCGGGTGCTGGGAGGGGCACAGAGGCTGGCCGGCCTGTGTGCTTCAGGGGCCCTGCGCAGACCGCCAGTCTCACACAGGTTGCTTCTCAAGAGACAATGTTAGCTCGCAGTGATCTCAGGCTAGCACCCACCTTCTGCCCTCATCCCCCACTCTCACCCCCTCCCTCACTCTCACGCCCTCCCTCACTCTCCACAGCACACAAAACTAATTATCGCACACAAGGGCGTGAAGAATGGTAGCGAGCGATGCTGCTGCAAACAGGACCAATAACAGCAACTGAAAGCACTTTATTTTTCTTGGATACTGGTGCTTGAAGACAAGCCAGTTAGAGGGAGGCCAGGGATCGACAGCAACCTGGTGGAAATACCAAAGGAGACTCTAGAGAGCTTTGGGGTTCTTGACTCAATAACTCCCATCAGCAGATGTTCACACGGAGCCTCCCACATGTCAGGGTCGGGGTTCACAGCTGTTGGGCCTGCTTTCTTCCGTAACTGAGGGCTCTCCTGTTCCTGTGCACAGGTGGATTTCAGCAGTATCCTCCCAGCGCCCAGCACAATACCAACTTCTCCCTCTCTCTGCTTTAGTGCTGTGGTGCAGATGTCATTATTTTACGGGACTGTTTATACAGCCAGTGTGTGTGTCTGTGTGGTGAGCACAGCCCTCCACTCAAGCATAGGTATGCCCTGGAACAGAGGCACAGGCTCAGGAAGCCTGACTTGACTCAGTCCCCGAGGTCATTCACCCTCATACGTGGGGTAACCTGGATTCCTAGGGGGTCTGAGCTCTGCCTTCAGCTCTACCTTCCAGCTCTACCATGAGGCCATTGCTCTGCAAACTAGAAAGGGAGTGCATGTCCACAGGCCACATAGCTCCTGCCTGCGACATGGCTGATCACTTTATTAGTGGTTCATTAGTGGCTAATGATTAAATGAGAGCTGCCTCTGATCCACTTAAGAGAGATGTGAAGAAAGGAAGGAGCAACCAGGGACTTCCCTGCCATCCAGTGGTTAAGACTCTGTTCTTCACAGCAGGAGGCACGGGTTCCATCCATGGTCAGGAAATTAAGATTTCACATGCTGTGCAGTGCAGCCAGAAAAGAAAGAAAGAAGCAATAAAACAATGGAAACCCACACATCCAAACCAGTAGTTCTTAATCTAGGACCACAGCTCCCCAAATGGTTCATGAACAGAATTCAGAAGATCCATGAACTTCGGCAGAGAAAACAATTGCATCCTGTTATCACTCACTGCTAAGTGAACTGTAACATTCTTCTCTTCTAACCATAGGCCACAAACACAGAAGTATTCATCATACCTGGGTCCTTGTCACCAAGAGAAATTAGAGATCTTTTAATACCATGTTGCTACCCCAGGTCCAAGTTAAAAGAAACCCAGGTAAGATGGTAGGTGTTGCAAGAGGGCATTAGAGGGCAGACACACTGAAACCATAATCACAGAAAACTAGCCAATCTGATCACAAGGACCACAGCCTTGTCTAACTCAATGAAACTAAGCCATGCCGTGTGGGGCCACCCAAGATGGGCAGGTCATGATGGAGAGGTCTGACAGAATGTGGTCCACTGGAGAAGGGAATGGCAAACCACTTCAGTATTCTTGCCTTGAGAACCCCATGAACAGTATGAAAAGGCAAAAAGATAGGATACTGAAAGAGGAACTCCCCAAGTTGGTAAGTGCCCAATATGCTACTGGAGATCAGTGGAGAAATAACTCCAGAAAGAATGAAGGGATGGAGCCAAAGCAAAAACAATATCCAGTTGTGGAGGTGACTGGTGATAGAAGCAAGGTCCGATGCTGTAAAGAACAATATTGCATAGGAACCTGGAATGTTAGGTCCATGAATCAAGGCAAATTGGAAGTGGTTAAACAGGAGATGGCAAAAGTGAATATTGACATTCTAGGAATCAGTGAACTAAAATGGATTGGAATGGGTGAATTTAACTCAGATGACCATTATATCTACTACTGTGGGCAGGAATCCCTTAGAAGAAATGGAGTAGCCATCATAGTCAACAAAAGAGCCCGAAATGCAATACTTGGATGCAATCTCAAAAACAACAGAATGATCTCTGTGCATTTCCAAGGCAAACCATTCAATATCACAGTAATCCAAGCCTATGCCCCAACCAGTAACACTGAAGAAGCTGAAGTTGAACAGTTCTATGAAGACCTACAAGACCTTTTAGAACTAACACCCAAAAAAGATGTCCTTTTCATTATTGGGGACTGGAATGCAAACGTAGGAAGTCAAGAAACACCTGGAGTAACAGGCAAATTTGGCCTTGGAATACGGAATGAAGCAGGGCAAAGACTAATAGAGTTTTGCCAAGAAAATGCACTGGTCATAACAAACACCCTCTTCCAACAACACAAGAGAAGACTCTACACATGGACATCACCAGATGGTCAACACCAAAATCAGATTGATTATATTCTCTGCAGCCAAAGATGAGAAGCTCTATACAGTCAGCAAAAACAAGACTGGAAGTTGACTGTGGCTCAGATCATGAACTCCTTATTGCCAAATTCAGACTTAAATTGAAGAAAGTAGGGAAAAACACTAGACCATTCAGGTATGACCTAAATCAAATCCCTTATGATTATACAATCGAAGTGAGAAATATATTTAAGGGACTAGATCTGATGGATAGAGTGCCTGATGAACTATGGACAGAGGTTCGTGACATTGTACAGGAGACAGGGATCAAGACCATCCCCATGGAAAAGAAATGCAAAAAAGCAAAATGGCTGTCTGGGGAGGCCTTACAAATAGCTGTGAAAAGAAGAGAAGTGAAAAAGCAAAGGAGGAAAGGAAAGACATAAGCATCTGAATGCAGAGTTCCAAAGAATAGCAAGGAGAGATAAGAAAGCATTCCTCAGCAATCAATGCAAAGAAATAGAGGAAAACAACAGAATGGGAAGGACTAGAGATCTCTTCAAGAAAAGTAAAGATACCAAGGGAATATTTCATGCAAGATGGGCTCGATAAAGGACAGAAATGGTATGGACCTAACAGAAGCAGAAGATATTAAAAAGAGGTGGCAAGAATACACAGAAGAACTGTACAAAAAAGATCTTCATGACCCAGATAATCACGATGGTGTGATCACTCACCTAGAGGCAGACATCCTGGAATGTGAAGTCAAGTGGGCCTTAGAAAGCATCACTACAAGCAAAGCTAGCAGAGGTGATGGAATTCCTTTTGAGCTATTTCAAATCCTGAAAGATGATGCTGTGAAAATGCTGCACTCAATATGCCAGCAAATTTGGAAAACTCAGCAGTGGCCACAGGACTGGAAAAGGTCAGTTTTCATTCCAATCCCAAAGAAAGGCAATGCCAAAGAATGCTCAAACTACCGCACAATTGCGCTTATCTCTCACACTAGTAAAGTAATGCTCAAAATTCTCCAAGCCAGGCTTCAGCAATACGTGAACTGTGAACTTCCAGATGTTCAAGCTGGTTTTAGAAAAGGCAGAGGAACCAGAGATCAAATTGCCAACATCCACTGGATCATGGAAAAAAGAAGAGAATTCCAGAAAAACATCTATTTCTGCTTTTATTGACTATGCCAAAGCCTTTGACTGTGTGGATCACAATGAACTGTGGAAAATTCTGAAAGAGATGGGAATACCAGACCACCTGACCTGCCTCTGGAGAAACCTATATGCAGGTCAGGAAGCAACAATTAGAACTGGACATGGAACAACAGACTGGTTCCAAATAGGAAAAGGAGTTCGTCAAGGCTGTATATTGTCACCCTGCTTATTTAACTTCTATGCAGAGTACATCATGAGAAACGGTGGGCTGGAAGAAGCACAAGCTGGAGTTAAGATTGCCAAGAGAAATATCAATAACCTCAGATATGCAGATGACACCACCCTTATGGCAGAAAGTGAAGAGGAACTAAAGATCCTCTTGATGAAAGTGAAAGAGGAGAGTGAAAATGTTGGCTTAAGGCTCAACATTCAGAAAACAAAGATCATGGCATCTGGTCTCACCACTTCATGGCAAATAGATGGGAAAACAGTGGAACAGTGTCAGACTTTATTTTGGGGGGCTCCAAAATCACTGCAGATGGTGACTGCAGCCATGAAATTAAAAGACGCTTACTCCTTGGAAGGAAAGTTATGACCAACCTAGATAGCATATTCAAAAGCAGAGGCATTACTTTGCCAACAAAGGTCCGTCTTGTCAAGGCTATGGTTTTTCCACTGATCATGTATGGATGTGAGAGTTGGACTGTGAAGAAAGCTGAGCGCTGAAGAATTGATGCTTTTGAACTGTGGTGTTGGAGAAGACTCTTGAGAGTCCCTTGGACTGCAAGGAGATCCAACCAGTCCATCCTAAAGATCAGTCCTGGGTGTTCATTGGAAGGACTGATGCTGAAGCTGAAACTCCAATACTTTGGCCACCTCATGCAAAGAGTTGACTCATTGGAAAAGACCCTGATGCTGGGAGGGATTGGGGGCAGGAGGAGAAGGGGACGACAGAGGATGAGATGGCTGGATGGCATCACCGACTCGATGGACATGAGTTTGGGTAAACTCCGGGAGATGGTGATGGACAGGGAGTCCTGGCGTGCTGCAATTCATGTGGTCGCAAAGAGTCAGACATGACTGAGTTACTGAAGTGACTGATGGTTGCAAATAGCTCAAAATATTTCTGTTCATCACTACTTTGAAACTACAGTAGTTATTAGTCCATGCCATGTTATTTGATCAATAGACATGAGTTTGAGCAAACTCCAGGAGATGGTGAAGGACAGGGAGGTCTGGCATGCTGCAGTCCATAGGGTTGCAAAGAGTCAGACATGACTGAGAGACTGAACAGCAACAATGTTATTTGATACATTAATAAAGAAGGACATATATCACCATATCATAAATTTGTTTTTAATATAATCATTTGTAACATTTAAATTTCAGTATAATTATTCGCATCTTACATATTTATTTTTATACATTTTAAAGAATTACTCTGAGTGAGAGTCACAGACTTCCAAGACATCCATGGTACAAAAATAGCTAAAAACTCCTGAGGCAGGGTGAGGAGACTTAGGTGGGATATATGGTCATAAGGTCAGGCTAGCCAAACTTAGCTAGAACATTAGGATGGACACATCTGGGGGGAAATTGTCAAAAAGAAGAAGCAGATCTGTGACAACCTAGAGGGGTGGTGTGGGGTGGGGGTGGGAGGGAGGTTCAGGAGGGAGGGGACATACGTATACCTATGGCTGATTCACATTGTTGTATGGCAGAAACCAACACTGTAAAGGAACTATCCTCCAAATAAAAAAAAAAAGGGAAAAAAGTCAGAAAAAGAAAAGAAAGAAGCAGACACAGCTAAAGCAGCCAGCCAGAGCATGCACAGAGCTGTGTCTGGGGTCAGTTGCACCAGCAGGACTTACACTGTTGGTGGCTGTTCCCACATGAAGGGGTCACACGGTGATCTGGCTTTTGATCTGGGTCTAAGGAGACTCCATCCTGGGCCCTTGAGACTCCCTAACCCACAGACAGCTTGTACTTTATCTACCTCATCTTCAGAACTCAACTGGATTTTAAAAATCCAAGGACCAGTTCCAATCAGTCCTTGCATCTTAAGTCTCCACCAAGTTACTTCCATCCCAGCTATCTAAGTGGGTTGACGATGATTGATCACCAGACCTCTTTCTTCTACAACTGGAAAATGCAGTTAAAGAGAAGACACAACTACAATGTATCAGAGACTACCAAGTGCCTAAGAAGAAATACTCCACAACCTGGACTGATCACCCCCAGTCACCCCGACACCATCCATACCACAAGCTCACTGCTCAAAGGAACTGCCCTTGAGCTTGCCCTTGAATGTGGCTCCACTCCCTCCTTCAGCTTCCACCTGTTCCTCTTCTTCCTTGCACTGTAGGTTTCTAGAAAGTTAGGCTCCATTCCTCTCCTCCTGTCCCCTCCTCAACCCTCTCCAGCCTCTCTTTGGTTCCCACCTCACCAGTGAAACCACTTCCTCTAAGCCGCCCTTGTCCTCTAAATGCCAAATACATAGTAGAAGGTACTGCTGCTGCTAAGTTGCTTCAGTCATGTCCGACTCTGTGTGATCCCATAGACAGCAGCCCACCAGGCTCTGCTGTCCCTGGGATTCTCCAGGCAAGAACACTGGAGTGGGCTTCCATTTCCTTCTCCAATGCATGAAAGTGAAAAGTAAAAGTGAAGTCACTCAGTCGTGTCCGACTCTTCACGACCCCATGGACTGCAGCCTACCAGGCTCTTCCGTCCATGGGATTCTCCAGGCAAGAGTACTGGAGTGGGGTGCCATTGCCTTCTCTGAGTAGAAGGTAGCACAATGTCATAAATCAACTATACTTCAATAAAAAATTTTAAATTAGAAAACAAACAAAAAAAAGCCAAATACAAAACTCCATTTTCAATCCTCATCTCACTTGCTCATTTGCAGCCTTTGACACAGGCAAATACTCTTTCCTTAAATCCCTCTCTCTTGCTTTTCACAACATTGTTTTCTCCAAGTCCCCCACCATTTTCAGTCTCCTCTAGAGGTGCCCTAGGGCTTCACACTCACTAGCCTCTTGGTCCCTCCACAGGTTTCATGGTCACCTAAGTGCTGATGACCTCAGACCTGTCCCCACCTGAGCCACTCTCGTCCCTGCCTATCTAGCCAATATCCTGTTGGATGTCACAGGTTGATACCCGGGCACCTCACCTTCACGTGCCCCTGTCCTCCAGCATCCTTTATCATCACTCTTACCTCTGTACCCACTCATACAGCTCAGGGATATTAGTTGCAAATAACAGAATCTGTCTGACCAGCTTAAGCAAAAGGGAATTTAATAAAGCTTAGTGAGTAGTTCATTGAGTGGCCTGGGGTCTTGAGAAATGGATTGGAGCTGTGTGTCCAGGAACAACGCCCAGAACCACACCACAGAGTCGACTAACAAGGAAGGCATCTCCCTCAGGGCAGCTCTGTTGACATCCATACCCCACAAGGAGCCTCTTTCTTCCTGCAGCTTCATTCCTACAGAATGGAATCAGCATGGCTTGGTTACAGAGCATGGGTCCAATGCCTGCCCTTCTGCAAGGACCCTGGGAAGGACCCGACTCATAACTGAACACAGAGAAGATGTTCAGAGTTCTTGGGTAGCTACAAAGTGTGGGCACCCACCAGCCCATCCTTCCTGCTGTGTGCCTCACTCTGTTAGTGGCCACAACAGTCTGTGGCTGAACCTGGGAGTTTCCTAGATTCCTGAATTTCCCTGCTCTCATCAGTCATGTAATCCTGTCACTTGGACCTTCCCTGGACCTCAGACTCTCCCCTGCTTTCCACCTTGACTACCAGGGTCTATTATCATCTTCCTGACTGGCCCCCTCCTTTCAGGCTTACCCATCTTCCACACAACCCAGAGATCTTCTCTTCATTTTTGGAAATTGAGAGTTCTCCAAGGAATCCTTACCAACCTCAGGATCAAGCCCAAACTCCTAGGCCTGGCAGCCAAGGGCATTAATGACACAGCTCTGCTCTCCTTCCAGCTTCATCTCCATCACCCCCACCCTCACACACTTCCCTCTCCAGCAACACAAAACCATTCACAGTTCCTCCCCAGGCCAACCTGCTCCATTCCTCCCTACCTCCCACATTCTGGTCCCCTTTCTTCTCGTCTGGGTGGACAAGACCTAGGTTTCCATTCCCGTCCAGCCACCTACCGAGGTATGAACTTGAACAAGTTAGCACACCTCTCTGGAGCTCAGTTTTCTCTTCTGAAAGATGAAAATGATACCCTCCTCCGAGGTGCATTGTGAAAAGCACATGACATGCCTGGGCAGGGTGCTTAGACATTACTGTGGGTTGAATGGTGGCCCCCCAAAAGACATGACCTCATCCCATTCCAAACTGTGAATTATTTGGGGAAAAGGTCTTTGCAAGTGTAGGGAAGGATCTTGACACAAGATCACCCTGGGTTAACCAATGGGTCCTAAATCTACTGGCAAGTGTCCTTATCAGGAAGAGAAAAGGAGAAGGCCATGTGAAGATGGTGACAGAGATTGGAGCTATGCTAGCACAAGCCGACGAATGCTAGGAGCTACTAGCAGCTGGAAGTGGCAAGGAAAGGTTCTCCCCCCTGGAACCTCTGAGGGGGTGCAGCCTTGCCAACACCTTGATTTTAGACTTGTGGCCTCCGAACTGTGAGAGAGCACATTTTTGTAGTTTTGAGCCACCAAGTCGTGGCAACTTGTTAGGAAACTAGCACAGACACTCACACAAAGGATGTTCATCTCCTCCTCCTTCCTCATCCCTTCCAGCAGGGGTCCCATCAGGGATGCCCCTGGACTGGGGACCCCCACAGCCAGGTTCTGGATGGCCAACAGCACACAAAACACCCCATCTCCTCTACAAGCAATTGCCACAGAGATGGCCTCTCTGAAGAACGAGTTTGAATACAGACATTGCTCCAGTCTCATCTCAGGAAGGGAACAGGCTTCCCAGATGGTCCAGAGCAAGTGAACCCAGGGGACCGGAGACAAGCAGCTGGTCCCCCAGCCTCATAGCTCAGGGGCCAGGCAGGATGACTAGCTCTCATTTATCTTGGTTTCTTAAAGATGCCCCAGGGACTTACAACTTATGTTTATTTGTTTATTTCTAACCTCTTCTAGGAAAAAGGAACATTTTTCCCCCCTATGGAAATCTGAGGGCCCAGTGACATCTGATTATTTTGACTAAACTCCTCCATCACAATTCCTAATGGTCTACATAGGAGCTTAAATTCCCAGGCATGGACTTCCTTGGTGGTCCAATGGTTAAGAATCCACCTTGCATGGCATTCAGTCCCTGGTCTGGGAACTAAGATCCCACATGCCACATGACAACTAAGCCTGCAGACTTCAACTACTGAGCCACAGCTAGAGAGAAACCTGTGTGCCACAGCAAAGATCTCATGTGCCACAACTAAGACCCAATACAGCCAAATAAATAAATATTCAAAAAATAAAAAAGCAAAGTCCTAGACATTGTAAGAACACTGACATCACTGTCCAGAGATACACTAGGGGCTGGCTGAGAGTATCCAGGAGAAGCCAACCATAGAAGAGAGAGGCCTTTTTTCCACGCTCATCAGCATCCACAGCAGGTACCATTTGGCATTTTCATCCTCAAGACTGAGTCCCAAAACAACCTAGTCTCTCCCTACCTCTTCATTCCACAGAGAACGAGCTCAGCCCAGAAGGTTACAGAATCTCCTGAAGCCACACCGGGCTAGACAGTGGCAGAGCCCAAACACTCCACCCAGCTATGGCAGAGGAAGAAGAGAAGTAAGTAGAACATGGAGAAGCCCGGTTTCAAATCCTGTCTCTGCTGCTTATGTCAGCAGTGATTCCCTTACTCCCCCGCTCCGCCCCCCCCCACCACCACCCTCCTGCTTTCAAGAGGACTGAAGGGCGAGGGAGTGCTAACATGCCTGCCAACCATGATAGCTTCCCCGTAAGTGGGCCAACCGTGATATCTTTCCCCTAAGTGGGATATCTGTCCTTGGCCCAGAAAGAGCCCCCACCATGTAGCTCTAACATGGAAAACCATAGTAATGCAACCATCTTCTCAGGTCTTCAGGGTGGGGCTCTTGTTAAAGAAAACTCACGTTGATTTGGCAAGGAGGCAGCCAGGTGGGTCCATCCTAAGCTGTGTTTGTACCTCCTCAGTGCTGGCCAATGTCAGACACACGATGGGGTGCACTAGGAACTGCCAGGCTGGCAGATCGGCCAGTAAGGACTGAAGAAGGGGCACAGTGGATATCAATAAACTCCACGGTCTCCCCCAACCCCACACATTATTCCATGCCATCCTCCTCCCCTTTTCCCTCTGGGGCTCTCCCACTCACCCCCAAAGCCAGGCTTTTTATTCCAGTCCACTCCAGCTCCTTCCTTGCTCCATGGAGAGTTGTATTTGAGGGACTCTGGGACACAGGAGGGACAGGACAGCCTGGGGTCTTGAGCCCAGAGACATGCCCCACAGTCTAGACCTGGGGAAACTTCTCCCATAAGGCCCAGCCCAGGAAAAAAGAGAAAAGAGCCTGGGGGGCCCTTCTCTCTCTGGCTGTGTTCTCAAACAGTGGGAATGCAAGTACCAAGTTTGGGGGTTAGATGATTGGCAGGACAATTTCCTAGCCCACCTGTCTCACAGCCGGTGGGTCCCACCCAGAGCACAGCTTCCTGATCACCTGTCTCCCCAGCCAGCCCACGAGTGGTCTTCCCTCCCACCAGCCTGTCACCCATCAGCTTCCAGACCCTCTAGCCCTAGACAGCAGTCCCAGAACCACACTGGCTCCCTACTTCATCAGTTGCAGCCCAAGTGGGTGGGTAGGCTGTTTTCAGTGGGTCTTGAAATGGCAACCAAACATGAGAAAGAGGCTTCAGATTCTTAGCCGGGAAAAGCAGGCAGGATGGCCACCTTCCACTGCAGTAATCCACTACAGAGCTATCTACAGCATCATCTGATTGAATTCTTACAACAGTCCTGAGGGAATATAATTACCCATTTCACAGCTGAGAAAACGGAAGCTCAGTAATTACCCAAGTCAAACAGATCGTAAGTCACAAGGCTGGAATCTGACCCCAAATCTGACTTTAAATGCCTGCTTCCAAGCACCATGCTACCCCGCCTCTTACCTAGGCAAAAGGATGATAGAAGGAGGGTGGCTGAAGCTTCTTCTGTGTCACTTCAGAGGATGAAAGTGGGAGGAAAGTATGGAAGTTATCGGGAGGAGGTTTTAACCCAGGACAAGGATGACGATTCCAGCAGGATAAGAGCCCTCCAGGCTCCTCTGTCCACGGGATTCTCCAGGCAAGAACAGTGGAGTGGGTTGCCATGCCCTCCTCCAGGGGATCTTCCCAACCCAGGGATCAAACCCAATTCTCCCACATTGCAGGCAGATTCTTTACCAACTGAGCCACCAACAAAGACCCCTCTAGAAAATAGGGATTTGCAGATGCTGCACCTTAGGGACTGTCCTGGGGAAGAGGAAGCCTCCCATGGCTAGTGAGGTCCAACCAAGGGTCCCCCACCCTGTCCAAGAGAGCAGCTATTCTCAGCTGTCATATTCTGGGGTTCCACATGAGTTCCCTTAATCAAAGGACTTGTGCTTTGACTTGTTAAAAGACCACTGGGTGACTGGGTCTTGAATGTTCCTTCCAAGCCCTAGAGGCAGTTTTAGAAAGGAGAGCTCAGTCAGTCCCCCAGGACACCTGCTAAGATGGAGCCCCTCATCCAAGAGTCATTACTGAGGCCTCCTATACCAGGACACACTCCAAGCCCTCTGCCTGTCTAGTCATGAGGTCACATCAAAAAGAAGCATGGGGTTAGTATGTACTCTTGCCTGGATATTTTCAATAAATTTCTGGACAATCCTAGTATCTGGGATGGTTTTCTTCTTCCCGTAAGAGGATCCCCCAGGCACCAGAAATTTCTCTGGTTCATTAGCTGGTTGGTTCTCCTGTAAATGTCAAAGCCACTCCTCTATGGAAGCGTAACTGTGTCTTTGAAGTGGCATCGGCCATAAACAGCCCTGGTGCTGCCTTGCTGAGGGCAGGGCACGGAGGTCTGGGAGACAGTGGGGTGACTCCACCCTGCTTGCACTCTAATTACTCCCAGTTAAGCAGGAAGATGGCCCAGAGCTAGCAGACAAGCAGGACAATTGCTAAAAGCCAGAGGCCTAGAAACAAGGAAACCTGTGGTGGGCTAGACCCCCTTTCCTGGGCAGTTGGAGAGAGTTCCTCCTCTTTCTGCAGGTCTTAGCAGGGTTCTCAGGAGAGGGAAATTCAGGGGTAAATACTCCCAGCCAGTTCCCATCTGGTCCGGTCCACACAAGCACCTTCCTAGGCATAGATGGAGCCCGAGCCAAAGAAAACCAGAGTCCCTGAGGGATCCCCCTAACCCTGCCTCTGCATTCTCAGTGGGGTGTGGGGGTCTCCCCTGGTCCTTGGTTTTCCATCCATGGAATGAGGGGGATGCCCCTATGAAAATCACAGAATGCTAGGACAGAAATAGCTCAGAAGTCTTCCTTCAGCTCAACAGAAAGCAGGGGACTTACTGGACTGGGCTGTGGCAGTTTGCAGTGAGGGCTGGGACCCCTGCCCCCTGCCCAGTGTGCCTCTGCCTCCGGGCATGGACCCTTCTGAATCTGACTCTGCTGCCAGCTTTCTCCTGGCCAGACTCCTACTTGTTCTCTGCCTGTTCACCCAGCACTCCTCGGTCACTACCAAAAAACAGTGTCATGGCCCCTCTTGTTAACTCAAGGCTCCTACCCTACCCTCTCAGTACCTTGCTTCTCAGGCAGGTAGGTGATGCCCAATCCAAAGGACAGCACAATTACAAACAGACCTTCTTAAGAAGTTACTTCCATGTCAAAACTGAATAGTGCTTTTATTTCACAATGTATACAAAATATAAAATCATTACTTTGTATATTTGAAACTAATATATCAATTATACATTGAGAAAGAAAGAAAGACGGACAGTGCTCTAGAGCAGTTTTTCAAACTGTTTTTTACCATGATCCACCATATATGGCAAAACCAATACAATATTGTAAAGTTAAAAAATTAAATTAAAAAAAAACATGATTATAGAGAAAAAATAAATAAATAAATAAAATCAATTTTGATGTCTTTAAAAAAAAAAGAAATAAATTATAGCCCAGCACCCCCAGATATGGATGTATGTTTATATAAAACTGAAAGAAAGGGCTTGTGCAATAATATTCATTCTTATCACGTGCAATGTGTCCAGATAGTTCCTATTCTAGTCTAGTCAGTTTCATCCTTTAATGCTTATTGCAATTTTCTAGTTAGGGATCAACAAACTTTTTCTGTAAAGGGCCAGATAGTAAGTATTTTAAGCTTTGAGGACCATATAATCTCTGTTGCAACTACTCAAGGTTTCCATTGTGGTGGGAAAGCTGCCATAGACAACAGGAAAGAAGTGGGCCCTGCTGTGCTCTGATAAAACTTTATTTACAACAATAGGTAGTGGGCTGAATTTGGCCCATGGGCCGTAAATTTAAGTCCTGATTTCATGATCACCAATGGGTTAAACCATGGTTTGAAAAACACTGCTCCAGGAGATCATTCTCCACATCCTTCCCCCCAACAGAAACCAAAGTGTTTTCAGTGTGTACCCCCTCTCCATGTAGCACAACCCCCAGGGAACTTATAAACTGCGACTCAGGAAAGTGACCATACGCCCTGTACTGGCACTACGTCTTCATCAGTCACAATAGCCCATCACGCCACTCGCCTTTTAACTGCTGTAGCTCCAGCGTGGACACAGGATGTAAGCTGGCCCAATCAGCCTAAAGAGAAGGCTGTGGAGTCCATACCTGGGAGAGTGGTTTCTTTCTCCCGAGTGATACCCAGTGGCACTGTGCCTGTTTTCCCTGGCATCATTGGGGTTGGAGGATTGGGCCTGGCAGAGTAACCAGTCTTAGGAAGAGCCCAATCTGAGGAAGACAGAGAAGAAAGATGAAAACAATCTGGATTCTTGATTTGACCACATGTTAAACCGCTTTGAGTCAGATCTTTCCAGTTCTTGTGGCCAAAAGCACCCAACACCAGGGCTGCCCATTAGAGCTCTTGGGTGCTTGTCCACAGATGGAAACTTGCTCCATTCCAAACAACTTCCAGCTTCTGGGGAAAGACCCATGCTCACTCTAAGTAACTGGGGCCTCCAAACCCCTCACCCACAGAGCAGTGCCCCCTCAATCAGGGGTACCCACCCCACAGAAGCAGTGGCCTTCAGGGCATGTTAGGCTCGGGTCGTCCCTCAGTCACACGTGCTGACAAGAGTAGGTTGGCACACTCTGAAATCAGGACGAACTCACTTCAGCTTTTATCTGAAAAGTTTTCTGCTGGGAGAAGTCAGGCTTAGCAGGAAATTTATATCTATCAGATGGGCAATGGTTGGGAAATTAAGCAAGGAGGCCACTAAACTGGGGTGGCTTTGATGCCTTAGCAGCTACATAAGCACCCCCATGTCTAAGTCAGAGTCAATGGACTCAACTCTGAGAAAAAGACACTTAAGGAGATCTACTCACAAACAGACAACTCAGCTTTCCCAAATAAGACAACCACTTCAGCTACAGCCAAGCAAATCATCTCACTTTGCTTCAGCATCCTCTCTATAAAGACTTTGCCCCAGCTCCTGTCAGCGAAGTGCTCCTAATCACCTTTGGTTTGGTACTGACTTATTCAAATTGATACATGCTCAAATACACTCGAAAAACATGCCTCAGTCTCTTTTAAACATGGAATAGGAACCCAATTTATAAATGGGAAATATTGGGGATCCAGGGTTTCTCAGGTGGCACTAGAGGTAAAGAACCTGCCTGCCAGTGTAGGAGACGCAGGAGACTCAGGTTTGATCCCTGGCCCGGGAAGATCCCCTGGAGGAGGAAATGGCAACCCACTCCAGTATTCTTGCCTGGACAATCCCATGGACAGAGGAGCCTGGTGGGCTACAGTTCATGGGGTCACAAAGCAACTCAGCATGCACACATGGGGCATCAAGCTGACTTTCCCCTTTGGCCCAGGAAAGAGGTCCTCATTTAGGCTACGAAGAGCAAGAATGAAATAAAGTATCTAATGCCAGTGAGTTGTATGTTCAAAAATGATCAAAATGGAAAATTTTATGTTATGTATATTTTACTGCCAAAAGGAAAAAGGAGGAAAATAAGATAAACAAAAGACACTGAGGGCAGCAGGGCAGGGCGACAGCATGTTGAAATCCTACACAACCTCCTCGGAAAGGCAGTCACAAAACACCGTCCTGCGGGGCTGTTGACCTGGCTTCACTTCCAGGAAGGCCTGGGTGGGGACTGGCTTTGGGGACAGTAGGCTAATGGGCTGGGGAAATGGGGACCGGCCTGGAGCTGAGTCAGTAGCAGCAACAACAATCAGACCCTTTCAGCAGGCATTTTTCTCCCACACCCAGCCTTCTACACCGCACTCCCAACAACTCTGTTATGAACGGGGAGGCTAAGAGGAGCATTCTTTTATTTAGTTAGTTTTGTCGAAGTATAGTTGATTTACTATGTTATGTTAGAGTCAGGTATACAGTAAAGTGATTCCAAATATATATATATTCTTTTTTCATATTCTTTTCCATTATAGTTTGCTACAAGCTATTGAATATAGTTCCCTGCGCTAGGCAGGAAGTCCTTGTTATCTATTATATATGTATCTGTTAACCCTAAATTCCTAATTTATCCCTCTCTCCTCTTTCCCTTATAGTAACCATAAATTTGTTTTCCATATCTGTGCATCTATTTCAATTTTGTAAATAAGTTCATTTGTATCATATTTTAGATTCCACATGTAAGTGATATCATATATTTGTCTTTCTCTTTCTGACTTACTTCACTTAGTATGATAATCTCTAGGTCCATCCATGTTGCTACAAATGGCATTGTTCCATTCTTCTTATGGCTGAGTAGTATTTTGCTGTGTGTATGTGTATATATATCTCTCTCTCTCCTTTATCCAGGAAGAGCAGTCTATTGGCCAGTTACTGTCAGCAGGCGCCATGACAGGAAGTGTATGGAAAATGGCAAGAACTAAGAAACCTGACAGGCTCAGCAAAGGCCTTGATTTATTTCCAGCTCTTAACTTGCAGTTTCCCAGCTGGGGCCGGGAGGAGGGGAAGGAGGCAAGAGATGCCCAGATCACAGTCACCTGAGGCAGGACCCCTCTGGTTTTACTTGGATGCTGATGCTTGTGAGGAACGAAAGAGGGAAGGAAGGCAGGCGGCATCTCCCCTCACTCCCCCAGCAGCCCCACCTGGCAGAAGCAGGTCTCTAAGGGGATGGGCTGTGGTATGCGAGCAGCAAGCCTGAGCTCAGGAAGCAGCTCCCCATTCTTGGCATTTGGGAGGAGAAAGAGGAGATGGGTCCCCAACAGTTGTCCTTTTTCATCAACTACATCCCTGATAAGCAGGAGGTGGAGCCCCGTAATTCCAGATGTCCCTATATGACAGGCTATCTGCTCTTTCCTCCTGTAGGGGTTTCACCTAGGAATGAAATTCTACCACAATAAAACAAAACCTTGGGAGTGGTTGAGATGTCTCAGTGCTAGGCAAGAAAAGTCATGGAAGTAAGGTGCCGTCTTTCAGAAAGAAAGAAAAAATAGCTTTTCTGGTTCTGGGAAGGGGCCATCTGGGATTTCCAAAGAAAGTGGGAATTTGGAGATATAGCCAAGTGATGCCAGCAGCTAGGCAAGATGGCTAGGGGGCAAAATCCATCTTCTGGCCCCTGATGGATAGCACCTCCTCAGTGTGTTGATGCAAAAGCACCCCCACACACAGTCACCAGAAGTGCTGTTCATCACTAACATTTTCATTTTCCGACCTGACAAGCCAGGCTTCCTGACAGCTAACCCAGTATCCAGTCTTCCTGGAGGAGCTTCATCTCTGACTGGAGCCTCAGCAATTTGTCCAGAAACATACTTTAGCAGGAGGAGGCAAAAGACCTGAAGGACCAAGAAACACACAAAAGATAGGAGATGAGATGGGGGGACTCCCAGTCTGGTCACTCATTCATCACAGTGTGTATCGAGCTCCTGCTGTGTGTCAGGCATTATCCCCAATAACCCTGTCAAGTAGCCATTCTTGTGGGGAGCAGGGTACAGGCTGGTGGAAAAGATGTAAGCTTGGGAATCAACTCTTGAATTCAACTCCTGCTTTGCCATATATCAGTTGGGGAAGCTGGTGGACAAACAGGTGATCCACTCCAGGAAATGGACAGACTGTTACCACAGCACTAGATCCCGTGGCGGCCGAAACAACAGGCCTCATGGAGGACAGGATGCTGGAGCTGGAGGCAGAGTGGAGTTCACTCAACAGACATGGAGAGAAAATGCTCCAGCCAGAATAAGTCATGTTTATGAAGGCAGAAAGACAGACAGGGCCCAGTGCCCTTAGGGACAGCACTCAGAGATACAGACTGGAAGTGACGAGCATCAGAAGTGAGACTGGAGCCTGCTTGGGCATGCTGACACAGGGAGATTTCTTCTTGTGGATGAAGAATTATTTGAGAGAGTCTTCAGCAAGGGCGAGATGGATGAGTGGAATCAAGTGTGGAGATGCTATGCTAACCAGGAGGCTATGTCAATAGATGGGGTGAGAATGGAGAGGGCCCAGTCTAAGTGGGTAGAGGGGTGGGTGAGGGAGAAGGAAGAATAGCAGATGACGGAGGTTTGGAGAACCATGTAGGAGTCAATGAAATTCACCAATTCAGGGTGTGCAGGAGAAGGAACACACATCTATCAGTGCCTCCACAAGAAATGGGGAGATTCAAAATAGAATAATGCAGAGAGTACTCTCTTAAAAGTACATGTGGGTTTGGTGTAAGAGAGAGACAAGAGCTAATGCAGCAACGGGGGCCAGTAATAGCAGAGAAGATGTGCTTTCGGGCCAGAAGACAAGAGAGAAAACAGTTGCCTAGACCAGAAGGGGAGTCTTATAGAGAAGTTCTCTCGAGAGGTTCTACAGTCTTTTGGCCAAGATTCTGTCCCTTTTGGCCTAGGGACAGCCAACTCAGGTGACCTCACTGGGAGCATGCCAGGGAAATAAATACCTAGTTTCATTTTTCGCTTTCCTCCAAGCATTAGAGGTTCCCATTAGCAAAAGCCATCTGGAGGCCAGCCAGCACAGAAGCCCATGGCTGCCATTCCCCAGGGACACACCCTCTGGGACACAGCAGGGCAAAGAAGTGGGGGAGTAGACTTGAGGAGCAAAGAGCTGATTCAAAGGGTACAGCTGAGTGACGGAATCAACAGTGAAGAATCTGCTTCTGAGAACTGGGGGACAGGTCAGTGGGCTCCAGTGGATGGTAGAAGACAGCCTGGGGTTAAAGGTAGGATCTCGGGCTGAGGAATGACTCCAAGACCTTGCATCTACTTGATGGCCACCTACAAAAGATTGTGAAAAGGAAATCAAAATGGAGTCAGCTTTGCTGAGAGCTCTCCAAAACGGAACCAGGAGGCCACTGAGGAAGGGTGACTTATGCACATCCCAGCCCAGGTAGAATCTAATCTTTTGACCATGTAGTGTCCTGACAAAGGCATCAAGAACTTCTGCCAGAAACTCAAGATGTTTATCAGACCCTTACCCTAAAACAACCCACGATGGTCTGTCCCTGAAGGACGAATAAATATTTTCTTTTTGTGTCAGAAGACAGTCTCATGGTTTTTGCCTTTATAACCCCCTGATTGTTTCTTTTCCTCAGAACACTTATTCAGTTTTACCCAACTCTGTGTTTCCCAAATTGCAATTCTTAAGACCCCCAAATAAAGTTCTTTGTTCTTTGTAGCCTCGATGTTGGTCAGTACGCCACAGAATTATGAGGTGACCAGCACTGTGTTCAAGACTAAAGGCTCTGATCTGTGCTCAGAGAGATAGCCACCGGGGTAAGTGTGGCAGTTTCGACCACAGAGCTGTCCACACAGCTTCACTAACCACAGACTGTTGATAGTAGCGTGGGGTGGCGGAGGCAGGGATTAGGCAGGTTGGGAGGTGCAGAATGAGTACAGCCTGATTTGGGGGGAGCGGGCAGGATGCAGGAGAATGTGCAGAGGTGAACTCAGTTTAGTGTTTAATTTTTTTTTAATTTAGTTAACGATTTAGTGAAGGAATGAGAGGCTAGATTGGGTAGGTAAGCAGGCAGGAATTCATGAAAGACCTGAGTGCCCAAACTTGGACTTTTAATCAAGTTTGAAGCAGTGGGGACAGGAGAAGAACACAGTCAAGTCTGCTTGGGAGTAGTCTGTTGCAGAGGGATGTTCAGTAAGCAGCATCCAGACAGTATAATTACTGTGAAAAGCTTCTTTTAATGCAGCTTTTGTACTTACAAATACCAGCAAGTTCCCAACAACGCTGGGGAACAAAGTCCAGGTCCCTGGTGAGGGCAAAAACATGAAAAAGAAAAAATGCAACAGTTCATCTCATATTAGGAATCCATCCACCTGGAAAAGACAATATAAGCTCAAAACCCAACACAGCCCTCCTGCCCACTCTGCGTTCTGCTATTACAAACCCAAAGGGTTGTGGTCTGTGAGGAAGCAAATGATTATCTACCAGTCCCTGGAGAAGAGAGAACTCCACAATCCCTCACCCAGGATGGGCCATGAAAACACGTGGAAAATAAACACTCAGGATGGTCTGAATGAACATCAGAGCAGACAGTTGCAGGAGCCGTCTGCCTGCCCCACTGGTCAGGACACAGAGGCAGGGGGCTCGCCGACAGGAAGCAGGTATTATTTCCAGCCGGTGCCGATTGACGAAGGCGATACAAGGAAGCTGCTATATATTAGGTCATAAATCTGAGCTTGCCAATTTCCCACTAACATAGCTCAGCTGCATCCTCCTGGAGAGCCCCGGGGAAGCAAGGGACAGCGGGGCTGGCCCAGTTCAGGCCTGAATCACTCTCTTCTTCTCATTAAAGAATAATCCTTCAATTTCTGAAGCTGCAGCAAATATGTGGATGACATTTTTAATATTATTCTTCAACCCACGATCTTTCATTCATGTGAAATATTTCATTAAAATAAATAAAAGCAGTTAAATTACAAATAATTCTCTTGGTGGTAGATTGGGGACTCTCTTCAGCTGAGGGACCTGTGCTTCTTCCCTCTATTTTTTTTCTCTTGTTCGATTTAGTGACCGAACATTAACTCTTCTTTCTTTTTTAAAAAAAATATTTATTTATTCATTTGGCTGTGCCAGGTCTTAGTTGCGGCATGAGGGATCTTTAGTTGTGGCATGTTGAACTCTTAGCTTAGCTGTGGCATGAGGGATCTAGTTCCTTGACCAGGGATCAAACCTGGGCTCCCTGCATTGGGAGTGTGGAGGAGTCTTAGCCACTGAACCACCAGGGAAGTCCCGAACACAACTTTTCTTTAGGAAGTCCTGAGATCAGCAGGGTATGGAGCACAGTTGACTCCTTTAAGGTAGGGGGTCTTGGGAGGCATGGCTGGCCAGTGCCCCGAGGGCATGGGCCAGCTGCAAGGCACCAGGGACAGAGCTCTGCCCCTTGCCGCCCCTCAGGAAGAAGGAAACCCCAGCCCCACTTCAAGCTGCCCCACCTGGAGATGGGAGAAGTCCCAGGGCTTCATTTAGGAACAGACAGGAACAGAGGTTGCTTGTGGCAAGTGAGAAGGATCATGCGTGCAGGCATGCTCGGTCTTTTCAGTCTTGTCCGACTCTGTGTGACCCTATGGACTGTAGCCCCCCAGCTCCTCTGTCCATGGGATTCTCCAACCAAGAAAAGTAGAGTGGGTTGCTGTACCCTCCTCTAGGGAATCTTCCCGACCTAGGGATGGAACCCGTGTCTCTTATGTCTCCTGTATTGACAGGCAGGTCTTTACCATTAGTGCCACCTGGGAAGCAGAGACGAATCCGATCAAGTCTTAAATCAGAAAATGGTAGGACCAGATAAAGACCCGTGGCTCTCTTTAACCCAACTTCCTTCATCTACCTCCACCCTTCCCAGCTATCTCCTGCCCACATTCTTTTTTTTAATTGAAATATAGTTGGTTTATAATATTGCATTAGTTTCTGAAGTACAGACAAGTGTATATACATATATATATATTCTTTTTCCTATTCTTTCCCATTATGGCTTACTACAGGATATTGACTATAGCCCCCTATACTGTACAGTAGTTCAGTACTGTAGTATAATGTATAGTATAGTGTATAGTGTAGTATACAGTACTACATAGGCTGGAGCTATTCGCTCAGACGGTTAAGCATCTGCCCACAATGTGGGAGACCCGGGTTAGATCCCTGGGTTGGGAAGATCCCTGGAGAAGGAAATGGCAGCCCACTCCAGTACTCTTGCCTGGAAAATCCCATGAACAGAGGAGCCTGGTGGGCTACAGTCCGTGGGGCCACAAAGAGTCGGACACGCTACTGAGCGACTTCACTTTCACTTTCACTATACCATAGGACCTTGTTGTTTATCTCATTTCGAGTAGTTTGTTTCTGTTAACCCCCAAACTCCTAATTTATCCCGCCCCCCTCTTTCCCTTTTGGTAACCATAAATTTGTTTTCTATGTCTGTGCATCTGTTTCCGTTTTGTGAATGAGTTCATTTGTACCATATTTTAGATCCCACATATAAGTGATATCATTGATGTTCGTCTTTCTCTTTCCGACTTACTTCACTTAGTATGATAATCTCTAGGTCCATCCTTGTTGCCTCAAATGACATTATTTCATTCTGTTTTATAGCTGAGTAATACTTCGTTATGTATATATCTCCATCTTCTTTATCCATTCATCTGTTGATGGGCATTTATGTTGCTCCCATGTCCTGGTTATTATAAACTGTGCCATGATGAACACTAGGGTACATGAATTTTTTTAATTTGAGTTTTCTCCAGATACATACCCAGGAGTGGGATTGCTGGATCACATGGCAACTCTACTTTTAGTTTTTTAAGGAACATCCACATTCTGCCTTCATTCTCATTGGGAAAAACAAACAAACCAAAAAAAAAGACATCCTGAGGGCCTTCTAAGTATCCTTCCAATGAGAACTTGACACACAGCTCCTGCCTATGATTATAAACTAATTCAGGAAAGTCAAAGGAGTTCATTCCATAGGCCAGTGCTGACTGATTATAGTGGCTGCATAAAGAAATGTGTTGAGACTGAGATCTGGGCTCTGTGAGAGACTGCCAGCACTGAGTGGTGAGGTCTGCCATGAGAACAGGATGGGAAAGTGTTGCCCCTCATCCCATGTATTTTCTAATCAGGGGACTCTATTCAGAAATAATTCATTTATGCTGGGAGTATCCTGGAAAATGTCAATGAGATAACCACTGAAGGCTCACGATCAAGGAAGTTTCAAATCCCAGTGCGATTTTGTCTCTCATCACAGAATTGAATTCTACAGGGTATTTGTCCTCCTGATTCAGGTCAACAAGTCAGAATCACCATTCTTCCTTTGAGAGCTATGGGTTGTTGATGCTGGGAATGGAGTTATGGCTGATGATTACTTTCCTGTATCTAGTGGTTAATGAAACAAACTGCTTTAAAAACAAACAAATACCTCTTGGCAAAGAGGCCAGGGCTGAGCCTTGGAAAACCTGCCTAGGAACCTTACCCCTGGGCTACCAGTACCTCCTAGGGAGGTCACCGACCTGGGTGGCCACCCTGGACAGAGGCTATGAGACACACACACACGTGGGCCAAGATGATTTCTATAGGCTCAGAGCATTTGCCACAAAGTGAAGTACTGTTTATTTCCCCTCGGCTGAGGTGAAAATAAGACCTTCGCACATTCAGGTCTGAAGGACAATGGCTCCTACCTTGTCCATCCATACAACATCCCTTTAAGAATTGTTTCCAGAGGCCAACAATTCATTCCCTTCAGGAAACAGACACCGGAGTGGCTGCAAGGTGTCAGCCATCCTAATGGGGCCGTGCCTCATCCTCTGTACTTACCCTTCTGCTTCTACATCCACTGCAGGGGTGGGAGTCGGGGCGCACGGCCTTGAAGCTTGCTTGTGGTAAAGACTCTCCCTCTCTCTCATAGGGTCTGAACAAGATAACAGGTCCCTCTTGAATAGGGTTCGATAGATTTACAGGCAAAAGAAGGATGTGTCACTTGCAAAGCAAGCCCTTCATGTACAAGCCAGTTCAATCTCCTGAAAAGGGCTCAGTGTCCCCTGGAGCACAGTCCAGAGAGGAAGTGTGTGACTGAACACAGAAGAAAACCAAGCTGGACAGAACATGTCTTGGATGAGTTAATGAGCTTGGGACTGAAGATGGCTTATTGATGGGCAAATGTTAACATTATACAGCTAAGTGGGAAAAGCTGGAAACAAAAAAGGAATGTACAATGTAACCCCATTTTATGTGTGAGTATGCAAATGCCTGGACACACACAAAGAACAAGGTGGAAAAGAAAGGAACTAAACTGTCCACATTTCATCTCAGCAAGGAGGAATTACTAATGACCTTGGGTTTGGTTTCTCTTGTTGGTTCTTTTGTCTTCATATGTTACTTCTACATTTTCTGTTTTTTATATGAGCACACATACCTTTTGTAATAGAAATGAAGTAAATGTTACTTTAAAATAATTATAAAAGGGTGGGAAAGGGAAAATTAAAAAGAAAATGAGTATTGGAATTATTTAGAACTAATAGGAATCCTTATTCTGTCCATTTTTAGCTGGTGCCCTTGGACAAATTATCTGTCCCCGGCCTCTGTTTCCTCTCCCTAAACCACAGTGCATGATTAGACAGAGAAGGCAGACTTACTGTTTTTTATGATGGTTGGTTATTGGTTTCATAGCAGGGGTGCTTAGCAGCCAGCAAAAGATGGTTGTGGTGCCCAGGAGAGATTTGTGGTTTCTTCTGCTGAGATGAGGGTCTAGAGTGGACGTGAGGCAGCCCGGTGAATGACAAGAAATGGTACATCTGGGAGGCTCCCAAGCTCACCACCCAAACCCCCTACAATGCCTCCAACCCAAGCATGGGGAGAGCTGACCACCGGGGACCTTGGGGACTCCAGTCAACAAGATTCTAGCCCATCTGTCACCATGACTGATGTGAGCGGACACTCACTCACTGGGACCCAGTCTCCAAACACAGCCAGCAGACATTTCCTTGAGAAACACTGTGTAGGTGCTTACGAGTTGGGGGCCAAGTCAGGCTAGGAGAGAGGACAGACGGATTCCCCTGCAAGTTGATGAGTCCCACATCCAAGTAAAGCAGCTGGGCTCTCATGGCAGAGGAACAAGAGACACAGGGGATGCCAGGATGGGGCCGAGCATGGCTCCAAAGGCCTTTGGGGATACCGTACACCATGTGCAAGATCATCCAGTGGCCCAGCAGCTCCAGCCAAAAGGAGCCATCCTGGGGCCATTCTGCTGTGTAAATTTGGCTCCAAATCACTCACGTTAATTTCTGCATGAGCTCCAGACTGTCCAGAGTTTTCAGCTGGACACATAATTTCACCTTCTTAATAGATCACCGGAGTTTCTCCTGTCATAAGAAAAACAAGATTGACAGCCAAAATCTGTCAAGAAATTATCTGAAAGCAGTAATGAGAGTCTCATGAATATGTAATAAGACAGTAATTTCTCGTTTCTCATAGGCAGCCTTGGAGGGTCAGGAACATTTCCCCTGAGGATGGCTGACCCAAGGTCGCCTGGTTGCTGGGAGGAGATGATCCTGCCTCTAGCAAACTGTAGCTGTTCCTTCTCTAGAAAAACTACAAACAGCACATCTTTGTACCCCTCCCAAGCCAACCCAGGAGCTGAGGCCATAGATATCACATGGCATCAAGGATGGTTCTAAGAAAAGCAAGGAAAGGAAAAAAAAAAAAGCCTCTGTGTATTATGTGCATCTGGAAAAGGCTCTTGTGTTTGTTCATTATATGTTTCATTTATGTATTTGCATTCAGTAACTCCTTTCTTGTATGGATGATGACCAAAGTAGGATCCAAGCATTTTAGAGCTGGAAGGAAACCCTGAGATTAAACAGCAGCCCGCACCCTCCCCCGCCCCGCCCCCAGCACAGCATCCTGGACTCAAGTGCAATATCCTCTCTTGATGGGTGAGACTAAGGTCATGGTCACAGGTTCTAACCACAAGTCTGCTGCTCCCAATGGCTCTACCCTAACATTCCTGCTTCAGTCCCATTCAAGAAACCAGAGCACAGTGAGGAGGCAAAGCTGAATAAGACAGAGCCCCTGCCCTCCCCCGAGGGACTGGTGGGAAAAGCAAGGATGTAAGTGACTGTGATGTTAAAAAATAATACTAAAAATTTAAAACCTGGAAATCAGGCCCTGAGAGGACAGTAAGTCCTTCCAACGTCATTTGGTCATTGTTTCTCAAGCCCACCCAAGGATTATTTAATCATCTAGGGGAATGTATCTTTGTTCAATGTCTATTTACTATTAATGAAGGGCTCAGACTCTGAAGTTACATGTTAACTTGAAGACCATGCCCAATAAAGGTACAAATAATGTCTATCCAATAGAAGACGTAACATCAAAGATTGATCCTTTTAATTACCCTGTAGGCCATTAACCAGTTATGCTTTGTTTTTTAATTGTGGTTAAAATACACATAACATAAAATTTTACCATCTCAACCATTTTCAAGTGCACAGTTCAAGGTCATTAACTACATTTGCCTTGTTGTGCAACAATCACCACTATCCATCTCCCGACCTCTTTTCATCCTGCAACACTGACACTCTGTACCCATTAAACAAGAACTCCCTACTCTTCCCTCCTGCCAGCATCTAACAACCACAGTCTACCTTCTGCCTCCATGAATCTGACTACTGTACATATTTTATATAAGCGGAGTCAGGCAGTATTTGTCCATGAGACTGGTTTATTTCACTTAGCATACTGTTCTTAAGTCTCATTCACATTGTAGCATGTGTCAGTTTCTTTCCTTTTCAATGCTGAATAATATTTCACTGTACACATACACCGCTTTTCGCTTATTCATTCATGCTTGGGTTGCTTCCACCTTTCGGCTATTGTGAATACTACTACTCTAAACCTGGGCAAATCTCTCTTGAGACTCTGCTCTCAGTTCTTGTGGATATATATCCAGAAGTGGGACTGATATACCCAGAAGTGGGACTGATGGATCATATAACAACTCTAATTTTTTTGTGGAACTTCCATACAGTTTTCCACAGCAAATATACAGTTTCACAGTTCTACCAGCACTGCACAAGGGTTCCAATTTCTCCAGATCCTTCCCACTTGCTATTTCTTGGAGTTTTTTTATTCTAATGGGTATAAGGCATCTTATTATGGTTTTGATTTCCATTTCCCTAATGGTTAGTTCATTGGAAGGACTGATGCTGAAGCTGAAACTCCAATACTTTGGCCACCTCATGCGAAGAGTTGACTCATTGGAAAAGACTCTGATGCTAGGAGGGAATGGGGGCAGGAGAAGAGGGGGACAACAGAGGATGAGATGGCTGGATGGCATCACCAACTCGATGGACATGAATTTGGGTAAACTCCGGGAGTTGGTGATGGACAGGGAGGCCTGGCATGCTGTGATTCATGGGGTCGCAAAGAGTCAGACACGACTGAGCCACTGAACTGAACTGAATGGTTAGTGATGTTGAGCATCTTTTCATGTGCTTATTAGCCATTTGTATGTCTTTTTCAGAGAATTCCAACTCATGTGCTTTGTCCTTTTAAAAATATCAGGTTGTTCGATTTTTGTTGTTGAGTTGTAGGAGTTCTTTTTATATATTCTGAGTATTAACCCCTTATCAGATACATGATTAGAAATGTTTTCTCCCAGTCCATGGGCTGTCTTATTACTCTGTTGACAGCATGCTTCCATGCACAGAAGTTTTTAATTTTGGTGTAATCCAATTTATCTATTTTTTATTTTGTTTCTTGTGCTTTGGGTGTCATATCCAAGAAATCGTTGCCAAATCCAATATCATGAAACTTTTCCCTTATGCTTTCTTCTAAGAGTTTTATAGTTTTAGCTTTTCCATTTTGGTCTTTGATCCGCTTTGAGTTAATTTTTGTACATGGTGTAAGGTAAGAATTCAACTTCATTCTTTTGCATGTGGATGTTCAGTTTTCCCAGCACTATTTGTTTAAAAGAAAAATCTGTCCTTTCTCCATTGAATGATCTTGGCATGCCTGCCAAAAATCATTTGACTATATATGTGAGGGTAATCGGTTTTGTTTTTAACTTAGAAATTTTACTAACATCTCCTTTTGCTAACTGCTAAGTCACTTCAGTCGTGTCCGACTCTGTGCGACCCCATGGACGGCAGCCCACCAGGCTCCCCCATCCCTGGGATTCTCCAGGCAAGAACACTGGAGTGGGTTGCCATTTCCTTCTCCAATGCATGAAAGTGAAAGTGAAGTCGCTCAGTCGTATCCGACTCTTAGCGACCCCATCGCTCAGTCGTATCCAACTCTTAGCGACCCCATGGACTGCAGCCCACCAGGCTCCTCCATCCATGGGATTTTCCAGGCAAGAGTACTGGAGTGGGGTGCCATTGCCTTCTCCAACATTTCCTCTTAAGTGCTTATAAATACCCAATTCCTCAAAATGCCTTTGAACTGGTTTTGCCATCTTCCTGGTTCCCTCATCCATGAATTTCTAAATCTCTGAACCTTGCCCATTCCATGTTTTATGAAATGCATGTTTTTAAACATTTGAACGTTATGCTTTGGCAGTGACATACAAAGTGCTGTGGGTATCAGGGTGAAGATCATTTCTAGTTGAGGGATTCAAAAACCTTTTCACTTTTGAAATTAGCCTTATGATTAATGGCTAGGCTTGGAAGATAGATATGGTGGTTTGGGGTGAACAATAAAGACCCCAGAAACAGCAGGAAGACCGTTTTCCTTGCTGGCTGTTCCTTTCTTGTGTGTCTTAGCCAGCAAAGGCTATTGGCCAACACAGGTGTTGATACATTTTATGAGAAAGCCTTGGGGAAAAAAAAAGCGCCTTGCCTCTTCCATATGGCATTTTCTTCACAACAGAATCCTGCCACAGTGCTGGGTCAGTGCCTCCTCCTGAGCCTGCACCCCTATCTCACCCCCTTCTCCTACCCCAATGAGAGACTTGAAAGGCCTGGGCCTTTCTCTCCCCATTTTAGATTCGTCTCTGATTATGCCTTAACCAGGGAACTGCATTTCCTGACTGTCTCCTTCCCACCACATGGGGCATCAATGAAATATCTCCCTGACAGAATCTAAATGTTACCAGCATCAATCACACGGATAAACCACAAACAAGCCCAGGACAGAGCAGTCATCTCTGTCGGATCCAAAGTGGTTTTAATTAGAAAACTTAACTTCTGGCCTCGGAGGATGAGAACTGCCACCCTCGAGTGACCTGTCTCAGCAGTGTGTCTGCAGCCACGGCGGGCAGCGAAGCCCCTCTTTCTGGGGACCTTTACTCTGCAGGGAGCTTCTGCCCCTGGTGGAATTTAATGCTGGAGCTTGGTTTCCTGGGATCTCAGGTGTGCACATGCCTCCTTGGGTTTTTGAGATGACATTATTGTGGTCCCCAGGCCTTCCCCACCTGAGTTTCCTCACCCATGGCATTCCCTCAGGCTCAGCGGCCACAGCAGCCTGCCTGTGGCTGGATGCTGGATGTCCCAGCTTCTGTCTTGCTGAGAGGCTGTCACTGGCCTCCCTTTCCTCCATGGGAATCCACACACAGCTGTGACCTAGAAGAGCCTCAGAAGAGCCTGCACCCCACACGCTGCTGTGACCCATGGCCTTGCGCTGGCCCATTCCTCTACCCTCCAAGAATCTCAGCTGTCCCGACTCTCTGACCGGGACCCTTCAGCCTTGGTTCAGCCTCTACAAAGGGTAAAGACGCCTCCCCGCTGGGAGGGCTCCCTATGGGGCCGACCAAGGAAGGAGTGAGTTGGGTGAAGACGCAGGGATCTTGAAGCAGGGCTGCTGGGTAACTTTCCCAGTTGGATAACCAGTATAGACTGGGTGGTTGAGGGCAGGCTCGGGCTCAGCCAGCCCACACTTGATTTGAGCCTACGCTAGCTGAGTAAACTTAGGCAACTCGCTCAACCTCTCCGAGCCTCAGTGCTCATAATAATACTTCACAAAGCTGCTCAACAGTAAATATAAAACAGTATAGCACCTGGCAGTACTCGATCCTCAACAAATGTTAACAATTTCTTGGGGATCAGGGGGTGGGTTTTGTCATGCTTGTGCTGTTGCTGTTGTATGTACACAAAGAACATAAAGTCCTAGGAGAAGGACAAGGGAACAAAGGCCAGAGATCCTGCCACTCACATCCCTAGACCCTCTCTTTGCTAATCAATGCTTCTGCAAACTCATAAAGGAGGTCATCCTACTTTCATATCTGCTTGTACAGAGAGTGATAAACTGTTATCTCCTTAAAGTAATCTGGGCTGTTTTCTGCTGGGCCCTGCTCCACCTTGACAGATGGAATTACATTCATCTCCCTTCCCCTTTGGCCATTGGAAAGATCAATGAGACATTAGTCTCCTTGCCTCCTACTTTTTCCTGGGGGAAATGCTGACAGCCCAGAATTAATGCGGCAATTGATTTACCCATGGAATCTAAAGGCAGAAGACAAGTCCTCCCACTGCTGGGTGGGGAGACGGGGAGACAGCACTTTATGGGTCTGGCTCACAGGCCTGCGCTGTCTAGACTGGTTGAGGAGACAGTGGCAAAGGGGCCGATTCACCTGGGATCTACAGCCTGGAGACTGGCCTGCCCTAGTCTTGAAGTCCCAAAGCCATGGACACTCTCAAGTTCTACAACCTTAACAAGCTGTAGGCCTCTCCAGACCTCAGTTATTTCATCCACACAATGAGGCTGGAGATCCCTGCCATGATGACTGGGGGAATATGAATAGATGTGCTTTGTAAATGTTAATTTTTTATCTAAGTACAAATGTAAATGTAATGTTCTTGAGTGAGAAACTGACCAAGTTTACAGATATTAAAACTGAGGCCTAGAAAGATGAAATCCATATCATTTAGGGAAGTTAGGAAGACTGTCCACCGCCTTCACTGCTGTTGACACTGGGATTGCCTCCCATTCCCCACTTTCTACCGGTTCCTTGGGAGCGAGAATAATGGACAGATGAAGGGTTGAGAGGGTCACGTTCTTGAGATTCTCAAAGGAGATTTCCTCTTGAATAGAACATCTGTTGGACACCTTCTGTGTATCAGATGCTTTCCTAGGGACCATGGAAAGCAGACTCTCCTTGAGAGTCCCTTGGACAGCAAGGAGATCAAACCAGTCAATCCTAAATCAGTCCTGAATATTCATTGGAAGGACTGATCCTGAAGCTGAAGCTCCAATACTCTGGCCACCTGATAACAAAGAGCCGACTCATTGGAAAAGACTCTGATGCTGGGAAAGACTGAAGGCAGAAGAAGGGGGCGACAGAGGATGAGGTAGTTGGATGGCATCACCGACTTGACGGACATGGGTTTGAGCAAACTCGGGAGCTGGTGATGGACAGGGAGGCCTGGCATGCTGAATGCAGTCCATGGGGTTGCAAAGAATCATATGAAGCAAGTGAACTCATAACCATGAGACCACCAGGGAAGTCCCCCCCATATAACTCATTACTCACACAAAGGATGAGATGGTTGCCTGGCATCACTAACTCAAATGGACATGAGCTTAAGCAAACTTCAGGACACGACTGAGTGACTGAACTGAACTGAGGGACCAGGGGGGTAAAGACAACACATTCAAGTTCTGAAAAGCCCTCGATCCTGAGGATTTGGTGATTCTCTTTTCACCCCCTCTCTCTCTCTCTCTCATCTTCTCCTTCCCAGAAGCAGCTCTGCCTGCCCCTCTGAGTCCTTTCCTCACAATGAGCCAGACATTCGGGTTGTTAATGGTAATGATCATTGGTCTGCAAAGTTTCTCTTACCCAAAATAAAACTTGGGTGTCTTTTTTTTTTCCTTTCATTACCTCTAGCTTATTTAGTGTACAGAACATAACTCCTCCAGTGAGGAAGCTCTGCCTCATTTACTACTACTATCCACATTGAATTTGGCAAACTAAGAGTGAGAAATTGATTTTAAAAAATGGAACTACAGATCTATTGGGGGGGGGGAGGTGCACAGCATGCAGCTGGCTGACATACAGACTCTGAGATGCAGAGTCTTTATGGCCCTTATCTTTGGAAGCACAAAGCAAAATGACCAGCCCCTTGAATTCTACATACTTCTTTTTTTGTTTTTTGGCTGCGCTGGCTTTTGTTGCTGTACTTGGGATTTCTCTAGCTGGACTGACGGGAGGTCCTCTGTTGCAGTGCTTGGGCTTCTAATCAAGGTGGCTTCTCTTGTTTGGAGCACAGGCTCTCGAGTGTGGCTTTCAGTAATTGCGGCATGTGGGCTCAGTAGCTGCAGCTCCCTGGCTCTGGAGCGTGGGCTTAGTAGTCGTGGTGCATGAGCTTCGTTGCTCCGAGGCATGTGGAATCTTCCCAGACCAGGGATAGAACCTGGGTCCCCTTATTTGGCAAGTGGACTCATAACCACGGGACAACCAGGGAAGTCGTCCCCCCCACACACACATAACTCATACTCACACTAAGGATGACATGGTTGGCTGGCATCACTGACTCAGATGGACATGAGCTTGAGCAAACTTCAGGACATAGTGAAGGACAGGGAAGCCTGGCTTGCTGAAGTCCATGGGGAGCAGCTGAGCAACAACTCACACAGAAGAAAGGGCAGAAAGCTCCCCGCTTCGCTTGCCAGGAGGCGGAACGCTGCCCAGGAAAGTTGCTCTTGGAGCTGTGGAAGGAGCTGTGGGTGCCCCACCTGAGAGCTTCCCTCATGCAAAGCAGGAAGCCCCCTATAGGAGACACGGGAAACACGCTCCAGCTGCCGCCCCCCTGTGAATGCCTTTGCTTTGCTCAGGGCACTTTCAGAACAGATAGAAAAGGCAGGCGTTTCCTCTTCAGCCTCCTTTGCACCTAAAGCCAGGCGTGTGATCCAGACTGCATCACTTAAGCCTACCCACATGAGACTTCAATTCAGAGGCTCTGTGAAAATCCTACCCTGCTAGCAAGGGCAGCAACAGAGGGGTCTGTCTTCAGGGGCATAGTGGTTACAGAACTGGGCTCCTGCCACAGTAACAGCCTTGGTGCCACAACTGCTGTGTGTGTTGCTGTGATGCCAGTGGCAGGGGTGGCATGGTGGGATTAGAGCTTTATCACCAGAAGCTTAGACTGAGCTCTCCAGCCCGCCTAACAATTGGGTAACCATGAACTACTCAGTGTCATTTTACTGATTTTTTTTTTAAAGCTCTGAGTTTTTTGTTTGTTTGTTTTTTGGCTGTGCTGGGTCTTCATTGTGGTGCTCTGGCTTCCCTAGTTGCGGCACGAGCCCAGTATCATTTTAAAATTTCCTTTCCTACTCTATAAGCCAGGGTCAGCTTCTGTTGCTTGCAACTAAGAGCCCCGAATGACAGTCTAGTTCAACTTCACCTCAGCCATCATTTCCTGAGGTCCCAGCAACAAGAGAAGCACTCACATGTTCACTGTCTGCGGTGGTCCCAGCGACTGGGTTAGGGGCTTTGTATGCATGTCTCAAGGAGTTCCTACACTGTGAGGTGGATACTATTCTCACCTTCCGTGAGAGGTGAAAAATATCTGAGCTATCAAGGCATTAGAGGACTTGTCCAAGGTCTTACAAGAGGGTAATTCAATGTTGCAGCAGTAGGTGAGCTCTCATAGTTACACTTGGATTCCAGGAGAGACAGTGGCAGTCAATTGCTCTGCATAGCAGGATGTGCAGAACTAGGCAGACCATCTGTCTTCACAACATTCTCTACTCTGAAGGAAGGACCCGAAACACTTCATTAAGTTCACAGAGGGTGAAGTAAAGACACAAAGATGGTTCACTGTCCGAGGAGGATTTTTCCAGGACAGTGGCAGAGATTATTAACAAGGGATCACATTGTAACCCCACAAGCATGTTTTCTGAAACTTGCAAGGGGAGGGCTAAGGGACTCCACGCCTGGTAGACAGTGAGGGGTAGCCAAAGAAGCTGAAAGCCTGCATTTAATTAAAAAGCATCAGTTTGCTCAGGCCTGCACTGCAAATACATTCTAATACAGGTAATTTCTGTTCCATTCATTTTCAAGCACTTATTTCATTTACACAATTCCAAGGCCAATAAATCTTGGCATTAAGGCTGGCTTGATGCGTGATGCAGACAGTCTAATTAAGGATAGGGCATTTTATCAGCTCCTCGAAATTTCCTTTTCCCTAGTATACAATTTTTTATACGGGGCTGATATTTTTTTTATTCATAAGGGCTTCATTGCCATTTGTCATAGCTGCATTAACTGGGCATCTAATGAAGACTTGGATATGGAAGTCTGCATCTCATCTCTCCTCAATAGGGAAATTAATAAAGCAGCAGGAAAATAGCTTCCTGAACTGAAATGTTTTTAGCCCACCCTGAGTCATCTAAAATAAATTTTGCTTGTGTCTTCCAAAATTGGGTTTCGTATAAACTTTAGGAGACAGTATTCAATTTCAGCTTGCACCCACTGACAGCCTGTACCCTACTCCCCTACCTAATACATCACTTGGAGAGGCTTGGATCAGAGTAGCCACAGCCTATTTTCCCACTACCCCCTCTACACACATTTACTGAGCACCTGTCATAGGCCAGGTTCAGGGACAGAAAACAGGCTCTAGAAGGCCACAGTCAAATGAGTCATGCTACCACTATTGGCCAGTGTAAGAAAAACATCTTAGTTAGCCAAGCATCAAGGTTGGGAGCAAGCTAGGAAGATTAGCTGCTCTATCCTTTTGCCTCTGAGAGTGAGCCTCCCAACTCTTTTCTCCATAACTGCTGCCTGTGATCACAGACATTAACTTTTATGGATATGTGAGTACACTGGTTTCCCAGGGATGTCACAACAAAGTACTACAGGCTGAATGGCCTGAACAACAGAAGTATATTGCATCACAGCTCTGGAGTCTAGATGTCCAAAATCAAGGTGTCAGCAGGGGTGGTTCCTTCTGACAGCTGTGAGAAAGGGTTCACTCTTTGGCTTGGAGATGGCCATCTTCTCTCTCTGTCTCTTCACGTTGTCTTCCCTCTATGAATGTATCTAAATTTCTCCTTTTTATAAGGATGTCAGTCATATTGGATTAGTGAAAGTCACTCAGTCATGTCTGACTCTTTGCGACCCCATGGACTGTAGCCTGCCAGGCTCCTCTGTCCGTGGAATTCTCCAGGCAAGATACTGGAGTGGGTAGCCTATCCCTTCTCCAGAAGATCTTCCCAACCCAGGAATTGAACCAGGAGCTCCTGGATTGCAGGCGGATTCTTTACAAGCTGAGCTACCAGAGAAGGACCCACCCTAATGACCTCATTTTAACTTGATTACCTATATAAAGACTCTGTCTCCAAACAAGCTGACATTCTGAAGTACTAGGGGTTAGGAGTTCAACATATGAATTTTGGAGACACACAATTCAACACATAGTAATGAGTGTCTCTAAAACTGGTTTAACTGGGAAATGCCCTGGTGGTCCAGTGATTAGGACTCCACACTCCCACTGCAAGGGGCCCAGGTTTGATTCCTGGTCAGTGATCTAAGATCTTGTAGGCTGTCCGGTGCAACTAGAAAAAAAAATTTTTTTTTAATTTAAAATAAAATAGGTGTAAATAAGCAGTAGCAGCACAAAACAGCTAGAACACTGCATAGAGGGCTAAGAATTCCATGTTCAAGTTCTAAATTAGCCACTTCCCCTCTCAGAGTCTTGGATTTCTTCTCTAGAGAATAAGAGAGCTGGACGGGGCCTCCAGAACCCTCTCACCCCCCGGGATCCTGTTGCTGACAAAGTGAGAGAAGTTGAAGCAGCACAGCAGGGAGGTTAATGATGAGGCTCCCCCACTCACTAGAAGACTGATCCTGAGCAAGGACTGATGTGAGCCTTGGGGATTTTTTTTGTTTTTAATACTCTAAAGTGAGGACAGTAATAATAACTACTTCAAAAGGTTCTGAGGACTAATAAGGCCTGTGAATTGCCTGACACATGGTTGTCATGACAACAGTTATGTTATGAACTTCTAAAGGTATTACTGCTCTTATTACTACCAGGAATCAGGCGTTGGACCTAGGACTCAGCTCTCAGGTGGTGTCCGCGATGATCGGAAGGCAGGGGTCTGTGTCCCAGGGTCCTATCCCATAGCTCACGTGGAGTGAGAGGCTGCAGCTGGCAGGATTCCTGTGAACTTTGTAGCCATTCTCTTCTCCAAGGGACCTTCCTGACCCAGGGATCGAACCCCGGTCTCCTGCATTGCAGGCGGATTCTTTACCACCTGAGCCACCCGGGGAAGCCCAACTTTCCCCACCTCCACCTTATCCAAATCCCATCCCATTCTGACATCCACATTCATGTCATTAGGGTTAGGGCTAGGATTTCAGGTGATTTTTTTTCTCACTGTTTTATCGATTTTATACACCCTAGAAAAGTTTAATAAAATCTATTTAATTATCTCATTTAAATGCAGCCCTGTGACCTCACCCCCACATGAACACTAGATTGCTTGGGGTCTGTAGTAATCATTCAGCTCTCACCTTCATTGAACTGTTAATTGTTCATATGTGTCTCCACCTAGACTGAAAGTAACTTGAGGAAACAAATGGGTCTTCTTAGTGATATTTAGCAAAGCTTATTGATTGACTCCCACAATGCACTGGCCCTCTACATAAACTATCTCATATCCTCCTGATGACACGATGAGGCAGGTAATGGTGCTCCTGCATCACAGATGAGACTCTGAGGCTCAGAGGTCGCATGGGTAGGCAGTGACCAGGCTCAAAGTCCAATTCCACATTTGTCTGACCCTGAGGTCACCAACCTAGCCTAGTGCTGTCCTCAGCAAGCTACCAGCTACGGAATCATGAGCGCTCCTGTCCCTCACCTAGGCTCCTCCGGCCTGATAGGGTTTTCCGTGAGCTTGCTGCCCCCTGGTGGCCTGTGAAGGCCTGCTCCCCCTCCCAGCTTCAGGCTCATTCCACTCCAGACCTGGGACCCTAAGCACCACCAAGAGTTACCAGCGGGGCTGGCCTTGGCGCAGCAGAGCGCTCTGCACCTACGGGAAGGCTAGAGCCTCTTGCAGAGTGTCACTTTTTAAATGGACCCCCCTACCAGGAGGATTCTGCTCCTAACAGCCAAAGAAGAGGGCTTAGTGTCCGGGGCCAACAGCTGTGAGATGACCTACAGGGTTTGGTTCACCCCACCCAGCTTCTCATCTCCCCCTTCCCAGTCAGGACACGTGGGCGTGGACACTCTCTGCAGTATCCTCCTGGGATTTCCATTTCCCAAGAGCTTGTTTACGGACCAGAGGAGGGAGAAAAGGATAAAGGTGGTTAAAGTGAAGAGCTTAAAGTTTCTTTACATAACACAGAGTCCTTTTCTCAAACAACCCATCAAGATTCTTCAATAAGTACTACTGGATTCCTATTGTGCTCCGCAGCTGCAGTGCTCAGGATGCAGAAAACACTCTGTCTTGAAAGTAAACATATAAAAAATTACAATTCAGTGAGACAAGTACTCTGATATTGGCGTCCTGGGACTTCAATCACACGAAAAATGGTTATCAGCACTCAACACTGAGAATAGTTTCATCACAAACTGAAGAAAGTAGAAAACAATGAGGGCTCAGACCTCCTCCAACTAACCATCACTCCAACCCCCAGCACTTCTGTAACTTATATAAGCCACTTGCTCCCTCTGCCTACCTGGGCAGGGGAAAAACAGCAGGAGGACACAGCAAGAGGGGGTGGTGTGGAATAGCCTGTCTCCATCTCTGGAGGGACGAGGATGTTTGAGCCAGCGGTCATCCTCTTCCTATTTGCTCATTTTCCCTCCAAAGACCTTCCTTAACAGAATAAAAAGTGATCACTACCTTTTCTGAGACTCCTATAATGACTGTGGAAAATTCTGAAAGAGATGGGAATATCAGACCACCTACCTGCCTCCTGAGAAACCTGTATGCAGGTCAAGAAGCAACAGAACTAGACATGGAACAACAGACTGGTTCCAAATTGGGAAAGGAGTACTTCAAGGCTGTAAACCATCACCCTGCTGATTTAACTTATATGCAGAGTACATCACGTGAAATGCCAGGCTGGATAAAGCATAAGCTGGAATCAAGATTGCCGGGAGAAATATCAATAACCTAAGATATGCAGATGACACCACCCTTATGGCAGAAAGTGAAGAAAAACTAAAGAGCCTCTTGATGAAAGTAAAAGAGAGTGAAAAAGCTGGCTTAAAACTCAACATTCAAAAACCTAAGATCATGGCATCTGGTCCCATCCCTTCATGGCAAATAGATAGGGAAACAATGGAAACAGTGGCAGACTTTATTTTGGGGGGCTCCAAAATCACTGCAGATGGTGACGGCAGCCATGAAATTAAAAGACGCTTGCTCCTTGGAAGAAAAGCTATGACAAACCTAGACAGCATATTAAAAAGCAGAGACATTACTTTGCCAACAAAGGGCCGTCTAGTCAAAGCTATGGTTTTTCCAGTAGTCATGGATGGATGTGAGAGTTGGACTATAAAGAAAGCTGAGTGCCAAAGAATTGATGCTTTCGAACTGTGGTGTTGGAGAAGACTCTTGAGAGTTCCTTGGACTGCAAGGAGATCAACCAGTCCATCCTAAAGGAAATCAGTCCTGAATATTCATTGGAAGGACTGATGCTGAAGCTGAAGCTCCAATACTTTGGCCACCTGAGGCAAAGAGCCGACTCACTGGGAAAGACCGTGATGCTGGGAAAGGTTGAAGGCAGGAGGAGAAGAGGACGACAGAGGATGAGATGGTTGGATGGCATCACCAACTCGATGGACACGAGTTTGAGCATGCTCCAGGAGTTGGTGATGGACAGGGAAGCCTGGAGTGCTGCAGTCCCTGGGGTCGCAGAGTTGGACACAACTGAGCACGACTGAACTGAAGATGCTCCAGCCCAGCAAAGTTTTACACCACAGGGGACCACTAGGGGGCGGTACTGCAGTGGCAAGCTGCCTGGGGCAGGACTTCCACCGCCAGCCCGCCAGCTCGTTACGTTTTCTAATGCTAATTTTTAAGGACAGTTTTAAACTGCTCTTTCTAAAATTTAAATGACCCATAGCACGTGACCCCTGCTGTTGCTGCTAAGTCACTTCAGTCGTGTCCGACTCTGTGCGACCCCAGAGACGGCAAACCACCAGGCTCCCCCGTCCCTGGGATTCTCCAGGCAAGAACGCATGACCCCTAAGTTAATATAAATAATTTCTCTAGGGCAGGAATCTAAAACTCCTGAATTACAACATTCAAGACTGGAATTAAGAAGGGGGAAAAAAAGTAATTTTTAAGGCAGCTGCAAGTTTCTCACGGTCACAGCTCGGGAACGAAGAGAGACTCTGAATTTGAGAAGAGCCTTGAAGCTGAGCCCCAGAACAGAAGGTGTACTGTAAAAGCTCGAGGTGAGAGGGTTGGAGAAAAGGTAGATCCAGGAGTGATGTAAGGAGGGCTTAAGCACAGGGAGTGAGTATCGGCTTATGGAGGATGGGAGAACTCGGGACATAACTCCCATTTTTATCAAAATGCTACCAATCTTATTGTAAATTGGCACCACCTTTCTGGGGTACAACATGTAAGTGCATATTAAGTCTTAAAAATGTCAATATCCTTTGACCCAATAATTCCATCTTAGTAACTTATAAGGAAAATTTTTAACTGCACAAATATTTGGCTATAAGGATATCCAGCATTTGTAAAAGCCAAAACCCCCAAAATAACAAAAAAACTATAAACAACCTAACTTCAGTTTAATATGAGTTGCTTAAATCAATTAAGGACTATTTTGTAAGTATTACAAAGGATGTGTAAATAAAAACTTACATGTGCGTGCATGTGTGCTCAATCGTGCACACTCTTTGGGCCCCCATGGACTGTAGCCCCACACGCTACTCTGTCCATGGGCTTTTTCAGGCAAGAATTTTGGCGTGGGTTGCCATTTCCTTCTCCAGAGTGTAAGGTATAGTTCAGACCGAGGCAGAAAGAGGAAAGACGACCTCAACAGAAGTAGGTTACCTTTATTCAGGCAAGGAGGGGAGAAAGTCAGCCTAACGACCAGGCTGAGCGCTGAGAGGGATCAGGGAGGCTCCATATTTATAGGGAGGTTTGTGGAAGCCATAAGGGAAACATTAGTCAGGCAGGATGTTTTGGGTATTCTTTAGTCGAGATGGCATTTGTAGTTGGGCAGGGGGTGATAAGTCTTCTGGGCAGGTGCAGGGGGTTACAGGTGAAGGTTTCTGGACAGGGGGTGATAAGTCCCAGATAGATGCAACCAGCCTGGAGCATCAGGGTGGGGCCTAAAGTTCTGTTTTGTTTTCTCTGAAGTTAGATGATTCAGCAAGGGCCTTTGAGACCGTTGTTTTCTTTTCTAGGCCCAAAAGACTCCTTCATTCCAGACCCTGAAATCATAAAAAAATGGGGAAAAGGGCGCCGTATCTCTCTGACTACTTCCTGCTGGATAGGGGTGACGATTTTGGGTCTGGAATGGAGGATCATCCTAGGGCCTAGGGTCTCCTTTTTCTGAGCTTGGGGTGAGGCTCTCGAGAAGAATGGTCTTGACCTGATCTCGAGAGATGGCCCAAATCCATTCTTGGAGAAACCTTTGAAAGAGATTGAAGAGACAGAGTCCAAATAAGAGAAATAGAATGATAAGTACCAGTGGTCCCAGGAAAGGGAGCAACCAAGGGAGGACCTGTTGGAACAGGTTTTGGGGACTGTAAAGGTTTTGTAACTCTTTTCTGCAGCCTTCAATTCTGTCTCTAAGTTCTTTGACTCTGCCCTGGACTATGCCTGTTTCATTAACAAAATAGCAATTGTCCTCTCCTAGGAAAAGACAGGTCCCTCCCTTTTTTGCGGTGAGAAGGTCCAGGGCTCGCCTATTTTGTAGGGCCACAGAAGCTAATGAGTTAATTTGTCTTCAGATTGAAATGAAGGACTCCACTACCTGCTCCATGTCTTCATTAAGTTCTTGGAACAGCTTGTAGTAAAAATGGGCCGAGGTCGAGATGCCCCCAGTCCCAGGGCCTAGGGCTGCGGCTATGCCGGTACCAATCAGGAGGGGGGCTATGACAGCTCGTCTTTTCCTGTGGGAAAGTTCCCCTTGGGGGTAGACTATTTGTTCTACCTCTTCCTCTTTGAGGAATGTTAGGCCCGGGGTCAGGAAGACCAAGATGCAAAGTCCAGGGAGGTCCAAGGGGAGACATGAATATGCATAGGTCCCGCAGAGAATGAAGATTCCTGGATTGGTGCAATTATTTGTGCTGTTCCAGAGAACCCAAGTGAAACAGAAGGTGGGAGTGGAGTTTATAAGACCAGTGTAGTTGGGACTAGAGTAGTTGATACAGGTTAGGTTTGAAGAGGCTGAGGGTAGGACATTGTCAGAGACTAGCCCAATGAGTTGTGTAGTTTTTTGTTGGGAAGGGGAGGTATAGTTGCCCTGTAACAGCCAGGATGAAGGTAAGGGAGTTGTTATGTGTGGTGAGAAAGACAGTGGCATGCATATCCAACACTGGGATGTGTGTTGTGTGTACTGGAAGAATTGGAAGGAAGAGTTGAGAAGGCGGGTAAGGTGTTGGTTGCCAGAGGGAGGTTTTAGGAGAGGCCGTAATTGGGAAAGAAGGTCTAGGCATTTATAAGGCTCAGGGGTCGCCTGTAACCAGGAAATTATGTTCTTTATGACTTGTTCTTGTTTCTTTTCCCGATTTTGATCTAGTACCCCGCCCCCGTCTGAGTTCCCCTAGTGGGTAATGGGATAGAAACATATGTTTCTTCCATTTGGCTTATGGCAGGTACTCACAAAACTCCCTCTCTTTTGTACTTTAACAGTGAGTAGGGATTTGGACTTCTGCCCCCGAGGTTCATGGTGCATGGTTTTGGAGCTGTATTATAACATGAGGAATGTACATAGGAATAAATGTCAGAGCAGGGGCAGGGAGTAGCCAGAAGGCTGTGGAGTGCAGCAAGGATAAGGAACAGAGGAGTCATGGGGCTGTTAGTTAGGCAGTGCACAGGAAATAGCACCCTAGGAGTGGAACACAGCTAGCAACGCAGGCGATACCCACGGAAAGACGAAGGATAGGTGGCCAGTCCTGAGGGGAGACAGTTACTAGACCTATAGCAGGATTAAGATTAAGAGTGCTATGATAGTTAGAGAGACAGGGAGAGGCCAGTCAGGGCGAGGGGAAAAAGGCTCCAAGTTGGTGGTTGTTTGAATCTGAGGGGGAACAGTGTTCATTAGGATGTAGAATGATGTAGAGAATGAGAGTAAAGAAATCAGTTTCGTCTGGAGTCAGGTTGTAGAAGGTTCCCTGGAGCCACAGTTGAGACACCAGTGTGTCAGGTCTTTGAAGGAGGTTCCTGTCAGGGTGCTGGTCCAGAGGGCTTGTAGTAGTTGGGTCAGGATCAGTTGTAGGTTAAGGAGAGTCCAGGTCACTCAGTGTCTTCTTGGATGGTTGACAGAACTTGTTGCCTGGTGAATTTTAAGGAGGTGGGTCCTGTGAGGGAGACCTGATAGGGGTCAGTTAAGGAGGGAAGTGCAGGGTCGGAGGTGACCTGTTTTAGGCAAGAGAGGTGTACCCAGGAGGTGACCTTCTCGAGTTTAGCTGCAGTTGGGGTAAGGAGGGTGATTTTGAATGGTCCCTGCCACTTTGGGTTTACGTCACCCTGGGGATTATCAGACAGATAGACCATGTCCCCAATTTGTAAAGGGGGCGGGGAGGCTTGGGGGTCAGGGGCAGGAAAGTTGTGGTTGACGTATTTCCAGAGGGCATTGCGGAGTTCCGCCAGCAGAGGGGAGTGTAAGAAGCTTGGTATTGGAGGAGGTTCAGGGGGGAGTCCAGGAGGGAGCATGGGCCTTCCATACATCACCTCAAAGGGGCTCAGCCCCAGGGGCTTTCTGGGCAAAGCCCATATTCTGAGGAGAACAATTGGCAAAAGTTTAGTCCAATACAGATGTACTTTGAGGGTTAGTTTAGTAAGGGTTTCTTTATTCTTTTCATCCTTTCTACCTTTCCTGAAGACTGGGGACGGTATGGAATGTGAAATTTCCAGGATATCTGTAAGAATTGGACAAGTTGTTGGTTGACCTTGGATGTAAATTCCAGGCCATTATCAGACTGTAGGGATGAAGGCAGGCCAAACTTGGGGATAATTTCTGTGAGGAGGATTTGGGCCACGGTGTGGGCTCTTTTGTTTGTAGTGGGAAATGCTTCTACCCATCCCTAAAAGGTGTCCACAAGGACCAGGAGGTATCTGACTCTCCGGACTGGGCACATATGAGTAAAGTCTATCTGCCAATCCTGTGCTGGGAGGCTGCCTCGCATTTGATGGGTTGGAAAGGATGTCGGTTTAAGGTTGGAATTGGGGTTAGTACGTTGACATGTTTGACAGGAGTGGGTAAGGTTATCTAAATATTGTTGGTCAGCATTGGATATGGGGAAGTGGTTACGCAACAGTTGAGGAACTGTTGGAGTGTCTTGGATGAGGGATGAAAAAGTGAGTGTAGACAAGAGAGGATTTCTCTGGTGGTGGGAGGGTCGGGTGGAGTCAGAGCTAACATGACAGGGGACTGGAGGGAAGGATGGGACAGGACTATATCTTTTGCCTTCTGGTCTGCAGCATTATTGTAGGCTGATATGAGACTTCTCTTTTGATGTCCCCTACAGTGGAGGATGGCGGCTTTATTTGGTAAGAGTGCTGCCTCTAGAGGTTTGTGGATCAGGTCTGAATTAATAATGGGGGATCCCTTTTGGGTTAGGAAACCTCTTTCTCTCCATATTAGGATGTTTGAGTGAAGTATGTTACAGGCATATTTGGAGTCTGTGTGGATGTTAACCCTTAGATTTTTAGCCAGAGTTAAAGCTCTGGTGAGAGCTATCAGTTCTGCCTGTTGGGAGGTGGTGTGAGGTGGCAGAGGTGAAGCTTCAATTGTCTGGGTCTCGTAATTGTGGCAAAGGTCCCCCTGGATGATGGTATACCCTGCTGCGAAGGGTGGGGATTTTTGAAAGCTGCCATCAATGAACCAGTGTGGGGTGTCTGGGTCTAGGATGGGCTGATCTGTTAAATGTTGGAAGGGGTTTTAGGTAAGATCTACTGTTAGGCTGCAGCTATGTAGGAGAGGGTCTGTTGTAGAGGATGTGGGTAATACGCTGGCGGGGTTAAGGGGAGAGCAGGGGGAGAATGAGAGCTGAAGGTCGAGGAGAAAGCCATGTAGGACCTGTACCCTGGAAGGGGGAAGAGAGAGGAAAGTCCAAAGTGATAGTAAGTCTCGGAAGGTGTGTGGAGAACAGACTGTTAAAGGGGCATGCCTAGAGAGTTTATTTGCTTCGGGTACGAGGGCTGCGATAGCAGCCATGGCCTGTATGCAGGGAGGCCACCCCTTGGTCACCATGTCAAGCTGTTTTGACAGATAGGCTATGGGACCCCAGGTGTCTCCAGCCCGCTGACACAGAAGTCCTAGGGCCTGTCCTTGGTTGGAATGGGCAAAGAGAAAGAATGGTCTGGTGTGATCTGGCAGGTGGAGAGTTGGCACTCGGAGGAGGCTCTGGGTGAGCTGGCGAAGAGGATTGGCCAGCGAGGAGGGATTAAAGAACGGCTCATCCAGACATCCTTTAGTTGCCTCATAGAGTGGCTTTGCAATGAGGGGGAAGTTAGGAATCCAGATACAGAAAAAGTTTAGGAGATCGAGCATAGACAGGAGTTCCCTTTTTGTTTTTGGAAGTGGACAGTTAATCAAGGTCTGGATTCTATCTGGGGGGATAGTTCTTTGTTGATGGGATATGGAGAGCCCCAGGTAGATGACGTTTGTCTAGGCTATTTGGGCCTTAGATTGGGATACCCAATAACCCCAGGATCCCAGGGCCCCAAGGAGTTTGGCAGTATGTTGGAGGCAGAGTTTTCTGGTTGGGCGACAAAGGAGGAGGTCATCTATGTATTGGAGGAGATGACTCGGGGCTAGGTCGAGTGTCTGTAGGTCCTTTTGTAAAGCCTGTCCAAAAAAGTGGGGACTGTCTCTGAACCCCTGGGGGAGAACTGTCCATGTTAGTTGTTGGGAAACGTGAGTCTTGGGGTCTTGCTTGGTGAAGGCGAAAAGGAGTTGGGAGAGGGGGTGGAGGGGGATGGTGAAAAAGGCATCTTTGAGATCTAATACGGTGAAGTGGGTTGCAGTCGGGGGTATGGTAGACAGAAGGGTGTAAGGGTTAGGGACTACTGGGAATGTCGATGTGATGGCCTCATCAACTTTTCGCAGATCCTAGACCAGTCTCCAAGAGTTTGGTCCCTTCCTTACTGCCAGAATAGGGGTGTTGTGTGGTGAATGGGTAGGAATTAGGATAGACGCTTGAAGAAGACGGTCTCTGATAGGCTTAAGTCCCTTGTGGGCATCTGGGGTGAGAGAGAGTACTGTTGTTGGGTGATTATAGTCGAGGGGTCTTTTAGGGTAATGTGGACTGGGGGTTGCTGTTTGGCTATGGAGGGGTGATCAGTGTCCCAGACTTGGGAGTCCAAGGGTAGATCCAAGGGAAAGTCAGGGGTGAGGGATAGGGACCGTCCAGCTGCCATCTGCATGCAGAATATAGAGACTGTATCGAGGTGGGGTATGGTAATAAAGACCCCCAATTTGGATAACAAATGTCTCCCTAGGAGTGCCATCAGGCATTGAGGCATTATGAGGAATGAGTGTATAAGGGTCAATTTTCCAAACTGACAGAGTAATGGAGGGCTGATTTTTGGCCTTAGGGGAACTCCAGAGACCCCCTTGATTGTGAGTTCTGAGTCTTAAGTTGGGCCAGAGTAGGAAGTTAAAAGAGAGAGAAAGTGGCTCCAGTGTCTACTATAAAAGAGGTCTTTTTTCTGGCCACTAACCCCATCTACCCTAAGTTCCAAGCTCGTGTTCGGGACATGGGCTGGGGGTTGGAACCCAGGCCCCATCATTGGAACAACTCTTGTAGTGTTGGGCTGGGGTTCTGGGGAGAAGTGGGGGTTTCCCCAGAGGCACCAGGGCGTCCCTGTGGGCATTCCACTCTCCAGGTCTGGGAGGTGGGGACCACTCCAGGGGCATCAGGGCGCCCCTGGGGACAGTCCATCTTCCAGTGTCCCCATTGGCCACAGGTTGGGCATGCTTTTGTGGGGGACCGCGGGTTTGGGCATGCCTTTGCCCAGTGTCCTGACCGGTTGCATTGGAAGCAGTGTCCGGTGGTGGGGCCGGAGGGGGGGAGGGGGTCTTAAGCCCCATTCTGGGATGACTTGGGCCAGGCTGATCTCTTTTTTTAATTGCTGCCGCCAAAAAGGCATATTTAGCTTTTCTCTCGTGTTCTTTTTTTCTCTTAGCCTCCTCTTTATTATTGAACACCTTGAAGGCTACTTCTAGAAGGTCTCTTTGGGAGTCTCAGGGCCCTTTTCTAGTTGTCCAAGCTTGCGTCTAATGTCAGAGGCGGACTGGCTGATGAATTAACGTGAAGGTAGAGTAACCCAGCAGGGGTGGTGATACCTAGGTTGGTATACTTCTGGACTGTGTCTGTGAGGCGTGCTAAGAATAAGGCCGGATTTTTGTCTGCCTCTTGGGTGATTTCCCTGACTTTATCATAATTGACATGGATATGAGTATTTTTTTGCATTCCTTTGAGAATGCAAGTAATCATATGATTGAGTCTCTTGATACCTGGGTCACTGGGCTGGTAAGTCCAGTGGGGATCTAACTGAGGCACCACCTCATCAGCAACTGGGCTATCCCAGTCTTGGTCGTGTAAATGATCAGCATGGGCTTTTGCCACTTGCCAGATACAGTCTTTTTTGTCAGGGGTGAGAGTGGCATTTAGGATATAATATATGTCACTCCATGTGAGGTTATAGGCCTGGGAGAGTCTCAGGAATTTTTTTTCTGTATCTGGTAGGATTTTCAGAAAATGATCCTAACTTTTCTTCTATCTGGCTCATATCTGACAATGAAAATGGCACATGGACTCGGGTGGAACTTCTGGTCCTGCCACCTCTCTCAGGGGAAACGTGTTGGGTACATGACCGTGGTGGTGAGGTGGGGGGGGGCGGGGCGGAGTCGGGGAGATGGGGTAGCAGGGTCGAGGCGGATTCAGGAGAGGTTTCCGGGCCAGTAGGAGAGTTGGATGAAGGGGAAGGAGAGGGTTGGCGGGGGGTGGCAGGTAGGGACGGGGCTCGTCCACGGGGTCAAACCCCGGGGGTGCGGAAGGTCGCAGTCTGCAGTTAGTTGAGGAAGAGAGCCCTTTTGCTTGGGAGGCAAGGTGCATAGAAGGACCTCGCGGGTGGAGCAGGCCTTGTATAGGAGGGCCTGCTCCGAAGGGTTCAAAAGGCTTGGGCATATGGGACCTCCGACCACTTGCCATTCTGTTTAAGGAAGTCAGTGAGATTTTGAAGAATGTTAAAGTCAAATGTGCCGACTTCAGGCCAGCGGTCTTGATTGTCTAATTGGTATTGAGGCCAAATCTGTGTACAGAGTTGTTTTAAACGGTTATCTTTGAGTTCAGTGAGTGAGAGTGGTTTGAGATTTTTGGGAACACAGGTCAGAGGGGAATCTTTTGGGACAGATTGGTCAGACCCCATAATTGAAAGGCAAGCGGAGGCTCCTATTGAGAGCTCGAGTCCTCACCCGTAGTCGCAATAGGAGTTTTGAGAGGAGCGCTCTGTGTTGAGGTGGAGCATCCCCCACCGTCGCCCTCAGAGCGGCCCTGGGCCGGGTTCCCTGGGACCCGGAGAAGCCTGAGTTCTAGGGCGCCTCTAGAACACCATCTGGATCTTACCTTAATCTAGGGCCGGCTTGAGTGGAGTGTTGCATATAGAGCAGTCTAATGGCAAGAGTTCCCTATTCCGGAGGTCATCAGAGAGAGAGAGAGAGGGAGAGGGGGTACAGCCGAGGCCTGGGGGTACGCAAATCATCAATAAAGCCTTAGCCCAAGGCTTGCACCACTCACGAAGGCACTAGGCGTCCCCGAGGGGAACCTGAGCCCCAGGAGAAAAGTGAGCTCGGCGGACGTTCACCCTCCCAGACTCTGGGAAAATGGAAAGCAATGAGAGGAAGGGAGAGTGAAAGAGGGTGAGACGAGTGTCTCGCCCCTTCCCGGTTTCGGCACCAAAAATGTAACGTATAGTTCAGTCCGAGGCAGAAAGAGGAAAGACAACCTCAACAGAAGTAGGTTACCTTTATTCAGGTAAGGAGGGAGCGACAGTTGGCCTAACGACCAGGCTGAGCGCTGAGAGGGATCAGGGAGGCTCCATATTTATAGGGAGGTTTGTGGAAGCCATAAGGGAAACGTTAATCAGGCGGGATGTTTTGGGTATTCTTTAGTTGAGATGGCATTTGTAGTTGGGCAGGGGGTGATAAGTCTTCTGGGCAGGTGTAGGGGGTGGAAGGTTTCCGGACAGGAGGTGATAAGTCTTCTGCGCAGGTGTAGGGGGTGGAAGGTTTCTGGACAGGGGGTGATAAGTCCCAGATAGATGCAACCGGCCTGGAGCATCAGGGCGGGACCTAAAGTTCTGTTTTGTTTTCTCTGAAGTTAGATGATTCAGCAAGGGCCTTTGAGACTGTTGTTTTCTTTTCTAGGCCCAAAAGACTCCTTCACAGAGGATCTTCCCAAGCCAGGGATCAAACTCACGTGTCCTACACTAGCAGACAGATTCTTTACCCCTGAGCTACCTGGGAAGCCACTTACTGACAGGGAAAGACATTTATGCTAAATATGTGAAAAAGATCAGCAGCAGAATTGTATACCCAGTATGTGTGTCAATTTTGCTTTAAAAAGATACAACAACATAAAAGCATTTACTTGCAAAGATAATTGGTTGAAGAATATTCTCCAAGGGATTAATATTCATCTTTGGACAGAGACTATGGGTGGGCTAATTAACTTTCTTAAAAGGTTATTCTAAAGTAGTCCTGCTGCTGCTAAGTCGCTTCAGTCGTGTCCGACTCTGTGCGACCCCATAGACGGCAGCCCACCAGGCTTCCCCATCCCTGGGATTCTCCAGCCAAGAACACTGGAGTGGGTTGCCATTTCCCTCTCCAATGCATGAAAGTGAAAAGTGAAAGGGAAGTCGCTCAGTCGTGTCCGACTCTTAGTGACCCCATGGACTGTAGCCCATCAGGCTTCTCCATCCATGGGATTTTCCAGGCAAGAGTACTGGAGTGGGGTGCCATTGCCTTCTCTGAAAGTAGTCCTACCTAGTCTTTATCACAAGGGCCAGGTTCTTTCCCTTGCCAAAGGGGAAGAACCAACATTTTCCTTAAAATCCCGACAGTTTCCCCAAACCTCCATTAGCCTTGTTCCATCTCGTCCTCTAGTCTGTGTTCAGTCATTTCCCCTACAAGCCTGGGGATCCTTCACTGGCGTCCTGTGTCGCTCTTGTCTGTCCCTGCCCCACCGCCTGGATGAGATCCCGCAGAACAGGGCAGGTTATTTATTGTAAAACTTCAATTAGATCTGGCCCGACTTCTCGGAGTCGGTGGGACTGCAGATCTCCCTCCGCAGGGAACATTCCACGCCATCCAGTCGCCCGTCGCCCGTCGCCGCGCGGGAAACAGAACCCCTGCCAATACGCGGCGGCGGGCGCGTAATGATGTCATCCTGAACATAACGCGCCGCGAAATTTGTCCCTTTGGAGGCGCCGTCCTTGCTCGCGGCCCGCTCACGTCATGTGACCGCCCGAGAAGCACCTGACACCAGTGGCGAAGAAGGAGGCGACCCGCGACGAGATGGAGGCTACCTTAGAGCAGCACTTGGAGGACACGTGAGTAGTATCCTTGTCGGCCCTTCCTGGGGTCGCGGCTGGAGAAGTTGAACGGGACAGAGTGCGAGCTGCGAGCGCCGGCTGGGCGTCTAGGAGACGCTCTGTCCCAGAGCCTCCGGTGGGGGTGCGAGGTGACCCGGAATTAAATCGCGCCGGGGCTCCGCACACTCCCTCCCGAGCCGGTCTCCGCGGTCCGAGCCCCAACCCCTCTGCTGTGCTGACATTGTCTGGACAGGGTTGTTCTTCGACAGTTTCAGGAACCTGGTTCTTTTGAGGGAAAGATGTACCACCTGTGCCGAGCCCTGCCTTTATAAACGTAAACACACATGCATATTTCCTTCCGGGTGTAACCAGTTACTTGTCGCCTAAGGAAATGAAAGGCATCCTTGAAATTTTTCGAATGAGTAATATCTACATAAAATCCAAAATTGGAAAAATATAAGACAGCGTACAGGGGAACACCTCCTTCCCATCAGTACCGCTGAGCTTCCCACTTCCTCTGTATGAGGCAACCCATTGTTACCTAAGAGTTTCTCAGCAGTTCTTTCAAGTGAGTAGGTATGCTAAAGTATGCATTTTTAACAAAGGCAACAAAATCCCAGCTATTGCAGCGTTCCTGGCACTCCAGAGCTCAACAGTACCGTGCCAGTCTTTTCTCTTATGAGAGAGAAATTGGTTTAACTTCATTCAAAATAGTTGTAATTGAAGTTTTCTTGGGGTAGGAGTGGATGATAAGTGAAAAAAGATTGAGTAACACGAATTTAATGTCTGGTACATAGAAAGCCTCTTTGTGTTATAAGTAATGTCATTTTCCCACATCATTTTCTTCCTTTTTCCTGTGTTTCTGGAATTAGAATGAAGAATCCATCCATTGTTGGAGTCCTGTGCACAGATTCACAAGGACTCAATCTAGGTTGTAAGTATATCACATCATCCCTTTTGGTGGACTGCATAGCACTTGATGTTGACTGAGAGCCTGCTGCTAAGTCACTACAGTCGTGTCCGACTCTGTGCAACCCCATAGACGGAAGCCCACCAGGCTCCCTCGTCCCTGGGATTTTCCAGGCAAGAACACTGGAGTGGGTTGCCATTTCCTTCTCCAATGCGTGAAAGTGAAAAGTGAAAGGGAAGTCGCTCAGTTGTGTCCGACTCTTAGCAACTCCATGGACTGCAGCCTACCAGGCTCCTCTGTCCATGGGATTTTCCAGGCAAGAGTACTGGAGTGGGGTGCCATTGCCTTCTCCGGACTGAGAGCCTAGTATGCTATTGTTCTCTAGTTTTTATTTCCTGTTATCCGGACACTTTCTGGGGACTTTTATGAGAGTAGATATCATCTCCAAATAACAAGATTAGAAAACTGAAACTTCTCAATTGACATTTATAAAAGTAGAAATGTTCCTTGCAGTTCTGGCACTGCACAGTTGCTTCTACTGAAGTAGTATTTGAATCATTTTAAATTGGGTCTAGAAAGGACTTCAGATGATGACAGTAGTTACTATTTATTGAATAGATGTTGGGGCTGCTAAGCTCTGTATACATTATCTCTAATTTTCACAGTAACCCTGCTAAATGTGTGATGGTGTTATTTTTCAGTTCAACTTCACTTAACGGTAAGTGAGTAGGCAATAAAAATGTGGGATGCAGGGTTGGACACACGTAGGTTCAACCCCTTGCTCTTCTATTTACTAGTAGTGTGAACTGGGACCAAAAAGAACATCTCAGAGGCTCAGTTTCTTTACTGAGTTGTTTTTTTAATAATAAATATTATGGAATTGCATCCATGAGCTCTTACTGTGTACCAGGTACTATTCTAAGTGCTTTACATATACTAAGTCATTTAATCCTCATGACAACCCTATGAGGTAAAGAAACTGAGGCACAGAGGTTGAGTAAACTTGCCTAAGGTCACACAGTTAGTAAATGGTTCAGCTAGGATTTGAACTGGCTCCAAAGTCTTTTAATCACAGTACTATAAGATTATATATATAATACACTCAACACAGAGTTCAGACATAATGCTCAGTAAATGGTAACAGTTACACATGAGAAAATAAATCCAGAAAAGTAAACAATGGAAGGTTTCAGCTAAGTCATGTCAGAACAAGTAAACCCAGGACATCTTGTCTTTACTCCTCTGTACTATAGGGCTTTTTAAAGCTCAGAATTGTTGCTGGGAGAGTAATTGAAAGTAGTAGTCTGTGTCACCCAGTTAGATTTTGCACACAAACCGGTTGGTTGGAGGAAAAAGGGCAGATTTTTTTGAGGTGCTTGCCACGCTCACAAATGGAAAGGCTGAAATTCAAGTGCAGAAATCTAAAACTAAATGTATTCCTTCAAGAAACCTTCAAGGCCCAAAAGACTGCACTGTATGTCCGATTAATGTTTTACATAATAACAATAAATCCATCATCCCTGCCATAGTGGCATATCTATGACCTGACTTAGTTTCAAGCAGAGGGGCTTGTGTTGCCTTTATATACAGAAAGATATTGTAAACTTAGTAATTACTTTTTGGACCTGGCAACTAAGATTTAGTTATTATTTACAGGCTAAAACAAACATTAGTAAAAAGTCAATTCTGTTGCTGTTTGAAAACAATCAGCTTATTCTAGTGGAAATAACTGCTCGCAGAATATTTATATGTGCTGTCAAGGTGATCTGACAGCTGAACTCCTGAGTAAAAATCTTTATATCCCTTGAGGTTGAGCTCAGTAAAAGGAAATCAGATTTCCCATGAGGAATTAGTTTCAACAAGTCTCTGGCCCTTACCGGCTGCTTTTTGTCAGTCTCACCTCTGAATTTCTTCTTGGTTTCAGTTTGCTATCAGATTGACTTGAATTATAGCTTACTCATATGCTTGAGAAGGTGTTTAGAGATGGTGATGGGAATGATCTGGAAAACTGAGTAGTTAAGACCTTACTGAGTTAAAAGCTGTTGTTGGCTTTCTCGCTAACGTAACCAGCTGAATATCAGGGCAGAATGATTTTGTCACCACATAACCTAAGAGACCATGAGAACCCTCTTTTTGTGAATAATTCAATTCAGTTCTATGGTACCTCTGTACTCATGTTTGGACAGTCAGGCAACATGATATCATCTCTGTCTTCCAGGCCGCGGAACCCTGTCAGATGAGCATGCTGGGGTGATATCTGTTCTAGCCCAGCAAGCAGCTAAGCTAACCTCGGACCCCACTGATATTCCTGTGGTGTGTTTAGAATCAGATAATGGGTGAGTAGATGGCAACAGATCCTTTCCTTTCCTATTTATTCAGGAAAATGCCTCAGAAACGTGACCAGGGCTTGCCCTGTGTTCATCAGTGATTCCTCATTCCAAGTACTTGGAGGGAGGTTCCACCCTTTGGACGATAGGACCAGATGGGTTGGTCTCTGAAGCTAATGTGCTTTCAGACCACAATGACATTTAAATGAAGAGTAAGAGTTGTCATGAACTATCAGTAAAAGAAAGCAATAAATAACACAGAGGAAGACTCAACAACAGAAACAATGTCTGTAATAATAGAAGTACTAAAGACATTCCAAGTGAGAGTCCTCCGAATAATAGTGAAAAAAGCAGAATACAAAAGTATGCACATTATGATCACAGTTTTATATCAATAAAATGAGAGAAAATGTATATATAGTATACATGCAGATGAAAAAAAGGAAAATATTAATAGTGGTTGTCTTTGAGGGATAGGATTATAAGATTAATTTCACATTTATATTTTATACTTTTCTGTATTTCCCAAATGTTTTATTGTGTTTAGATATTGCTTTCATATATAGAAAAATAAGTATTACTTTTTTAGTTGTATCCTAAATCAAACAGCCTCTTTAATCTTACATTGCCACCCACTTGTAGCACTGTACTGATATCTTCCACGTTGCCTTTCAGGAACATTATGATCCAGAAACACGATGGCATCACAGTGGCAGTGCACAAAATGGCCTCTTGACATCTCGTATCAGTTCTCCTGCATATCAGTTCTTCTGCAGCCTGTCACAGGGATTCAGTCGTACCTTATGTTAATTATCTCATAGAACTATTAAACCATTCATGTAATATGCATTGGGCACTTTTCTGTTAATTTTAGAGTAGGTTGCTTTTTGACACTTTGTGGATTTAGTTAGGAAAGGATCATGTTTTGAAGCAGCAGGTTTAGGTCACCTTGTATATAGAATTTTGTTAAGTTTAATAAACCTGGTTGGAGGAAAGCTTGGATCTTTTCTGAATTCTTTAAACTCTTAACAAATGTTCATTTTTTCAATTATCAAATTGTAATTTTTCTTGAAAAGGTTAACTACTACAAATTGTTCTCTTTCAGAAGCTCCTGAAATACATAGATTCTCACAGAAGCATCTATGGATATGTAAACCAAGTCAAGCTTACTGTTACCCCATAATAAAACATAATAGCAGATATCATAAGTATTTACTATATGCCAGGAACACATTTAATTCTCATTAACAACCGTATATGGGTTTTCCTAGCAAAAAGGTGAAAGCAACTCAAATGTCTTACCAATGGGTGAATGGATAAGCAAAACATGGTATATACATACCATGGAATATTATTCAGCCTTTAAAAAGGAAGGAAATTTTGACACATGCTATAGCATGGAGGACTCTGGAGGACATTATGATAAGTGAAATAAGCCAGTCACAAAAAGACAAATACTGTATGATTCCATCTATATGGGGTGCTACCAAGAGCAGAAGAATTCATAGAGACAGGAAGTAGAATGGTGGTTGCTAGGGTGAGAGAGGGGAAAAATGGGGAGTTACTGTTTAATAGGTACAGAATTTTTGTTTTACAAGATGAAGAGTTCTAGAGATGGATGGGGTGATGGCAGCAACAATATAAATTATTTAATCCCACTGAACTGTACACTTAAGGATGGTTACGATTAAAAAAATGATTACAATAGTAAATGTTATGTTTTATGTATTTTACCACAATAAAAGTTTTAATTTAAAAACATGGATAAAAATACCACATGAACTAATAAATAATTCAGCACAATTACAAGAGCAAGATCAACTTATAAAAGTGAAAAGGATTTTTCTATATCTCAAAATAGAAAATAAAACATTTGCAATAATAATAATAATGAATTTAGGAATTTAATAAAGGATGAAAAAAACCTGTATAGGGAAAAAGTTTTTACTCAAGGATTAAAAAATGAGCAGCACTAAATAATTATACAATGTAACAAAATATCAAATCTGCAAGGAATTTTTCCTGAATATAGTTTTTCTAATAGTAATATAGTTTTCCTGATTTTTCAATATAGTCCTAATAAAGATGGTGGTAGAAAATTTTTTTGTAAACTTGATACACTTTTCTAATATTTCATGGAAGAATAAAGTTTTCATAAATAGTTGTAAAAGAAAAAACCCATATGGTAGGTACTCATTTGTCCCATTTTGCATTTGTATAATTAAGAGATCAGCAGTCACCATTTGTACCTAAGATTCCAACTCCTGATCTTACTTGTCTTGGTTTCTCCCATACAACAAGGCAAATCAATCATAATTATACATAAATTCCTTCCCTCCAAAGCCTCCCTCCCCTTCCCTCACCCCATCCCTCCAGGTCATCACAGAGAGCCAGACGGGGCTCCTTGTGCTATACAGCAACTACTCACCAGCTATCCATCTTACACCTAATAGCATGTACATGTTGAAATGGGCAGAAGACCTAAACAGAGCCTTGTTTTTAACAGCCCAATCACTGCAGAAATAGGTATGATTGGCCAGAAGAAAATCTACCGTTCGAAATACATGCTATCTTCTTTTCAGCCTTTATCATTCTCAACAACAGAACGGTGCACAAGCAGATTAAAAAGTCTTCATTTTGTTGAATTTGAATGCAGCTTCTGTTGCGCTCTAGCAGTTTAATATCTGACAGTATAAAAAGAAATCTCTAGAATAATATTCAAAAATACCAAGCACCTACAAATAAAAAGTGCTAAAGTAAGCCCAGTGGCCTACTCTTATAACTTAAGAAATGGTGGGAACTCTCCCCATATCTTAACTCTTCTGCACAAAGAGTGAGGACAGAAAAATTCAGCTAAAAATAAAATCTTGGTAGTTCTGTATTAACACTCTTAAGTCCCTAAGTGCCAAAAAGTATTCATGGGCTATGTTTGTCAGTGGATTGACAGTGGTGACAGGAAAATCATGCTGTATTCTTGCTGAGTAACTTTAAGGCCAAGAATTAGAAAGTCAGAGGTTGAGGGAATTATTTATGCTTAGTTCAAGATCCTAAAAGCTTTATGAAATCGATTGGGTACAGATGTCAGAATTTAACCAATATTCCAATGGTGGCTTAAGAATTCTGCTCTTGATATTAAGCCCCACATGATTAATAAGAACCATTTTAAATGAACTAAGTATACCAATAGCAGGTCATTTAAGTGCAGTTACTATATATACAGAGTCCTCACAACAAACTTTCAAATAATATTAGCCACATTTTACAGGGCTGGAAACAGATTCAGAAAGGGTAACTTGCCCGGAGTCTGCAGACTTAAATAACGGTAAGGTGGAGATTCTGCCCAAGTTTGCATTTCCCACTGTATTTCAGAGTTTTCTGTATGAAAGATATGTTTCAAGGGGTTCATCTCTTACAGCATATTTGCAGCTTTCCTAGCCTCAGTGAATGACTCACTGTTCTGCTGCATTTTAAATCGGACCCCGCCCTCAGTATCAGACCTGACTATCAATACAAAGCTAGCTTCTTGTCATCCTATTATCAGAATCAGCCCTGCTTTAAAGAGTAACAAGTTCCTACCCTTACCCCAAAAAAAATCTTACAGATGTTTACTAAAAAGTTATTTTTAGAGTATGATCAGTATTACCAACCACACATAACTGCCCACTTAGAGGGCATCTTCTCAAACCACAAAAGCTCTGCTTCTGGTAGCACTTTAGTCAAAAAGTATTATAGAGTTGGTTTTAAAAGCCTGAGAAGCCCCTTACTTTTTAAAAAGGAACATGCATAAATATGTGCAGATTTTCCAGATAAGAAAAACACACATTGGCCTAAAACACGCTCTGGTTTAAAACCTGGAATGTTGGTGCTGGGGAGATGAAAGGCAATTTCCTATTTACTTTTTTTTTTTTCTTTTTAATGTGGAAGGTGGAGCAGAGGAAGGAAATGGGATAAGAAAACTGAATCATCCCAGTTATTTTCTAGGAGACTCAGCCTTCACCATTTCCAGAATGAAATGGGAAAAAACAAGTTGCATTAAAATTACAAGTATATACCTTTCATAGGAGGTGTTTGAAGTTAAAGTAATCAAGTATAGAAAAGTAATTAAAACCGGGCTTTGAACTTCAAAGTACTAACCAGAATCTTCAGTCATACACAGAAGCACACACAAATGGGCTGCAGATTGCCATTTGTAGCCCAGAAACTATATCTCTCTGGAGAAAGAAATGTCAGTGCACTCCCGTATTCTTGCCTGGGAAATTCCATGGAGAGAGGACCTAGTGGGCTACAGTCTATAGAGTTACAAAGAGTCAGACACAACTGAGCAACTGAGCATACACCTCTCCTGGACTTTACAGGTTTCTCAAACTCCTACAGAACTCAACTCTCCCCAAACCTGTTTCTTTGTTTTGTTATCTGTCCCAGCTCGGGACCTTGGAATTATCCTAGACTTCTCATTCCCTGCATCCTGGCAGTCTTCAAAATCTGTTTCTCTTAAAGAATTCATGGGCCTTGTTCATTCTCCTGCTTGATTTTCTTCAAAAATACCATGTTGACTTAATTTCCAGGTTTAAATGTATTATTTGTAGAGGCAGTATTTTCTTTAGACATTCTTTAGGAATTTTTTTTAGGTATTCTTTAGACAATGCGAACATACAAGAAAGGTAGTCATTCATCCCACCAGCAAGTGATAGTTTATATTATTTTACTGTATTACTTGTCTTTCAAAAAACAACAGCTTACATGCTTGGGAACAAATGTATGCTTGCTATATCTTTTTTTGCTTTGTCACTTAAGTAGCATTTTTCTTGTCATTAACAATTCTCAGGAAGCACGGTCATACTCTTGAGAGTCCCTTGGACTGCAACATCAAATCAGTCAATTACAGGAAATCAACCCTGAATATTCATTAGAAGGACTGATGCTGAAGCTGAGGCTCCAATACTTTGGCCACCTGATGTGAAGAACCGAACCGACTCATTGGAAAATATCCTGATGCTGGGAAAGGTTGAAGGTAGGGGGAGAAGGGGACAACAGAGGATGAGATGGTTGGATTGCATCACCAACACAATGGACATGAGTTTGAGCAAACTCCAGGAGATGGTGATGGACAGGGAAGACTGGCGTGCTGCAGTCCATGGGGTCACAAAGAGTCAGGCACAACTGAGCGACTGAACAATAACAAACTGTTATACTCTATGTGTTGTTCTTAAGTTCTTGCCAAATAACTCTGATAATTATCTTTGTAAAAAAAAGAACAAACTATTTCCCAACTCTGGGGCCCCACCCCCTGCCTTGAGCATAGAGTTAAATGGTAAATCAAGGCATATTTAAAATGATAAAGAGTTTTTTTGAGCAAAAAAAAAAATATTTGAAGCAGGCACTGACAAACCTGAAGAGGTTAGGAGCAGTCTATCATCAGGAGTTTAGGGAGAGGCTTTTATAGAGAAAATGCAGAAGCAAAGCAAGGCAATTATTGATTGGCTACAGCTTAAAGCCTAGTTCAGTTCAGTCACTTAGTCATGTCCAACTGTTTGTGACCCCATGGACTGCAGCATACCAGGCTTCCCTGTCCATTATCAATTCCCAGAGTTTGTTCAAACTCATGTCCATCGAATCGGTGATGCCATCCAACCATCTCATCCTCTGTTGTTCCCTTCTCCTCCTGCCTTCAATCTTTCCCAGCATCAGGGTCTTTTCTAATGAGTCGGTTCTTTGCATCAGGTGGCCAAAGTATTGGAGTTTCAGCTGTGTGTGATTGCTTGTCTCTAGGTTTTAGTTTAAGAATCTTTAAGCATTTACAAGCTTAGGTTTGGGTTTGTTTATGTAGGCCACACAGCACTAGAGCCACCTTGTTTCTAGTGGCTTCCTTCTGCTTTAGCCAAGTGACTTCTCAACTTCTTGTATTCGCTACAGTATCAGAGGTGTTGATCCAGGTATAGCAGGAGGTGTTTGCCATGGCACAGACTCTTCCTGGTTTAGCCAACATGTAATTTAAAGCAATTCTACTGTCTCAAATCATCTTACCAAAAGCCTAGGAACTTTTGTTGTGTAGGTATGGCTTTAGCAAGATTCAGTGAGAGTTGCCAGAGGAGCATTGTCTTCCCATGTATTAACAGAGAGAAAGAAAGTAGTGAAAAGGCAAAATGAATAATGGTTTCAAATAGGCGATGAAGATCTTGATCCATGATCTTGGGAGAGCTGTCCACCTCAAGATGCTATCTGCTTCTGGGGAGGAACTTCCGTAAGCCAATTTTAATTTTAGGTCTCCAGTTAGCACACAGTTCTTGGAGTCTGGAGGAGCCCTTTTTAATTGGGAGATATGGACCCAAGGTTTAAGGCTCTGAAGTTTTACTGCTGACTTGGTGTGGTCCCTTCTAAGGAGGTTCAAGGGCAATCTTTGTTCTTAGTGATTTCAAATCAGAAGGGTGGGACAAAATTGGAAATCTTAGTTTGGAGAATAACTAGATATTTGAGAAAACTAGAACAATTCAGGATTCAGCTTAGTTTATAGGTATTTAACAAAAGCTCAAAAACAATAAACAGGACTAGAATGTGATACCCACAAGAGTCTATTATACTTTTCCATTGAAATTTAATTTTTTTGTAATCACCCCCATCATAGTAAGACTAACTTGTTTGCAAAATAAGTCTAGTCTCATTAAACTTGGCCTGATTATTTACAGAGATGCAGTAAGAACAGTAATTGACCATACAGTTTCTATTAAAAATCTTTTATTCTAGAACTTTTTTTTTTTTGCTAGAACTTTTAATAGGGAACCTTACATTGAACTTTTAAAGGCTCTCCAGATTAAGAAGCCAAATCAAGAGTTTGTCATTTCAGACTGTATCTGGAATACCTATAGATTTGGGTGAAATCCTCTCTTCTTGAGGTTCCCAAGATACCCTGAGGTTCCTGGGCCTGCCAGGAAGTGACCATTCTTACTTACCTGGTAAAGTTTCTAGGAAACCTGTAAACAAGATGCCAGGTCAGTTTTTCTTTAGGAGCTTTATTGCATCCATAAAGTCAACCTTAGTTCCTTAAAACTGCCTGGTCATATCTGATTTTATGTATATTCTTAAATATGACATTCTAATCAAAGCCTTGGTAATATACAATGCTTTCAACTGTATCCTGTTATAAGAACATATTCTTATTGCTGCTAAGTCGCTTCAGTCGTGTACGACTCTGTGTGACCCCATAGACAGCAGCTCACCAGGCTCCCCCATCCCTGGGATTCTCCAGGCAAGAGTACTGGAGTGGGTTGCCATTTCCTTCTCCAATTCATGAAAGTGAAAAGCGAAAGTGAAGTCGCTCAGTTGTGTCCGACTCTTAGTGACCCCATGGACTGCAGCCTGCCAGGCTCCTCTGTCCATGGGATTTTCCAGGCAAGAGTACTGGAGTGGGGTGCCATTGCCTTCTCCGCATATTCTTATTGGGCTTATGTAAATCACAGTATTGCCATGAAAATAAGACTATGTAACAAATTTCCAAATTCTGGAGGGATCAGGTAGGGAAAAAAAGTGAATGTTTCACTTTTGTTTACCAAGGTACACTTTACCAAATTGCCTGAAGTCATAAGTAGTTTAAGAGAGAACAAGGTTTTGTTAAATCTGGAAAACAAAACATTAAGGAATTAGCAGTGTTTCAAAGAAAAAGTTGTTAAAAAATTATCATCAGTTCATTTAATCATGTGTTATTAATTCTTATTGATCTTGAATCCTGTTTTTTTCCTTAGCTTTGAAAATTCTTACCCAGTTCACTTTTATGATCTTAAACTTATCAGAAACCTGTATTCTAGATCTTTCCATGAATCTCTCAAGACAAAGAGGGACTTCTGTGAAAGCATCAGTCACTAAGTCTCTGTAAATGACAAAAAGACTTTTTAATAAAGTCCTTCCATACCTTTCCTTACCCTCCAGACACATTTTACCTTCCTTCTTACTTTATACACACAGTTGTTTCCTTTCACCCTTGTATTTCTAAGTGGTTTTTAATTACATATAATAATTAGCATTTATAACCCTTAGAATACTTACTTTCTAGTAGAAATTAAAAAGAAGTAAGCAATTGTAGACTGACCGTTACACTAGCATTCTGTGGACTGGCACATTTATAAATACATTTCATAATTTCAAGAAATATATTTTTCCTCATAGTAAAATTCTCAACATGGCATAAAACATGTTTACCAATAAACCCAAATATCTTTGAAATAAGGGTCTGGGGATCAGTGGTAAAGAATCCACCTACCAATGCAGGAGACACCGGTAATCTTTAGTTCCTCTGTGATAAGAAGCCAAAGTAGATAAAAAATCAAAAGTAGGTAAAACTGTGTTCAATAATTAAGGTTTCAGTATTTTATCTTATTTGGAAATGATCTAGTCAACAAATATCCAAAATTTAACTTAGTATAACTTTTCCCTAGTTTCCAAATTGCCCTACACACACTTGTTTTTGTCCTTCTAATAAAAATCACCTTCCTGAGATCTACATTTCAAACAAATGTCTCTTGAGATCTAGAATACTTACATCTCCAAGCTCTAAGGCACAGAAAAAAGATATTAAGTTCCACCAAGAAGGACCCTGATTCCCCAAATCCAGATGTTTTATAACATCTGCAAGCCTTTTGAACTGAATGGGGAGCTTTCAAGATTGGTAAAAAGGATAGGTGGGCTTTTCATTATTTCTAGAGTTACATTTCTGTTCTTGTCAAGACTTGATTTGTAAGACTTGATTTGTCAAGACTTGATTTGTAAGAATGATTTGTAGTCATTCTTAACTCCTCAAAGAACTGGGTTGCAAGCTGAATGATATGAAGAGGCCCAAAGGACCCACCCATCCAACCATATTATCTTCAATTTGCTTCTTCATGTCAGGGAGATTCCCAACTAAAATAGAAATTAAAAGATTCCTCTGTTCCAGATTTAGGGCTGTGCCTCTTTTGAATGGTTTAGTAAATCCTTCCAGAGTGGCTTCATAATGTTTTTCTTTTTCTCTGGGTACACAGTTTCCCTACAGCTTAGGGAAGAAGGCCTAAAACATGTTCCTATCAGACTCTGGATATCAGCTTCCAAAGTGGCCGACTTCTAACCACAGAGCTCACTAAAAAATCCTTTGAAATATCTTACTAACACATTTTAGGTGGGGCAAACAGTAAATACCAAACAAAACTTTATTTTACTTTTAAACCAAAGGTATCCATATCAAATGAATCAAAACCAAAACCATGGCTTAATCATGGATGCAAGAGGCATTGCCAAAGAAGATGAAAAAGATATTACTCCCCCATCCACAATATCCAGAGCCACTCCCTAAGATGGCCAAAGAAAGACTTAGACAATACCCCTGAGAGTGGGTGACAGTGGATACTAGCTATAAACAGGGTGCCACCCACATTTCCATCCAGCCATATTTTGGGGGCCCCCAACATGACAGCTGAGCTGCCTGCACAGATACAGAACTGCCAACCTGCATGCTCCGATGGGCAGAAAGCCAAGCCAAGGTCTTAACACAAAAGACAAATGAGAAAGAAATAGCAGTCTGTGGGTGTAAGAAATAAAAACTTAAAAATGGACCATTTTCAAGAATAGCTAGCTTTGAGTGACAGCTTGCTGATATAATAGACAAGAGCATCAGTCCTTCCAATAAATGTTCAGGACTGATTTCCTTTAGGATTGACTGGTTTGTTCTCCTTGCAGTCCAAGGAACTCTGAAGAGTCTTCTCCAATACCACAGTTCAAAAGTGTCAATTCTTTGGCACTCGGCTTTCCTTATTGTTCTGCTCTCACATCCATACATGTGAGAAGGAATAGGTGCTCAAGAAAGGAGGAAACAAGATGTCAAGGAGGGGCCAGCCCATAAAATGGAAGGAGATAAAGCTAGGTGATGTCTGGGAAGATTGTTTACTCCATAGTACTTAGCTAATGAGGAACTGGGGGAGGGACTTATGTGCTAGGGATAAATTGCTCATTGTAACGACTCTGGATGTGCCTACCCACCAGACACCCAATCTTGCAAGACCATCATTAAAGCTTTGCTTCCCACTCATCTGTCTCCAAGTCTTTGAGTTTGGGTTGGTGAGTGTGTTTCTCACACTGGGGAGGGGAAGAATCCGATCATCAATGCAGATGCAAATGAAAATTCACAAGCCACCATTCAAAGATCTAATTTTTTTTCTCCTGTCACTCTGAATCTAGAATGGAAGGAACTCTGTAAAACTGCACCATAGGTGGCGGTCCAGAACTGACTTTCGTAAGAATTCTCACCCTTTTGGGGTTTCTGCCAGTTTTCCCAGGATCTCATCAGCAGGCTCTCAAGCAAGTGGGGTGTCCCAGCAGGTCTCATCCTGGCCACTAGAAACTTGGGGAACCACTGACTGAAACCGCCTGCCCTGTCCTGGCACCATAGTAATCACTTGCATGAGTTAGCTTAAATAGGAAATCCGGGTAAGGAATGCAGAACAAGCTACCAACAACCAGAAATATTTGAGAAAGGTCAAAAGGTGAAAGGAGACCCCAGTCCATATGTCCTACCAACCTCCCAGAATCCTTCTGGCTGGAATCCAGCTTGGCTGAACAATTCGAGTGCCACCAGGAAGGATCTTGAGTCAGAGGTGTTAGCCAGAGACAACCCAGGAACCAACCCCATCACCATAAAACCTGAGACTGTAAGCCATGTGGCAAAGCAACTCTCCTGGGTTTCCTTATCCTGCAGCTCTCTGCCCAAGTGCCCCTTCCCAATAAAGTCTCTTGCTTTGTCAGCATGTGTGTCTCCTTAGACAATTAATTTCTAAGTGTTAGACAAGAGTCTACTCTGGGCCCTGGAAGGGGTACGCTTCCAGCAACAAAATTGTAGGGGAGAAAAAAAAATTTTCCTTCTACTCTTAAAGTGCTTGGCTGAGACCCCTTTTTCTTTAGAGCACCTCATAAGTGGATAAACTTATCTAGGTTAAAAGCTTTCCACTGTGGCCACTGTAATACAAGATTATCTTTGGTAAGTTTAGCCTATTTGTTCACCCTTAAAACAAAATTTTATTCACCTGAGGCCTCACATAGGACCAGCCCAATTTCAGTCCAACCCGACCCTGGACCCAGGGCAACTCCAGCCAGTTTCTGAATGCCATCTGGGAAAAGAAATGCTCAAATAAGGTCTGATGGTTCATAATGCAAAAGCTGCAGAGCTTGGATGGACGAAGGGCCAACCCCCACCTCCCGAGGCAATGAGAAAGCAGTGAGCCTAGTGGGCTCACTGATATCGACCTTGGGCTCCTCAGGGTCTCCTTCCTTTGCTCCCTCTTCTGATACCAGAACTATTTATGTGAACAAAAATTGGTTCAAACTGGGCAGTAACAAACTAGATGTTAGGAGCGCACTGACTGGAGCTCAGGGAGAGGTTTTTACAGAGAGAAGGCAGAAGCAAAGTAAGGAAGTTATTGATGGGTCATAGCTTAATTCCGGAGAAGGCAATGGCACCCCACTCCAGTACTCTTGCCTGGAAAATCCCATGGACGGAGGAGCCTGGTAGGCTGCAGTCCATGGGGTCGCTAAGAGTCGGACACGACTGAGCGACTTCACTTTTACTTTTTCACTTTCATGCATTGGAGAAGGAAATGGCAACCCACTCCAGTGTTCTTGCCTGGAGAATCCCAGGGGCAGGAGAGCCTGGTGGGCTGACGTCTATGGGGTCACACAGAGTCGGACATGACTGAAGTGACTTAGCAGCAGTAGCAGCAGCTTAATTCCTGGCTGATTGTGACTGGTCATCTTTAGGTTTCTATTTTGTAGCCCTGTTTCAATTTCTGATTTGTTTTCATAGGCTGGTTTGGCATTAGAACCACCTCAGTGTGGTGGCCTCCTAGTTTAACAATAGTTATCCAAAGGATTTTCTACTTGGTTTACTCTGGTGCTTGTTTTTGAGATCATGGTGTACAAGTCTATCTTCTGGGTCAGGGTGGGGGAGGGAAGGGCCTAGTATAATGTCAAATCCCAGTCTCCCCTCCTCCCCTCAGGAAGTAAAGTCCATCAGCAGGAGTGCCTAAGTTGGCTCTAGCCCTGAGCTCTTACAATGCTTGCTTGTTTTCACAGGGCAGCAGAATGAAATGCTTTAGGAAAAGCACAACATTCTGGAAAACCGTATAACTTTTCTTCCCAGATTGCTTCAAGTCTGTGGAGGATTCCCTTGCTGAACGCCACATCAAAGGTAGGATGAAAATGGGGTTGTGTGTTGGGGTTTGTTCTTTACAAAGTTTTGAATGACCAGCATCTCTCCCTGCACAGCCTGCTCACCAGACAGACTGTCGTGCCCCACACCCTGCCGGCAGATTCTCCTTTCGAGGAAGAAACAGACTGCCTGCCTGTCTGCCAGTGGCAAATAAAGACTGCTATCCCCTCTCTCAGAATATTTACATTTTCCTTTTGCTATTTCTCTTTTTATGTATTTATTTTATTGAACCACTTGTGTGAAGGTAGAAGACATTTCACTCCTGAGCGTTTCAGCACACATCTCCTAAGAACAAGCACATTCTCCAATAGAACCACAAGACCACAATCACCACCAAGAGATCTAACCTGGTCTACTGTACAGTCCTCATTCAAATTTCCCCAACTCAGTTCCCAAAGTCCTTTCCAACTTTTTCCAGGCCTGGAATCCACTCAGGGAAGTCATTGCCCTTTGTTATCATGTCTATTCAGTCCCTAAGAATATTTTCATTTCAGCAACTGCTGTAAAAGGGAATATCCAAACCTGAAGTTCCCCATTCCTTTTAAAATTTCTCTAATTTTAAGAGCTTATTACCCAGAGGACCAGAGGGTGGTACACAATTTGCCCTAGGATTTGACTTCAGACATGGGGGGAGGACAGTGCGAGGAGTGACCACCCAGCAATCAATGAGGTCAGGCTTTGCGGTCAACTGCTTTGCAATTCCTGCCTGAAGTGAACTGGTCATCATTTAGAGGCCATTCACACTGGTGTAAGAGAGATTTCTGTGGTGGCGTTTGATGTCCCTCATATCACAGCCTTTTGTTACCTTTTTCTATTTTCTCCCATGGTTCTGACTGGATTGTGATTATGGAATAAACAAGGATTAAGGGGAGTCTAGTTGGGCAGACTTATATTAAGTAAGGACATACTCCAGGAGAACTGTCAGCACTGTGGAATTCCAGGGGAAGTCAGGCAGCAGACCTCCACAAATATTCCCCAAATGGTACAAAGCCTTGCTGTATTTTTGAGGTTGAGATCAGAGAGCCTATAAACAACTTTAGACATGAGACATGTCGACTAAAAAGATGTACAACTTGAGAGTTGCAAGTTTTATCTGGGGCAAAATGAGGACAGCAGCCTGGGAGACAGCACCCCAGCTAGCTCTGAGAGACTGCTCCAAAGAGGCAGTCAGTGAAGGTCAATATATGATTTTGGTGAAGACGGGAGTTCAATGCAATCAAGTGATTACTTTATAAAAAGTTTTCTGCTAGTCACAAGAGGCTGAAGTCACCAAGATGGGATTTAGTGATTTTCTAGATCTGAAGAGATGTTAAGGATTGGGATCATGAAATCAGTTCCTAAAAATATCTATCTAAAGACCTGCTCCACCAGATTCCCTGGAGAACAGAGGCCTCATTCCACCTTGAATTCCTTCAGGGGGTGTTGAAGGCTAACAGCTGCAGTAGCACAGGGTTCAAGCTCCAGAGGCAGATGGCAAATGCCCTTGTTGCTGTTCAGTCGCTGGCAAAGGCTCATGGAAAATGCCAATTTCTAGTTTACAGGCAAGTGCCAACTTGCTGACAAGAAATCATCTATTCTTAAAGAGGTGGGCTGAAAAAAATTACAAGTGGTTTAAAAATTTTTTTCTTTATTTTTGGTGTGCTGGGTCTTCATTGCTGCATACGGGCTTTCTCTAATTGCTCCAAGTGGGGCGTTACGCTCTAGTTGCAGCACATAAGCTTCTCTTTGCAGTGGCTTCTCTTGTTGTGGAGCATGGGCTCTAGGGTGGACAGGCTTCAGTGGTTGCAGGTTCCAGCTCTAGAGCACCAGCTCAGTAGTTGTGGTGCACGGACTTTGTTGCTCCATGGCATGCGGGATCCTCCCGAGCCAGGAATCAAACCCATGTCTCCAGCACTGGCAGGCAGATTCTTCACCACTGAGCCACCAGGGAAGCCCGGCACAAGTAGTTTTATACCACAGAAATAAATAAAGTTTAAAGTTCAGATCAGTTTGTCAACTAAGCCAACGTCTGTCTTGGATTTGTCACAGGGATCTTCTTCATTTAAAACAAACGAATCATCATGCTGAAGAGGAAGGTTCAACCTTACAAGAAAACCCTGGATGGAGGTTGGGGATGGATGGTCATATTTCATTTCTTCCTGGTAATTTACTTTCTCCTTCCCCACTGCCTGAAAGAAAGTTTTCTGGGGAAAGGCTCAGAGCAGCCTAACAAGAAGACCATGCATGAAACCCTTGATATTTGAATAGAAAGGGGATCCAAGTAAAGCCAGGAACTGCCAATGAACCTTCAAGTTGGAAATGTTCTCCTTGAGTGAAACCAGAAACACTGCCATCCTGTCTCCTACTTCTCCTCAGCATTCCTTAAACCTACAGAATGCTCCAGCCACCATTAGCAGCTCTGCCCTGGCTGCATGGCAGTTAGGATTTGGGGACAATCACATTTAGCCATCCGAGAAATAGCGCAGGGAAGGGGATTCCCCAACTCAGTCAAGCAACCATGTAACTGCTGCAAGCAACTTCCTTCTCTCCTAGGAGGCTGGGACCTTTCTTCTGTTCTGCCTGGTGTCCACTTCCCAACCCATCCCCACCAACCATAACTTACGCCAGAGTTAGGCCCAATGTATATTTCTGACATGTCTGGAAAGGAAGACAGGGTTGTGAATCCTGAAACTGGAGCCTGATTTTTTTCCCTTCATTCATAAGCAAATCCGACTCCATTTTTTAATTAACTTCTTGCCCTCATCCTCCCAGAAGCTCTGGGGGTTGTTACGTGAGACTGTGGTGATCTAAATCGGCATGGTCATCCTGATGGGATTGATGAATCCCATCACTGCTATACCTTAAACCTTGAGTGTGGCACCACTTCCATGATTCCTCTTAAGTGTTCCCAAGTAAGTCAACTTTAAGATGTCCTCAACAGAGATATCCTTCCCTCCTGATCCTCCTCCTCAGCCCAGTCCTACAGTAAGAAGCTTCCAAGGAGGGAAGTGCAGGTCCTGGTGACTTCTAACCTGCAGCCCATAGTATAGAAGGACCACATCTCCTCCATCATGACAGAGAATGGGAAAGGAGAGAGGCAGAGGCCCTCAGCCAGGATTTACATAATACAAAACTCACAACCTGAGGACTATTTGTTAAACATTAGCTTCATTACTAAAGAACATGGACTCTCTTTTCCTTCCTCCCAGAAGTGTTACTAAAAAGGACAACAAGGACACACTAAGTCTGAGAGCCTTCCTGTGGCTGGGCCACCTCCTCACATCACAGGCTTTGCAGAACCGGCATTATTGGCGAGGATCTTGAGTTCTCCCACTTTTTCCTGCATTATGCTCTGAGGATAGGAAGTTATCTAATTTAGTGGCTGCTAAGAACAGTTGTCTAATAATGAGATTAGTAAACAATCTCTCACTTTTTATGGGCTTCTCAGGTGGCTCAGTGGATAAAGAATCTGCCTGCAATGCAGGAGACACAGGAGACGTGGGTTTGATCGCTGGGTTGGGAAGATCCCCTGGAGGAGGGCATGACAATCCATTCCAGTGTTCTTGCCTGAAGAATCCCAGAGACAGAGCATGGCGGGCTACAGTCCATAGGGTCACAAAGAGTTGGACATGACTGAAGTGACTGAGCATGCACACTTTTGGGGGTGTGGTGCTACTCTTAAGCACACACATAAAACATTTTGGGTCCTTAAAATGTTAATAATTAACTCAGGCCAATCAACCACAGTAGTAATGTGGGTACTTGGATGATGATGCTTTCATGTCTGTATAAGTCTGCTTTTCTAGAATAGATGAGCTCCTGAAAAGGTGAGTGAAAAACCCAGGTAACAACATATCCTTCAGGAGCTCCTTACTTTTTTTTTTTTTTTTTAAAGGTCTCATTCTAACTTACCATACTTTATAACTGCATCATCTGCATGACTGTTTTCTGTATTCAGCCTGTCTCTCTGGACTGAACGTTCTATGAGCACAGGGCCATTTGCTGGGTCTGTTTGCTCACCACTATAAGCCAAGTCCCCTAGTCAGCAACCAAAACACAGAACACACTCAATAAATACCTGCTGGCAGATGGGAGGATGGATGGACTGATGGATACATTTATTAATAAACAAGGTGATAAATATGAAGTTGGAGAGAAGGGCAGGGACTTTGGAGGACTTAAAAAAAAAAAAGCAGGGGAGTAATGGAATCAGATTTGTATTTCAGGACAGTAGCTCAGGTAGTGGGCTGCTGATGGATAGGCCTGGAAGCAGGGAGGTCCACTGGAAGGATGCTACAGTAATCCAGGTGAGAAAACAATATGACAGTAGCAAAGGGGATGGAGAAGAAATACAGATCTGAGCAATACTGAAGAGATATTGTTAAGACTGTAGAGTAATTGAATGTCAGGGAGACAGGGAATCATGGAGTCCTAGGATGCTGGCTTGGACAACATGGAGGATAATACATGCCCTTCACTGAGTTGGATGACATGAGAAGGGGACAAAACCTAAAGAAGGCTTGAAGGGCTTATCTTTGGGCACTGAGTCTGGGGGACTTGTGACATAACCAGTCATGTATGTGTTCAGTATAGTCTACATGTACCTGGAGCCCAGGATCTGCATACTGAGAATTGTGAGTTAGCAGCACACACAGGGGTTTGAACCATAAGTCAGTGTATTCAAGTCACCAGGGAGTTCAGTTCAGTTCAGTCGCTCAGTCGTGTCCAACTCGTTGCGACCCCATGAACTGCAGCACGCCAGGCCTCTCTGTCCATCACCAACTCCCGGAGTTCACTCAAACTCACGTCCATCGAGTTGGTGATGCCATCCAGCCATCTCATCCTCTGTCGTCCCCTTTTCCTTCTGCCCCCAATCCCTCTCAGCATCAGAGTCTTTTCCAATGAGCCAGCTCTTCGCATCAGGTGGCCAAAGTATTTAGGTTTGAGCTTTAGCATCAGCCCTTCCAAAGAACACACAGGACTGATCTCCTTTAGAATGGACTGGCTGGATCTCCTTGCAGTCCAAGGGACTCTCAACAGTCTTCTCCAACACCACAGTTCAAAAGCATCAATTCTTCAGCACTCAGCTTTCTTCACACTCCAACTCTCACATCCATACATGACCACTGGAAAAATCATAGCCTTGACTAGACGGCCCTTTGTTGGCAAAAGTAATGTCTCTGCTTTTGAATATGCTATCTAGGTTGGTCATAACTTTCCTTCCAAGGAGTAAGCATCTTTTAATTTCAAGGCTGCAATCACAATCTGCAGTGGTTTTGGAGCCCCCCAAAATAAAAGTCTGACACTATTTCCACTGTTTCCCCATCTATTTGCCATGAAGTGATGAGACCAGATGCCATGATCTTAGTTTTCTGAATGTTGAGCTTTAAGCCAACTTTTTCACTCTCTTTCATCAAGAAGCTTTTTAGTTTTTCACTTTCTGCCGTAAGAGTGGTGTCATCTGCATATCTGAGGTTATTGATATGTCTCCTGGCAATCTTGATTCCAGCTTGTGCTTCTTCCAGCGCAGCGTTTCTCATGATGTACTCTGCATAGAAGTTAAATGAGCAGGGTGACAATATACAGCCTTGACGTACTTCTTTTCCTATTTGGAACAAGTCTGTTGTTCCATGTCCAGTTCTAACTGTTGCTTCCTGATCTGCACATAGGTTTCTCAAGAGGCAGGTCAGGTGGTCTGGTATTCCCATCTCTTTCAGAATTTTCCACAGTTTATTGTGACCCACACAGTCAAAAGCTTTGGCATAGTCAATAAAAGCAGAAATAGATGTTTTTCTGGAACTCTCTTGCTTTTTCCATGATCCAGCGGATGTTGGCAATTTGATCTCTGGTTCCTCTGCCTTTTCTAAAACCAGCTTGAACATCTGGAAGTTCACGGTTCACGTATTGCTGAAGCCTGGCTTGGAGAATTTTGAGCATTACTTTACTAGCGTGTGAGATGAGTGCAATTGTGTGGTAGTTTGAGCATTCTTTGGCATTGCCTTTCTTTGGGATTGGAATGAAAACTGACCTTTTCCAGTCCTGTGGCCACTGCTGAGTTTTCCAAATTTGCTGACATAGAGTGCAGCACTTCAACAGCATCATCTTTCAGGATTTGAAATAGCTCCACTGGAATTCCATCACCTCCACTACCTTTGTTCGTAGTGATGCTTTCTAAAGCCCACTTGACTTCACATTCCAGGATGTCTGGCTCTAGATGAGTGATCACACCATCATGATTATCTGGGTCATGAAGATATTTTCTGTACAGTTGTTCTGCGTATTCTTACCACCTCTTCTTAATATCTTCTCATACCATTTCTGTCCCTTATCGAGCCCATCTTTGTATGAAATGTTCCCTTGGTGTCTCTTATTTTCTTGAAGAGATCTCTAGTCCTTCCCATTCTGTTGTTTTCCTCTATTTTCTTGCATTGATCGCTGAGGAAGGCTTTCTTATCTCTCCTTGCTATTCTTTGGAACTCTGTATTCAGATGCTTATATCTTTCCTTTTCTCCATTGCTTTTCGCTTCTCTTCTTTTCACAGCTATTTGTAAGGCCTCCCAGACAGCCATTTTGCTTTTTCGCATTTCTTTTCCATGGGGATGGTCTTGGTCCCTGTCTCCTGTACAATGTCACGAACCTCCGTCCATAGTTAATCAGGCATTCTATCAGATCTAGTCCCTTAAATCTATTTCTCACTTCCACTGTATAATCATAAGGGATTTGATCTAGGTCATACCTGAATGGTCTAGTGGCTTTCTCCACTTTCTTCAATTTCAGTCTGAATTTGGCAATAAGGAGTTCATGATCTGAGCCACAGTCATCTCCCAGTCTTGTATTTGCTGACTGTATAGAGCTTCTCCATCTTTGGCTGCAGAGAATATAATCAATCTGATTTCGGTGTTGACCATCTGGTGATGTCCATGTGTAGAGTCTTCTCTTGTGTTGTTGGAAGAGGGTGTTTGCTATGACCAGTGCGTTCTCTTGGCAAAACTCTATTAGTCTTTGCCCTGCTTCATTCCATATTCCAAGGCCAAATTTGCCTGTTACTCCAGGTGTTTCTTGACTTCCTACTTTTGCATTCCAGTCCCCTATAATGAAAAGGACATTTTTTGGGGGGTATTAGTTCTAAAAGGTCTTGTAGGTCTTCATAGAACCGTTCAACTTCAGCTTCTTCAGCGTTACTGGTTGGGGCATAGACTTGGATTACTGTGATATTGAATGGTTTGCCTTGGAAATGAACAGAGATCATTCTGTCATTTTTGAGACTGCATCCAAGTACTGCATTTCAGACTCTTTTGTTGACTATGATGGCTACTCCATTTCTTCTAAGGGATTCCTGCCCACAGTAGTAGATATAATGGTCATCTGAGTTAAATTCACCTATTCCAGTCCATTTTAGTTTGCTGATTCCTAGAATGTCGACATTCACTCTTGCCGTCTCCTGTTTGACCACTTCCAATTTGCCTGGATTCGTGGACCTAACATTCCAGGTTCCTATGCAATATTGCTCTTCATTCTTTCTGGAGTTATTTCTCCACTGATCTCCAGTAGCATATTGGGCACTTACTGACCTGGGGAGTCAGTATCCTAGGGGAGTATCCTATCATTTTGCAGTTTCATACTGTTCATGGGGTTCTCAAGGCAAGAATACTGAAGTGGTTTGCCATTCCCTTCTCCAGTGGACCACATTCTGTCAGACCTCTCCACCATGACCCGCCCATCTTGGGTGGCCCCACACGGCATGGCTTAGTTTCATTGAGTTAAGGCTGTGGTCCGTGTGATTAGATTGACTAGTTTTCTGTGACTATGGTTTCAGTATGTCTGCTCTCTGATGCCCTCTCACAACACCTACGGTCTTACTTGGGTTTCTCTTACCTTGGACGTGGGGTATCTTTTCACGGCTGCTCCAGCAAAGCGCAGCCACTGCTCCTTACCTTGGAGGAGGGCTATCTCCTCACCTTGGAGGAGGGCTATCTCCTCACCTTGGAGGAGGGCTATCTCCTCATGGACGCCCCTCCTGACCTTGAACGTGGAGTAGCTCCTGGCCCTGCTGCGCCCACGCAGCTGGGAAAGAACCTTGAGGAAAGTGATGCCTAGGGGATGGGTGGAGGGTGGCTCAGAGGAAACTGAGAAGCAGTTAGTGGTTAGCATCACAAAAGCTAAGGCAGAAATGTGCAGAAGCAGATGGTGCAGAGACCAGATATGATAGAAATGATATGAGCTATTGGTTTAGCAACAATGAAGTCTCTAATAACGTTGATAAGAGGCATGCATTGGAGTGAGATGAGAGGAAGCAGAGATAACCTAACAGACTACTCTTTGATGAAAGAAGTTTGTGAAGGTCAAGAGCTAGGGTGATACTAGAGAGGAACCTGGAGTAGAATAACATAGTTTTGTTCAGTTCAGTTGTGTCCAACTCTTTGCGACCCCATAGACTTCACCACGCGAGATTTTCCTGTCCATCACCAACTCCCAGAGCTTACTCAAACTCATGTCCATCAAGTCGGTGATGCCATCAATCATCTCATCCTCTGTCATCTCCTCCTCCCACCCTCAATCTTTCCCAGCATCAGGGTCTTTTCAAATGAGTCAGTTCTTCGCATCAGGTGGCCAAAGTACTGGAGCTTCAGCTTCAACATCAGTCCTTCCAATGAATATTCAGGACTGATTTCCTTTAGGATTGACTGGTTCCATCTCCTTGCAGTCCAAAGGACTCTAAAGAGTCTTTTCCAACACCATAGTTCAAATGCCTATCAATTCTTTGGTGCTCAGCTTTCTTTATAATCCAACTCTCACATCCATACATGACTACTGGAAAAAGCACAGCTTTGACTAGTTGGACCTTTGTTGGCAAAGCAATGTCTCTGCTTTTAATATGCTGTCTAGATTGGTCATAGTTTTTCTTCCAAGGAGCAAATGTCTTTTAATTTCATGGCTTCAGTCACCATCTGCAGTTATTTTTGAGTCCCCCAAAATAAAGTCTCTGTTTCCATTGTTTCCCCATCTGTTTGCCATGAAGTGATGGGACCAGATCTTGGTTTTCTGAATGTTGAGTTTTAAGCCAGCTTTTTTGCTTTTACTTTCATCAAGAGGCTCTTCAGTTTTTCTTCACTTTCTGCCATAAATGGGTGGTGTCATCTGCATATCTGAGGTTAATGGTATTTCTCCTGGCAATCTTGATTCCAGCCTGTGCTTCATCCAGCCCAGCGTATCTCATGATGCACTCTGCATATAAGCTAAATAAGCATGGTGACAATATACAGCCTTGACACACTCCTTTCCCAATTTGTAACCAGTCTGTTGTTCCACGTCCATTTCTAACTGTTGGTTCTTGAACTGCATACAGATTTCTCAGGAGGCAGGTCAGGTGGTCTGGTATTCCCATCTCGTGAAGAATTTTCCAGATTGTTGTGATCCACACAAAGGCTTTGGCATAGTCAATAAAGTAGGAGTAGATGGTTTTCTGGAACTCTTGCTTTTTAGATGATCCAGCAGATGTTGGCAATTTGAACTCTAGTTCTTTTCTAAATCCAGCTTGAACATCTGAAAGTTCATGGTTCACGTACTGTTGAAGCTTGACTTGGAGAATTTTGAATATTACTTTGCTAGCCTGTGAGATGAGTGCAATTGTGTGGTAGTTTGAACATTCTTTGGCATTGCCTTTCCTTGGGATTGGAATGAAAACTGACCTTTTCCAGTCCTGTGGCCATTGCTGAGTTTTCCAGATTTGCTGGCATATTAAGTACAACACTTTCACAGCATCATCTTTTGGATTTGAAATAGCTCACTTGGAGGAATTCCATCACCTCCAATAGCTTTGTTCGTAGTGATGCTTCCTAAAGTCCACTTGACTTTGCATTCCAGGATGTCTGGCTCTAGGTGAATGATCACACCATTGTGTTTATCTGGGTCATGAAGATCCTTTTTATATAGTTCTTCTGTGTATTCTTGCCGCCTCGTCTTAATTTCTTCTATTTATGTTTGATCCACACCATTTCTACCCTTAATTGTGCCCATGAAACATTTCTTTGCATGAAATGTTCCCTTGGTATCTCTAATTTTCTTGAAGCGATCTCTGGTCTTTCCCATTCTATTGTTTTCCTCTATTTCTTTGCACTGATCACTGAGGAAGGCTTGCTTATCTCTCCTTGCTAGTCTTTGGAACTCTGCATTCAAATAGGTATATCTTTCCTTTTCTCCTTTGCCTTTAGCTTCTCTTCTCAGCTATTTTTAAGGCCTCCTCAGACAGCCATTTTGCCTTTTTGTTTCTTCTTCTTGGGGATGGTCTCAATCTCTCTCTTGTACAATGTCACAAACCTCTGTCCATAGTTCTTCAGGCACTCTATCAGATCTAATCCCTTGAGTCTATTTCTCACTTCCACTGTATAATCTTAAGGGATTTGATTTAGGTCACACCTGAATGGTCTAGTGATTTTCCCTACTTTCTTCAATTTAAGTCCAAATTTGACAGTAAGGAGTTCATGATCTGAACCACAGTCAGCTCTCGGTCTTGTTTTTGCTGACTGTATAGAGCTTCTCCATCATTGGCTGCCAAGAATATATCAAAATGATTTCAGTATTGACCACCTGGTGATGTCCATGTGTAGAGTCTTCTCTTGTGTTGCTGGCAGAGGGTGTTTGCTATGACCAGTGCATTCTCTGGGCAAAACTCTATTGTTATTAAACAATAATCTCTGACAAAGCCTGATGTTGTGCGTTAAAAAGGAGCCACTGTGATCCAGCCTCCTTTCCCAAGACAATTCTTAGAATGGTCTGGTGAGGGAGTTCTTACTATGGGAGGAAGGTGGTGGGAGGAAGGCATGCTCTTAAAGATAAAAAGGAAATGAGAGGGCTGCAGAATTTTTTAGGGCTTTTATTTTGGGGGAAGACCATTTATAATGTCTGATGTGGACTCTGGAACAGGACTGAAACACATCAACCTTAGTCCAAAACATGAGATGAAATAGTAGACTACAGACTTCAGTTAACTAACGGAATATCTAGACCTTGGGATCCAGACTAAAAATCTAGATAGATTTTTAGTATCTAAGTCAAATAGGAACAAAGTTGGAAGGTTACAAGTTAAGGGAGGGAGGCAGAGTAGATACAAAGGCTGTGTCCTTGGTCTTCTTGATATACACAGTGGAAGGTACAGTCCCAGTTAGTAGAGACAAGTCACATCTACTTACTGCTGCTATGCCCAGACATCAAGGAAAGACCAGAGACAAAAGGTTCTTTTTTGGGGACCAGTAGTTCGCCAAATTCAGGTGGCCAAGAACCTAGAAGCCAGCATCCTGCAGATGCCAGCACGGAGTCCATGACCACAGAAGAGGAGGAAGGGTAATTTTATAGAATGAGGACCCATTGTATTGCTCCTTGCTCATTAGAGGACGCAATCACCACTCTGTATTCTGAACCAGAAGAAACAAGTCTGTGTCACTTAAAATTCGTGTATATTCTCTAACCTCATTTCCTGATAAAGGCACCTTTGAGGAACATTATGATTACAAAGTGCTTGATAAAATAAAATGACTTTTCATTTTTTAATATATAGCCCTGGTGCCCATAGCATTGTTCACTCTAAATAAGTAAAGTCTTTTTTTGTTTGTTTTTGTTTTTTTTATAAGTAAAGTCTTATAGTTTCTATCAAGTCAGAATGGGAAGAATACATTAAAGGACTTCCTCCTCCCTATCCCATCTTTTGAAGCCTTTGAGCCACCACTGATTCCTAGTCCCTCACTCCAGGCAAGAAATAATACTTATCTGAAGAGTCTATTGGTGAGGATGGAGCAGAACATCTTGATTACTTTATTTAGCAGGTAGAAGCTGAGGAAAGGAAGTTTCTAAATGGAGGCAGGTCTCTGATTTGGATGAGTCAGTAGATGGTACCAATCAAGAGAAATGAAAAGGAAACACAGGCATGGGGTAAGAGTAAGATGAATTTAGTTCTGGGTAAGTTAACCTGAGTTAGAAAGATATCGCAGACAGTAATATGAGTCTTGAGCTCTTGGGAAAGCAGAATGGTTACACAAAATGATAAAAACAGTTAATAGGTTATTATTTACCAGAATTTTGTCTTCACAGTCCTATGAACTAGGTGGAACAATGAACTAGTCCTTTATCTCCACTTTACAAAAGAGGAAGTGTAACTTTTGTAGTTCACCCAAGGTCACACCCCTAGTACAAAGCAGAGCCAAGATTCCAGCAGAGGCAGGCTGACTGCAGGCAGAACACAGTATTCACAACTACACCATGAGTTCCCTCATAGCTCAGTCAGTAAAGGATCCACCTTCAATGCAGGAATCTGCCTGCAATGCATGAATCTGCCTGCAATGCAGGACACCAGGTTTTGATTCCTGGGTCTGAAGATCCCCTGGAGAAAGAAATAGCAACCTACTCCAGTATTCTTGCCTGGAAAATCCCATGGACAATCATAGTGAATGACTGTCTTATGTCTATCTCACTATAAATTGAGATGAGTGCAGAACCCGAGAGAAAGAATCAGTGATAAGGAACCCAGGACCTGTGGTCCTTCCACAAAGCATAGAAAGTGAAGTCGCTCAGTTGTGTCTGACTCTTTGCGACCCCATGGACTGTAGCCTACCAGGTTCCTCCATCCATGTGATTTTCCAGGCAAGAATACTGGAGTGGGTTGCCATTTCCTACTCCAGGAGATCTTCCTGACCCAGGGATTGAACCCGGGTCTCCCACATTGTAGGCAGACGCTTTACCGTCTGAGCCACCAGGGAATCTCTCCACCATGGCCAACTTCAAAGCAGAGAAAGTAGCCTTCAAACAAGGCCACTGAACAAAGAAAAAAAAAGGGGCCACTAGGAGCCCCTGGAGACAGAGTGAGTAGGAGTGGTTTCTGGGCTTTTTGACTACAGAGACTGGCTAAGCCTCCCTTCCAGTTCCCCTCAGAACCTTGCTCCTCACTGCCCCCCTTCTAATCAAAATTCCAAGAAACAAATGTGAGTACTGCACTGAAAGAAAACCTGACCTCAAAGAGGGTGTTCCCCCTAGTGGAGAGGAGAAGGATGGTGCGGGCAAGGAGGGTAAGGTGGGACCAAAGAGTGGGGCACATGACCCAAACATAAGGTGACCATACATCCTCATTACCCTTGCTGTCCAGGCATATTCAGCTCAAAAGCAGAGTTAAAGCAAACTCTTAGGTTAGTCTAGCTAACCTAAAGTCTCCCAGAACAATTCTTTTGGACCAACGCATCTCTCTCACAGAGGTAACTAGAATTAGCTATTTTTAACAGATGCTGTTGTTAACAGAATGGTACAGTGGTTGGTCAATATATGACCTTTAAGCTCTCTAAACCTTAACTTCCTGTATTTCTTCCTATCTATCAGGCTGTGCTGGATCTTTCTTGTGACACATAGGATCTTCATTGCAGCACAGAGGATCTTTAGTTGCAGCATGCTAACTCTTAATTGTGGCATGTGAAATCTCGTTTTCTGACCAGGGATCAAATCTGGACCCCCCTGCACTGGGAGCATGGAAGGAAGTTCCCTGAATTTCTAATACAATATTGACATACCTATTCCATGCTCCGTAATGAGGATTAAATGAGATGCTTTCATGTAAAGTGATTAGACACTCTAATGGGACAACCGCCCCATAAAATATAACATGGTACAAAAAGTAACTGACAAACAAACTGGCAAAATACAGGTGAGCCAGAGAATCACAGCTGCCAGCAGTTCTAACCTCCCCTGTAATGGCTTACTCACCACCTGACTTGGACTCTGTTCTGCTTTGATTTAGGTAAATGTATTTGTGATGGGGATGACCAAGACTTTTGCAATTTTCTTTGTGGTTTTTCAAGAAGAGTTTGAAGGCACCTCAGAGCAAACTGGTTGGATTGGATCCATCATGTCATCACTTCGTTTTTTTGCAGGTATAAAGTCGACAATAAGCTTGTTGTCCAAGGAGAAGGAACACAAAAGGGCAATTTCAAGAAGACTCATCTGTCAGTCATTCAAGACAGAAGCATTACTAAAACTCAGGTTCATTTATCAATATGTAAAGCTGAGAAAAGTAAGGACTTTACCTCCACTTGACTTGGCAAAACTGGAAAAATTAGGGTTCAAACAAATGATGTTGAAGAATCTATTTAACATCATAGGTTCAGTGAGTCAGTCTCTCAACTGGGAAGTCAGACCATAACGCTCTGACCTGATCATCTAAGCACACTCATCACAGTGTAGATAAATAACTGAGCTTTGTTCTAGTTATAGGTCACTAGACACAACCTTTTCTTGCAGAGGTTTTATAATACCTTTTCAGTAAGCTTCCATTCCAAACCTTATTTACATCATCTTTTCTTCAAAACAAACAAAAAACAACAAAAACTCTTCTTCTAAAAAAGCAAAATAGTGTGGAACTAGGAATATTAAGAAACCCAATACAGACACCCTTTTGAAGGATACACAGAAGTCAAGTCCTTTTATTTTTCTTCAGTTGCCCATTTAAACTGTACACCAGAAGAGAAGGGATGCCGGGGCATATTTAACTCATATTTGTTTCTTTTTCCAAGGTCCCCTAGTTGCTGTTATTTGTGACATAACTGGAGAGAAAACTGCCTCCAGTCTTGGGGCTTTCCTTGTTGCTGGTGGATATCTGATCAGCAGCTGGGCTACAAGCATTCCCTTTCTTTGTGTGACTATGGGAGTTTTACCTGGTGAGTCCACTGTGAAAGTAAGACTTAAAAAAAAAAAGGAACCAGGAAACTTTCCTTTTACTGTGAGTTCAAAGGCCTACTTATATTATCTCAGGTGCGGGAGAATATCTCATCCAGTACCAAGCCACTTAATGTGAAAGTGACTCCTAGCTATTAACATTATGTTTTTCTTTTAGGTTTGGGCTCTGCTTTCTTGTACCAAGTTGCTGCTGTGGTCACTACCAAATACTTCAAAAAACGATTAGCTCTTTCTACAGCTATTGCCCGTTCAGGGATGGGACTGACATTTCTGTTAGCACCCTTTACGAAAGTCCTAATAGATCTGTATGACTGGACAGGTGAGTCCTGAACCTGCAGAATCAATTCTGCAAGATTTAATGTTGAGCCCTCTCCCTTTGATGACTAGAGAGGAGGTGAGCATGATTCTTCCCTGGAGAACAGATAGCAAAAGAGACTCTGAATCCCTTCAAGGCCTTGCCAGCCTACACAGGCAACTCAGAGTTCAAGTCTGAGGGGATGGAAGGCAATTTGTATGGCTGAGGGAGCACACCTTTGCAGGGATAGTAGTACTCCTGGGAAGCAAGAATCCCTTCCTCAAAGCCTTCTCTTTTCACATTTTTTAAGAAAAACATCTGCATTAAAAAAAATAAAAGACTCCTCCATCAGATTCACTAAAAAGGATGGAATTGGGCAAAAAGAGGATTATGTTCCTTAATAATATTTATATACTGTCAACTATAAATTTTCATGAATAAAAATCATTCACTCTATACTTTTTCTCATACCTGAGATGAAACAATTGGTTTAAAATAACCTCAAGTTATTGGCAAAAAAAACTATGTATATGTAAATATACATGACTATATATATGACTATTCCTACCTACAGAGCAGTTTTGTTGAACTTTCCCTTTTCCATTCCTGATTTAAAAAATCACTAATATGGTGAACAGGACCAGTTGACAAATCCCTAAGACAAGATAGCCAGATGGTAGAACCTACAGCCAATTCTATCTCTAGAAGCAATACACACGAGTCACAGCTTTGGTCAGGACATGCTGAAGTCAACCAACTACTCAGTTTCAAAGGCAACAATGGCATCTGTCTTCTTTCAAGGAATTTAAAACATCATGAGATGAAACAGCTATCTCCTCTTCTAAAGCAGTTTCCAAATAATTCCCATTGCCCAATTCTGTATTTTCTGTACCTAAATCTAAAGCCTCAAATCAGGATTTAAAACACATTGTAATTTTCTATCATTTGAAATATGACTCCCCTCTCCACCCCAACACACCAAAACATTTTTTTCCTTTAGTACAAATAACTCCTCCCATGCCACCTTTGGTATGGCTTTCTGGTTATCTCCAAAGGTCTCCCTGTTTTCACAAGGATACAGCAGTGTATACAGCTAACAGTTAAGTCAATGGATTTAAATACTTTCAGTTAAATTCAAAGACAAAGCAGTGCTTTCAGAAATTATTGTACTATGACTGAATATTTAGTGGTGGGGCCTCTTCTGAGTCTAAGGATACAGAGTGTTGTGAAATCAAAGAGGTAATTTTAGTTTAACTTCTCAATTTTTCTCTCCTGTTTAGGTGCCCTTATAATACTTGGAGCTATCATATTGCATCTGGTTCCTTCTAGTATGCTCTTGCGACCCATTCATATCAAAAGCAAGAGCGATTCTGATGTTAAAGGTGAAAGTAGTTTGTCTCCAACTGGTCCAGAGGCAGCATGTGGAACAGAAACATCATGTTGCAATGAGATACAAGAGTTGGCCATCAGGGACAGTATTATGCAGAAGGAACGACGACCAGGTATAAGTTTAACTGTCTCACAAAATCAAAGCAAAGAGTTCAACAATGAACATAACAGAAATGGACTTTTCCGAAAAACTAATGAAGAAACTTATTGGAAAAAAACTACTTCACGGAGCTGTAAACAAAAACTCTTTGACTTTTCTCTCTTTAAGAATCCTTTTTTCTACATATTTACGTGGTCTTTTGTTCTCAGTCAGCTGGCATATTTCATCCCTACCTTTCACCTGGTAGCCAGAGCCAAAACATTGGGGATAAACATCATGGATGCCTCCTACCTTGTTTCTGTAGCTGGTAAGAAAGCCTACTTCTACTTCACCCTCAAAAGGAAAAATATATTCTACAAAAATTGGTTACATTTTATTAAAAAGTTGAAGAAAAATAATATTTTTAAAAAGGAATTTTGGGAGAGCCAGGAAAGCAAGTTTTTTGAAGCTGATGGGAGCAGCAAGCCTTCTCTTTCACAGATCTGTCACTGAATCTTGTACACAGGCTCTCCCTACAAGACAGTGGACCCCAAACCAAGTCTTATTTTCATAGATCAGTAGCTAAGTATTTGCTAGATATTGAACCTTACTGGATCGTAGTGGAAACAGTCATTTTAGGAAGCAAAAAAAAAAATCTGATGTAGACAGCACTGTGCAGTGGTTCAAAGAACTGATTCTAGAGCTAGATTTTCCAGGTTCACGTTTTTGCAGGGTATGACCATTATGACCTTGGTCAAGTCACTTGCCACCTCTGTCTCTTGATTTCCTTATCTGCAATATATGAATAATAGTATCTACTCTCGTAAGGTTATTAGAATTAAACAGGTAATGCATGTAGAGTTTAAAATAGTACCTGAACTATCGTCAGCATTCAATAATGTTTTAGTAATATTTGTAGCTAACAAATTTCCCCCTTTAACTCATAGTAAAGGGATAAGATAAATGTGTGTACTTAGGCTAGTCATTAATGGATTGGCTAACATTTAAATTGAACTAGAATGAAAAATAAAACCAATCATTTTAGTTGAGTATTTATAAAAATAAATGGAAACAGAATGCTTGATCCAGAAAATATGGATTCTGTCAGCTGACAAAACAGGGAATCTAAAAAAGTGAAAATGAAGGAAACAGAATTGCTTTGCGCTACCTGGAAATTCTCAGTAGCACACATTAACTTCTCTTTTGCCAATTTCTGGAAAAGACTTTTACTAAGTCCTTGCAAAACTGACAGCACCCCATTTCCAACTGCTTCGGTCATAAAACTTGTGTGCCCAAGAAAGATACATAGCTAAACTGATGTTTTCTACTGAAATGTCTGGTAGTATCAATTTAGAGCAGATTAGGGCCTTACAGCGGAGAAGGCGATGGCACCCCACTCCAGTACTCTTGCCTGGAAAATCCTATGGATGAAGGAGCCTGGTGGGCTGCAGTCCATGGGGTCTCGAAGAGTCGGACACGACTGAGCGACTTCACTTTCACTTTTCACTTTCATGCACTGGAGAAGGAAATGGCAACCCACTCCAGTGTTCTTGCCTTGAGAATCCCAGAGACGGGGGAGCCTGGTGGGCTACCATCTCTGGGGTTGCACAGAGTCGGACATGACTGAAGCGACTTAGCAGCAGCAGCAGCAGGGCCTTACAGGGCTTCCCAGGTGGTGCTAATGGTAGTAAAGAACCTGTCTGCAAATGCAGGAGACATAGAAGACTCAGGTTTGATCCTTGGGTTGGGAAGATACCCTGGAGGAAGGCATGGCAACCCAGTCCAATATTCTTGCCTGGAGAAACCCATGGACAGCTGAGTGTGGCAGGGTATGGTGCACAGGGTCACAAAGAGCTGGACAAGACTGAAGAAACTTACACACACACACACACAGGGTTTTACAACAAGGCCAGAATATAATAGTTTCAATATGCATTCTAGGAAAAAAACTGTAAAAACAGATATGGAGATGGTAGTATGCATTCTAAATACCTTTTGGTGGAGCAATTCGCATTTGAACCACAGGAAGAATTTAAAGTAAAAAACAACTGCAGTTCAAGCTTCTCTTGGTGAAAATCTCTTTCAGTATTTAACTGGTACATTACATATAATAGGATAAAGGATAAGAAGGTTCTATTACCATGAAACTCACTAAAAAATGTTAATCTTAAATTTTATTCAAATTACACCACAGCGTCACCATTCAAAACATGATTTCCCATTTCCAGACTTCCTACATATTTTCAAGTTAACCATAGTAACCTTTGGAGGACTTAACTACCAAAACCTCATACGCAATTTTAAGAAAGTGTCTCAACATCTCTTGTTTTTTCCAGTGTTAAGACTTTATTATTTATACTCCAGTCATCCACCATTTGACTTCCCTAAGACACTAACCTGTGGGTCTACTAATCCTCAAGAAATCTCACTTCCTCACCTGTAGGACCTCTTCAAGGGAGGCCTACTGAGCCCAGGGTCTTCTATAACCTTGTATTCCCAGTTTGGTGGTATAAGGTTTCCAAACACAATCAGAATAAACACTTGATGACTCCTCCACCCAAATCTGGAGGGGTTTTTACAGTATTTCATTAAATGTTTAGAATAGATACAAAAATGATAGAATCTACTGATACAAAGGAAATCAGCCCTGAATATTCACTGGAAGGACTGAGGCTGAAACTCCAGTACTTTGGCCACCTGATGCAAAGAACTGACTCATGGAAAAGACCCTGATGCTGGGAAAGACTTAAGGCAGGAGAAGGGGACAACAGAGGAGGAGATGGTTGGATGGCATCACCGACTCAATGGACATGAGTTTGAGTAAACTCTAGGAGTTGGTGATGGACAGGGAGGCCTGGCCTGCTGCAGTCCATGGGGTCGAAAAGAGTCAGACATGACTGAGCTGAGCAACAGAACTGAACTGATACAAATCAAACCATTTTTTTCCTCATATGTCCTAGCCACAGGGTGAATGAAGTCTTATGACATAGGAAAAGATGCTTTATCCATTTACATTTTTAAAAAGGGCTAGAAAAATGCAATTGGGATTTCATAAGACCTTTTCAATACTGTTCCAGGTATCATTGAAACAGTCAGTCAGATTATCTCTGGATGGGTTGCTGATCAAAACTGGATCAAGAAGTATCTTTACCACAAGTCTTACCTCATCCTCTGTGGCATCACTAACCTGCTTGCTCCTTTAGCCACCACATTTCCATTACTTATGACCTATACCATCTCCTTTGCTGTCTTTTCCGGTGGTTACCTGGCATTGATACTTCCTGTACTGGTGAGTAGACACACTCGTTAATGTTCTTACACCATTTAGTAAAAGTATGAAGAATCATCTCCCCCAAAGAGAAAACATACTTTGTATTACTTTTATAATAACAAAAACAACATACCCAAGGCCTCAGAAACCTTGTAGCTACATCCTATCCAGCTATTCATCTTATCTTGTAAGGAGGGATGATGAGAGGACTGCTGCTGCTAAGTCACTTCAGTTGTGTCCGACTCTGTGTGACCCCATAGACAGCAGCCCACCAGGCTCCCCCATCCCTGGGATTCTCCAGGCAAGAACACTGGAGTGGGTTGCCATTTCCTTCTCCAATGCATGAAAGTGAAAAGTGAAAGTGAAGTCGCTCAGTCGTGTCCGACTCTTAGCGACCCCATGGACTGCAGCCTACCAGGCTCCTCTGTCCATGGGATTTTCCAGGCAAGAGTACTGGAGTGGGGTGCCAAGGACTAGCCATGTGGAACAGGAAAGAAAGAAAAGCAAAATAGGGAACAGAAGGATTCTACTTTATCAGTCTCCCAGGTTAGGCTTCTATTCTTTACTTCAGCTCCAGAAATTTCTTTGGTTCTAGGATACATCTGGGAAGAGTTCCTTAAAAGAAAGAGGGGCTTCCTGACAAGTGATGACCTCTCTCTTGTTGAGAGAAGTTCTGTATACTTTAACAGGGATATTGTGCTTTTAACTCCTCTCCATCTTTATCCCAAACCGACATAAAATCCTAGAGCTGAATGGAATGGAGTTGTATAAATACTGAGTTTGTCTTGGAACCCCATGGGTCCTTAGAACTAGGTCCCCAGTGCATTGGAACATAATCCCCAGGAATCTTCAGGCCTGGTATCAATATTAGCATAAGTGGTGAAGAGTATTACGAGGCTTAAGCAAAAATTAAAAGTTTCTAACACTTAAATCAACTTCCTGTGATATCTGATTTCTTATAAACCAGTTGGTACTCAACCATAGGTGGACTGAAGAATACTACTATCAGCTCCAACTGTTTATCATTTCCTAACAGAAAAGAGCAGTGAGACTCAGGTGGAAAAATATCCCCGAACCAACTAACTAAAAGATTTTTAAAAAGAAATAAAAACCAATGGTTCATATCAGGGTAGAATGCCATCCAAACCACCTCAGAAGCCAACTGTTCATAGCTTGAGACAACATACACAGTATTTTATCCCTCTGTAGTTAAAAGTCTCTGTAGAATACCACCCTCAATATGGTTAACACTGGATTCTAATCCCTACAGGTTGATCTGTCTGGGAATTCTACAGTTCACAGCTTTTTGGGACTTGCAAGTTCCTTTGCTGGGATGGCTGTCCTTTCTGGACCACCTTTAGCAGGTAACAGCTTAGCCTTAGTAAACTTCAATCACAATGAACCAAAATGTTGATCCATGATGAATGGTAACATGGAATGACAATATTAGATAGTTACAAGAAACTGATGATCGTCTCTGCTGTTCCTGTACCAACTCACACAACTCCAGTACAAAACCAGGAAAATCTGAGGGTTAATTCACCAGATGTGCACTAAGCAGATTTGAGTCTTGTAGCAGGGGCTGTGCATCTATCTACTTCTCTGGAGAGACAATCTAGAGTTTTATCAGATGCCCAAAGATATATGATGCTTAAAAACAAAAAAATAAAAACTACTAGCACCTTTTATCCAAACAGCAGTCATTACAGAGCTTGAAAATCGCAGGCCTGATCCCTTTGCTCTTCAGATGTGCCGTAAGACTAAATGCCAGAATCTGTGCAGAGGACATGTGGGGCCACTAAAGACTCATTAAGTATAAGTATAGTAAAACTTTGGAAGTTCTGTTTTTAAATAAACTTTAAGACCAAAGCATTGTTTTACATTTCACTTTTTACCTACTGGAACATAAGACTATTAAAAGACTAACCACTCACACACAAATATTTTTAGGAAACAGACTTAAGCCTTAGTATCTTATACTATAGGTTCTCAACTACTGAGAGCCTATAAGAATTACAGTATATAGAATATACTATGTAAGACATTAGTAAAAATTATAGTATGCAGAATTACAAATTACTACAGCATTTCTAATCATCCACAATAAGGAATCCAATCTAAAAATTACTTTTGCTTCCCTCAGTCCTGAAGTAAGACAGAAAAAGGGTCTGATCTTGCCCCACATTTTTTTAAACTAAGTTTTATAATAAGATTTGCACCTCTATAAACTTGAGACTGAGAAAGGCAAATATCAAAAGAAAAAATATAAAATCTTAAGAAATTATTACTGAAGGTAAAAAAAAAGTACCACTGAGGTTCAATTTCAGTATATCTATCTAAAGAAAAAATGTACACAAATATACAACTAAGTCCTGATTTGAATTTATGAACACACCTCTTTCCATGAGGTCTAACTTGGCCAATACTTCATAACTGGAAAACAGGCGAGAATTTTATAGCCCAGAATTATCATATAACAGGGAGTGGTAAAAAAAGACCAAACACTAGAGGCTCCAAGCAGAGTTACTCTATGTCTTGTATCCAGGTTGGTGAAATAGAGGAAAACAGAGTTCAAATACAGTTTGCTGATGAATTTTTTCAATCTTAACCTTTCTTCACTCACTGTGCCAAAGACACTTTGGAATTTTCTAAGCCTGTTAAGCCAAAAACATCGGAGGTAACAAATACCAGGGCACAGAATATATTATTCAAATGAGAAAAGCAAGTAATAAAACTACATGTTTAGAGATACACATTTTTGTATACACTTAAAATGTTTAAACAGTTCAATGTATAGGAAGACAACACAAGCTTTGTGAGGAGTATTACTTAAAAGGAAAAAGCTATAGATGTACGTGTGGGTTTCAAAACTAATTTGTTGGTCTTTAAAAAAAAAATTTTTTTTAAATAAAAAAGGACCACAGAGCAGATCAGAAAACAGAGTGCATCACTTTATTGTGAAATTTATTTACACCTATGTAATAGAAAAAATATATATATGATATAAATACATTTCTTATTGTGAGTCAAAAGAAAAGTTACAAGCCTTTTGTTACCCAATATCCACAATATCCTAGCACCATATGTAAGGATAAAGATAGAGCTCATGGTAGAATTTTTACCTGCTAACTCTCAGAATACTATGTAGGCAATCATAAATTTTATAAGTTCTACAAAAAAAGTTAAAGGAAGTGATAAGGCTGTTGCTAAAAGCTTAAGTATAGATTCTTAGTATGGGAGTTTCTTAGAGTTTCTTAAACAAGATTATGATAATTGATATATAATTCAGTTAAGTTTCCTTCTCTGTATAATGATCTCTCATTGACTACAATGTTGTGCTACGCATCCTGTTGAAGGGAGATTTCAGGATAGTCCTTGCTCCTGTAAGTCACTGTTCTGTGAAATGACAAAGAGGATTTTACAAAGGCTGTTATATTTGTCCCTAACTTCCAGCAGCAACTACTTAAGAACATCAGAAATAGTGATCTGCAGATCCACTTATCTCTCAACTGGTATGGATAGTTAGTTACATTATTGTCTTTAGCTTTAAACTAAATTGAAAGGCTTACTGGTTACAAAATATTTTTCTAAACCAAACTCAGATCTTCTGAAATGTATGAGATCCTCATTTTATACTTACCTAGATTTGTTACTATCAAATTAGAAAAGTTGAAATTCCTATAAAAATTACAGGTATTACAAATGAGCAATCGAGCAAAGAGTAAAATGTTTCACAATAATCCTCAGTCAAAAGACTAGTTAAAAATGGTACATGAACAATAATTTTCTCCTTCCTGTATGGAAATGAAAAAGAAAAACAAGTTAGTCCTATACAGCATATTTTAATAACTCAAGAAAAGGTGGGGGAGGAAAGCATAGGATACCCAAGGAACCTATTTTCTTTAAAAAAATGTTTTAAGAAAAAAGAATGTTTAAAGAAGTAAGAAAATTATATATACAGTTTTTGTAACAGGTAATTGTTAAGAACTACAGTAGCAACAAAATTCTTTATCAGATCTTGGCTAAAACTGACAGGGATTGAAATAAATTAGTTCAAAAATTAATCCCCTCACACACACACAAACACACTCCCCACAAGGGACCACTCTGCCCTCTCCACCTCACAGCCCTCCCTATTCTTGTCACTACTCAGCAACAAATTCAATTTTAGTTAACAACATGACCTGCTTCAGAATGGGTCAGCTGACCCAAGTGTAGGTCAAACGTCACTGTTTCATCCAAACCCAAATTCTATTTTTTTGCTGGTAGATGGCATCCAGAACTATACACTAACACCAAGACGGAAGCTTGAAAGGTTGTGAAAAAATAAAAAATATTAATATTTTTAAAACATAATATACATTTCTAATAGACCCCTGTTAGTGATATAAGTAGAAAAACAGTGCTTTGGCAAAAAGCAAGTATATAATCATATTCTCCAATATATCAATACAAGACAGATATACATTACTTATGTGAAATTACTAATCTTGTACCCTACGCATTTGACATGTGAGCTTAAAATGCTATGGACTGTTCAGTTTCATTTAAAAATAAAAACACCAATGGCCCATATTAGCTGCCTATAAGACAAACTGAGTATAGTTCCCTTCTTCCACATATCCCTCCATTTCCCAAATGATAAATGCATATATTAAGCTAAAATATATTTTAATATATATTTGAATCAATAATAAATGTCTGAAAACTCACTTAAAATGTCATAGAAAACTATTTTTTGTTTTCACCACCAACAATTTATTTTCCATCCATACAGTTGAGCTCTCTCTTATCCATTTAGCCCTCCCCTCTTACACCTTCCCCTATGATAACCACTACTCTGATCTCTGCATCTACATGTTTGTTTGGTTTGTTAATTTACTTTTGTTTGTTTCATAAATCACAGCTAGGACTTAACACTAGGACTTAGTCTAGAATGTCTCTCTCTCTCTCTTGCTATCATTTTTCAACCTCAAAATTCATCAGAAATACCATGGAGCAAAACTGGTTAATTTTGCATTAATATTTTATCTGTGTTTTACAAGAGAAGACAATGACTAAAATGGGAAAACATCCATCTAAGCTTGTCTCTCTCCTATTAATGCAAAAAAGTGCATCTCTTCATGAAATGAGAGATCATTTCCTACCTCTATTCCATCCTTATTTCAGATACAATGTTAAACAAATATTCCACCCAGTCCTCACTCAAACTTTTATCAACCATGCCTCTACAGTTTTACCAGTCATCTTAGCCTTATCAGTTGAGAATATCTCTATGGCCTAAAATTTTATTTGGAAAACAAACACACAAACAACCTTTTGCATATTAGGGGTATGGGGGACAAGTAAGAAGGCAGAACAAAGCTCCTTGTCCCTTAAATCCTGAAGAATATATTATACTCTGAAGAGGCAAAAGAAAACAAATCATTTATTTATGATTTATTTATGATTTAAATCATTTATTTATCCAGTGGTTATTTTCCCCATAAACAACAAACCTCACAGAATTTTACTTTGATTAAGTATCCCTAAGATTAATGAATCCCTACAAAAACATCAAAAACAAATTCCAAACAGCTCTCTACTGTGGTTTAAAAAAAGAGGAGGAGGTAGTCCTTCCCTTGCAAGGCCAAGAAATCAAGTTTCAACATCCCAACACAGACCAAAATCCTCTTAATAAAATTTACAACACAGAACCAATAATTAAAGCACTACCAGTAAATCTTCCAGCAAACTTCTATCACAGGGTCTTTAGGGAGTTCCTATCTTAAAAGACACTGAGGTTTATATCTGCTAAACCATGTTTCCCACAACTGTCTATCCTCATGGCATATATAGGAAATATTTGTACAGCACACCCAAAGTAAAATGACAAGGCTGCTAATAGCCAGGACCCCAGGAATGTGAAAAGATCATTATCTCTGTACCTCAGAAGTCTGGCACTATGCTACAGCCCAATAGCTAGGTAGGAGCTCTAGTTCAACAACAGCAAATCACTTACAGAATTCTCAACTAGTCTGAACTACTATCAAGAAACTTTGGAATTAAGGGCCATTTAGGAGTATTTTAAATCTTAACAAAATGACCAATAATAAACTTACAGTAGTAATCCTACTGTACAGGATTTATAAACCCAGCTAAAAAAATCACCTTCTGAGCTATCACAGACATGAATACTTTTTAGGCAAGATGTCATAGTCATTTTTAAACATGTATGGTTTAACCCATAAAATGATACAGAGTAGTTTTAAAATGATGACATTTTAAAAAATGAATTTAGAATACTATATTAAACACCAAACTTCAAAGACTCTAATCCTTTTTGCCTATAAGAAAACTGGTTTTCAAAACTGTTTAAGGAAGCTGAGTTCTATCTCCCCAGTTGTTTTAAATTATCACAGGAAACATTATTTGACATTTCTGTCCAGAACAAAGGTTACACAGTTATAGATAAAAGGAAGTAATTTGGGGCAACGTCATTGTACATAAGAATCAATTGGGTGCCACCTAGGAGGAAGATGCTTAGGAGCCAATGAATTTGCACAATTAACATGCATCTTAAGTGTATCTGGCGCAGGTAGTCTGGAGACATTAAGGAAATGCTTAGAGGGCACTTCAGCTTAGGAAATCTGCACCAGTAGCCAGTGTACTCCTCAGAATGTTGACTACATAGAGTATTCCCTAGTGTGGAGTGGAGGCTCAGATCCATGCATGCTTTGCTAGACTGTAGCTGATATTCTCTGCCATTCACAATGCTTTTGCTATGACCACAGAGGAACCCAGTCTTAAATGTCAATTTACGTGTGTATTTCCTTTTAAAAATGATTAGAGCACAGTGGTTTCCAAACTACCAACAGTAACCCTGAAACTCATTAGGGTTGAAAGTACATTTGTATACAGCTATTTCATGCTATTATTAAAAAAGTACAAAGATCTAATAAAATCAAACCAAATATACTATCTTTTGGTTTGTTTTTAGCTGTGCCTGGCAGCATGCAAGATCTTATTTCCCTTGCACTTTATAGGGGAAGCAGAGAATCCAACCACTGAACTACCAGGGAATTCCCTATACAGTCTTTTTTTACTTTCAGTGGTGGGGAAAAGCTAATTATTCCAACAAAAGATACATGTTGGTTAGAACAATGAAACTATAAATTTAACTTAGCTAGTTGTTGTTTAGTCGCTAACTCGCATCTGACTCTGCAAACCCATGGATGATAGCCCACCAGGCCCTCCTGTCCATGGAATCACCCAAGCAAGAATACTGAAGTGGGTTGCCATTTCCTTCTCCAGGGGATCAAACCCGCATCTCCTGTGTTGGGAGGCAGATTTTTTACCCCCGAGTCACCAGGGAAGCCCCACATTTAGGTTGATTATGAAGCTAATACTTTCACAGGACAACTAATTAATACAATTTAGTCGTCTATCTCACTTTTCACCTATTTGCTATTATAAACAGCATCATAAAACTAACTACTCAACTGCACATTAATATCCTAGTGAATGGCAATTAGATCTAGAGAAAGAATTTTAAAATATGCAAATCTCTCAATTCTCAAGCATGAACAGGAGAAATAGATTCAAAACAATCTGTTTCATTAAACCGCACTGGGAATTCCCAGGCAGTCCAGTGGTTAGGACTTGATGCTCTCACTGCCAAGGACCTGGGTTCAATCTTTGGTTGGGGAACTAAGATCCTGTAAGCCACATAATACAGCAAATCCTGTAAGCCACATAATACAGCAAAAAAATAGTAATAATAATTTAAAAAAAAAAATCTTTGAATGGAAATACAACTTTTGCATGGAAGCAGTTCTATAGGATGCTAAATAATTCCTTGCCCTGCTAAGAAAATATACTAAATATATCTTAATCTTTAATGTTTCAGAAGCAAGATTCTGACTTTAAATGTGTGTGAAATGAATGGCTTTATAAGCAGTTTTCTCTCAAACTGTTTAAGTCCCTCTAGGATTTATAAAACAACTCATTTTCACTGTTTTTAGCTTTATCCTCCTGACCCTTCAGCAGCACTAGCTACCTCCTTGTCCAAGAACTTCTAGTGTTTTCCCAGAGTATAACTTCTAATACCCCTGTTATGTACATACACTCTAGTAGAGCAATTGCTCTACTAAAGGACTAAGGGAGGAGTGACAAAGGATAAAAGGGGGTGCTGCTGATATCCAGCTTCTCCTTTATAGGCATTTCTAGAAAAGTTAATAGAATGGTCACCTGTTTCTTAGATATCTAAAAGTCAATCAACATAATACAAAAACGTGTGAGTAGGTTTCACTATTATGCTTATCTCCAAGAAACATTTAATTGAGGTCACTGATCAAGCAAGGAGTTAGTAAGTAAAAGCAACTTAAAGTTAGCTGAATTTAAATAAAACATTCCATTTATTCATTACATTAAGAAAAGGAAACAAAAAGCTAATAAAGCAAAGAAACAAAAATTAAAAGTATTTACAGAGCCAACTAAGAGAATAGAGGACAGGATAGGAGATAAAGACATACACAATCAGATAAAAATTTTATTTTAATCAGACCTATCCAGTGAGAAATCATGTTCCAAGATATAAGTGAAAATCAAAAGACATGACGTCAGCTCCATGCAGCCAGGTATTTTCATCCATTTTTATCCACAGATATAGTCTTAGTACCCAGAACTGTGCTTGTATACGGTACCAAAATTTTTTTAATAAATGATCAGAATAGCCTTGTCTTAAGGTTTTTTTAGGATTTTAAATATAAATACTTATAAAACTCATATTATTGTTAAGTTTGCATCTACAAACATAATATGCATACAATAATCTAGAAAAGATTGTGAACCCCTAGAGGTCCTGAGCCCTTTTTAGGGAATCTCAGGTCAAAATTATTTTCCTAACAATGTGCTAAGTCACTTCAGTCATGTCCGACTCTTTGCGACCCTATGGACTGTAGCCCACCAAGATCCTCTGTCCATGGGATTCTCCAGGCAAGAATACTGGAATGTGTTGTCATTTTCTTCTCCAGGGGATCTTCCTGATCCTCAGGGATTGAACCTGCATCTCTTGTGTCTCTAGCATTGGCAGGCAGGTACTTTACCACTAGCACCATCTGGGAAGCCCTTTCAATAATTTTGATACTTTTGCCTTTTTCATAGGAATGACTTTTGCAGTAATGTATAAATGTTGGTGCCTTGTACTAATATTCCTTGCCACCAAACTCACTTAAAAAAAAAAAAAGGCATTTCACTTAAGAAGTTCTAGTATGTGAAAGTCTTTTTTGCTCAGTCATTTCTGACTCTCTGATCCAATGGACTGTAGCCTGCCAGACCTCTCTGTCCATGGAATTCTCCTGGCAAGAATACTGGAGTGGGTTGCCATGCCCTTCTCCAGATCTTCCTAACCCAAGGATCAAACCTGGGTCTCCTGCACTGCAAGTGGATTCTTTATCATCTGAGCTACCAGGGTGATTCGAGTATGTGCCATCAACCAAATGATTCTGAGAACCTTTCAATTCTTGCTTTAAAAGAACACTTTGATTGCAGGGAGAAATACTGTGTATTTGGCCAAGTCAGTTCCTTTTCACTTGTTCTCACCTGAACCATCCCTGCATAGCCCTTATTACAGGTTTAATACCTAAAGCCCTGCTAAACTATGAGTGCAGGGGCCATGTCTAGTTTGGCTCATTATGGTATTAACACCTAGCACATCGCTGGGAACATAGTAAGAACTCAAATGTTTGTTCAGTGAAGGAAAAAAGATAATAATCAGTTTTCACTTTTTTCCTTTTCCTTGGAAAATAGTTGTTTTTTTTTTCTTTGTAAGAATAATTGTAAAATGAAATGGTATGTGTTCCCAATTTTCTCCAACTTCCATTATAACACTGGAGATGGGCTCTGGGTCCAAAATTACTTTTTAGCCAAGGTTTAAACCACTAACTCAGATGGAATTGACTCAGCTTCAACAGAAAATAAGACAGGTAAGCAGCCTGACTAACTTTCTAATGGGTCATAATACAGACTAATTACAGGAGGCTCCTTCCTTCAATGGTTCATGGCTGAGAATTACTAATGGCACGATTTACATCATTAATAGAAATCTTTCCTTCCTTATAGGCTGGTTATACGATTATACCCAGACATACACCGGCTCCTACTACTTCTCGGGCGCATGCTATCTCCTCTCTTCGGTTTCCCTTTTCTTCATACCATTGGCTGAAAGATGGAAAAACAGTCTGACAACAAAGAGAGAAGACTGCAGTCAAGTGAAAGTTTAAAAGAAAATCTAAACTAAAAGTCACTGGAAGAAAAAGCATGGAAGAGAAGTACCCTCATTTATAAAATGAGAAGGTGAATCACATAGTTTTTTAAGCTTCCTTTTTGCTTTAGCACTCTGAAGAATGTCTAACTGGTGTTAAGAAAAGAGTAATAGCAACTGAACAGTTTGCTTCTTAACTAGAGATAATCTTTGTTTTCTTTTCATTATTTTGTTTCTTAAATTTTCTATAATAAACATGATTTGCTGTGCAGTAAAACATAAATAAGAACTGCTAAAAACCCAAACAAGAAACCTTTATTTCAAGATCGTTTCTGAATACTATTTCTATCCATCCAATGTTATTTTTTCACTATATTTAATTATCTGAAATGGTCAAGCTCACTATGTAGACATAACTTTAGAACAAGTTTTATATGAAAGTTGAATAGGTGGCTCTTAAAGGGAGACAAACTAAGATGTTTTCTTAAAAACCATCCTAGTGTTCTCTGCAATACCAGTCTCTCTAGAATCTCCTTCGGCTTCTGTTACTACTATTATTATTCCATCTTTCCATTCCTCTCTGCTTTAAAATATCTATTAATTCCCTACAGAGAAAAATCCCAAAATGAAAGCCTGGTTTTAGCTCCAAAATGTGGCATTCTCTCACTCTCTACATGTACCTTTGTGCCACCAGTTAAATCCCAATGGCTTGCCATTGTCCACCAGACAGTCTCGCTTATCCTTCACAATCTGACTCACCAAAGGCTTCTGGAAAACCTCTCGCAGCATGAAGTCATTCTCTCCTCTGGAATCTCATCTGACTCTTAACAGAGCACTATATGAGCTGATATGTCAATCTTTGGCATCAGTCTGCAAGATCAACAGGCCCAGCACCAATTTTGAAACCAAATTTATCTGAGTTCAAGTCTAGGTTATCTTTAAAAATGTAGTTGGTCATGTTTAAAATGTATAGGTTTTACACATAGATGTTAATGTCTAATATTCTTTTTACATTTTAGATGTACGACAACATGAATAGTCAGCAACAGTACCCCCTCACACAAACAGCAATAATATTAAATCCAAGCTCTGCTACTTGTTACTATGTAACTTCATGAAAGTTACTCAACCGCTCTTGAGTCCCAATTTCCTCCTCTGTAATATGAGGATACCACCAACCTGAGTCCCAATTTCCTCCTCTGTAATATGAGGATACCACCAACCTACTTCACTATGAGGATTAAATGAAAATATACTTGTACCAAGCAAAAAACTCTTCAGATAAGAGTAGCCACTAGTTTCCTTTCTTCTTTCTACATCAAAACACAAGATTTAAAAAATCAGTGACTTACTAGGAACCACTCTAATCTGTCCCAGCTTCCCTATTGAGCAATAATAGTTCTCAAAAGACTGACTACCTAGGACAACTAGATTCTTTTCTCCAATGAAAGCAAACTATACATTGTAAGTAGAGCCAACTAAACGGAGTTCCCTGGTGGACTAGTGGTTAGGATTCTGGGCTTTCATCACCATGGCCTGGGTTTAATCCCAGGATGGAGAACTGAGATCCTGCACACTGTGCAGCCAAAAACAAAAAACATAACAAAACAGTAAAAGTAGAACCAACTAATAAACTCCAAGTTGAATTCTAATTTACCCAGGCTTCATGACTCACACAACTGAGTAGTTCTTCATGCTACTCAGTGGTAATAGGCCCCTGGGTGGTGTGGATCAAGAAAGGGTGAATCCCCAGACCACAGGAAGCTAAAGACTTCATAACTAATGTACTCATTGTACTGACAATTAACTTAAAATGTTCCTATTTACTTCTGCCCTTGAACACAGTATTATACGATGTCAACACATTTTTAAGTAACCATAATCTAGAAATATTATCTCAGACACATATAGGGTTTCAAGAAAAGCAAAAGAGTACACCTTTCTCAAGATATCCCAAGTGGGAGGAGGGGTGGGGGTAGGGTCCCTAGTGGTCCAATGGTTACAACTCTGCCTTCCAATGCAGTAGGCACAGATTTGATCTCTGATCTGGGAACTAAGATCCCACATGCTATGGGGTACAGCCAAAAAAAAAAAAAGATATCCCATGGGACAAAGAGGAAACAAACAGTAGACTTCACATGTGTTTGCAGAAGTAGGCTGGTGAATAACCTTATATCAACATCTAATACATACCAGTCACTGAGGCAGACATATTTTATATTTAATCTTCAGAACCCTTAGAAGAAAATACTATGATGACCATTTTACAAATAAATAAAACTAATGTCAAAGATATTAAACATCCAGTATGTAGAGGAGTCCTAACTCAAACACAAACTAACAGAAAACCCTACACTTTCCCCTTTAGACAATCCTGGCTTCTTGGCAGTATACAAGATTATGGAGTTAATTTAATTGCAAGCAGTTATCTTATAATAAATTTGTTCTAACTCAAATTGGCATCATTTTACTATCTAGGTTGAAATGAAAAAGAGGATGCAAAATATCTAAGAATCAAAACAAAGTCACAAAACATCTGTTATAATACAGTAAGAATGTAGTTATTAAAAAATAATGAACATTTTAAAGTCTTCCAATATTCACCAACCCTGACCAAAGAAGGTAATGCTTAAGAATGGGCCACTTATAATTCCTTAATACAAAATGTTAGTTGAAATGTTTATAAAGTATAAGAATTACCTATAAATACATATATATTTAGTAGAGCCATGATAATCTGAACGTAAAAGTTCAGTTGGAACTTTTCAACACAAATGTTCAATACTTTCTTCACACTTACTGAGTTATTTAAAATTATTAAGATAACCATTTCCAGCGGTTCTAACTCTAAGAAATGCCATACCATTAATGTAAAAGGAATTTTCTATATATGCTGTTCATGAAATACTGTTTCTGGTACTAAAACTCTACCTTATAGTACTTTTAAGTTTTAAACATTCTTTCCCACCTATTACTTCATCAGCATCATGTCAATCCTGTGAGGAAGATGGATAATTATTAATATTCCTATCTTATACCTAAGGAACAAAAGCAAATTAAGACCAAGTTATTTGTCTAAAGTTACAAAGCTAATCCTAAGGGAGCCAATTGTGAATACTAATTAACAATGCTGATTAGATCATAGTCCCTGGCTTTTCTTCTTTGATGAAGAGTTTAAAATTTAATAAAAGCAACAATTATATTTAAATGGACTGAAATAATCTGTGATATTTTTCAAATAATCTAGGGACATTAACATATGTGATGCTATCTGTTTATCTGCAAAAAATCAGCTCCTTTAGTACATAAACTTGCCTAGTTGTAAAATTAGCTTTTTCCATGAGAGTAAAAAAAAAAAAAAAAAAAAAGCACAGTGTATTAACGTTTGAATTTAGATGTAATTTTTAAAAGAGAATCCAAACCTGAGGACCCAAATTTAAAACCAAAGCCCAATACTTTTTAAAAACCTTGAGTCATTAAGACAGAAAAAGCTTGTATGAGGCTTTATGTCCATATATTTGCCTCATTTGGCTACTCATGCACCACAAGCATCTACCTAAATGTCTCACATTTATTACCCATAGTCTTCATATATACAAACAAATGAAAAACAAAAAAAAGGCCTTGAAATCATCTTTTAAATAAATCAGTTTAAAATTCATGTTTTATTTCTATGAGAGGGAAGCTGGCATTACCTAGGATCACTGAGACAAATAAAAATAATCATTTCCTAAAAAGAACTTACTCTCTTGTACATTCTGACTAACACATCATAAAACTCTACTTTCATCCACAACAATGATCAGTAACAACCTAGTGAGGCTGTTTCAGAGATGCAGAGGATAAGACAGGGCTCCAGACAGAGCCAACTGTCTGACTTGCCTGGAAATCAGGGAGTTCCTGGGACCTAGGACTCTGTTTTAAAACTAGGACAAGTTGGCCACTCTTACCAAGGAGTAATAACACATGTGGATGTCTGGATACTTCTAGCCACATTTACCAAGAATCACAAATTCAATTTCTTTTATACCATTCAAGGGCTAGTAAGCAAAGATAAACAAATAGGATACACGGCAATACTTAAGAAATAGAGGCATACACTTTTTAATGAAAATCCACTTTCAGGCATTAACTGATCAAAGACTTGTGAAGTGAAATTTCAAAAACTGAATTAACTTTCCTGGTGGCTCAGATGGTAAAGCGTCTGCCTGCAATGCAGGAGACCTGGGTTCAATCCCTAGGTTGGGAAGATCTCCTGGAGTAGTGAATGGCATTCTTGCTTAGAGAATCCCATGGACAGAGAAGCCCAGCAGGCTATAGTCCATGGGGTCGCAAGAATCAGACATGACTTAAACAAACACACACACCCAAAAAAATTCCAATTTTCACTTTTACACTATTTTTACAAAACTGACAAACTGAGCCAAAATAAAGCCAAGATGTCCCTTTCTTTGGTTGCTGCCAACACATCAACATTATTTTAGCAAGGAAAAGAGAAATCCATCCTTTAAGAGTAGTATTTCAGGACCACGGAAATGACAGATAAGTTTTAAAGAGGTAGAGCTAACATAACCTTCCTTCATTATCTCAAAGCTAGTCAGAGTTCAGTATAAATTATTTACATATACCAACCTCTAGAACAGAGGACTTTACCACACTTGATTAAGCCATTTCAAGCCTAAATGCCCAGCTATGCAGCACAGTCCTCTGAAGCCAGAGTAATAAGATGACTCACCAAGTGGCAGGTGTCTTAGGTTCTACGATTAATGGGTGTCTGCCTGGATGAGAACATAGGTATGTGCCCAACAGACGATCTCATCCTGTTTGGCTAAGAGAAGAGAGAGGCTAAAAAAACTGGTCAGTAGTACAGCACCTGCTTTATAATGGAAAGAATCAGACTTTGTCCCAGAGACTTGTAATTCATGCAGACTTTTAAAATGTCCTCTGTATGCATTATACCCCAATTTTCACTTACCAGAAAAGTACAACAGAGTGATCTAAGAGGATAAAAACCAACTTTATCACCCCAAAATTAGATACAGCTGAAAAGTGAGAATTATCATATTGAGTTCATTGCTTCAAGATATGTGAAGTCAGAGTCATGAGAATATTAAATCCATATTTAAACCCTCCTATTACATTTAATGACTTGATGTCAGTTTCCACTCAAGTAAAAATCAGTAGTTCATATTTGAGTTCTAGTTCACGAATGTATATATCCTTATGTGAAAACTGATACCATGCCACAGTTAATAAGATATGGGTTTATAAATATGGAGTTTAAAAGAAACTTACCCTTTCCCTTTGTGCAGCTCTGACTTCCAACCCAGTTTCTATAGAAACAGAAGGACAAGTGCCAATGCCAGAAGTCTGCCAATTAGAACTCATCTTTTAGTTGCTGAATAATAAAGCCATATCCCAAAGTCGGCTATAGGTTTTTGATTGTCAGTAGTTCCTAAAAAGAAACCCAGGAGGAAAAAAAGACATTTAACCAATTACTATACTTAGAAATGCTCCCTCCTTTAAACTTGGCTATTAAAAGAAAATAGAGGAGGGTAGATCTAACACCATGTGTTAAATTTTTTTTTAAATTAGGGCTTCAGACACTTCTACACTTAAAAAGCAGCAAATAGAAGAAAAGGTGTCTTTGAAGGTTCACAATACCTTTAAGCCAATGTATTAAAGAACACTTGTGTATCACAGACATAAAGTATTTTCAACCACCAAACCTTAAAGTTCAGATTAATTTCATCCTTTTTGTGGAATTTTCAGTAAGATTTTTAACACTGCAGAGGGTAAATTTCGTAAGTAAAATTTGTTGGGAGAAATAAATGATACAGGTAAATTTCCACTGAAAAATAAAAAAACACTTCTCATGTCTCAGGAGGCATCTATAAATCATAAATGAACCCTAAAGAAGTTTTCTAAAGATGCTGACATTGCTGTGCTTGATGAAAAATCCCTCTAAAACATACATGCCAATTGAAAAACCGTGAGACATGAGAATAATCTGGCTGCAATTTCTCATTTGGTATCAACATGGCTGCTTGGTTAATGTACTTTAGAATCTTTTACCTTAAAAAACTTAGGCATTAAAAAAGAGCATTTCTTTAATAAATTGATACCATGCAATTCACAGTATTTTTATTCACATTAGTCCATTCTCTTCGATATATATGAATCTTTACTACTTGTCACTGTGTAACATAATTAGATTCTTATTGCTATGTGAGGAAAATCAGTTTCTTAATGAAGTTACTTTTGTACTATGATTAAACAACAAAAGCAATCAGGAACCACTCCTCAATCCTGTCCATATCTATGCTCTCCATAGAAAGCTCTGAATCCATCTCTACCAAATTTTCTAAATTATGGGGCACCTATCAGTACAGTCTCAAATATCCTCACCTGTATCCATAAAAAAAGAAAATGCTCTTACAATGAAAAGAGTGGACTAGAACAGAATAGGAGGGAGAGAAAAAATATATTTAAATGTAACAAAATAAGCAAGACCCAACCAAGTAGGATGGGCTTCCCAAGTGGTACTACTGGTAAAGAACCCCACCTGCCAATGCAAGAGACATGGGTTCGATCCCTGGGTCAGGAAGATCCCCTGGAGGAGGGCAGGGCAATCCACTCCAGTATTCTTGCCTGGAGAATCCCAGGGACAGAGGAGCCTGGCAGGCAGCAGTCCAAAGGGTCACACAGAGTCAGACACAACTGAAGTGACTCAGCAAGTAAACCAACTAGGACAGACAACAGATAGTCCTCCCCTGTCTTGGTGGCAGAGACCTCTGGTAATTTTCTGGTCACTAGAGTTCACTACCTATGAACTCTTGTACCAACTTTTCTTAATGAAAATATGTATTTTTTTAATCCTTAAAGTAAATGTCCTTGACTAATGCACAAAAATGAGAATCCTATGCATGAGGGACTAATACAATATTGTAAAGTTTAAAAATAAAATTAAAACTAAAAATTAAAAAAAAAAAAAAAAAAGATGCTAATCACCAAATTTTACTACCCTAAACATTTATATATCTACATATTAGTAAGTACTTAGCAAACTTTCCAGTAGAGGAATAACTTGGGTTATCTGAGTTCATTCAATAGGTTTGTGTGAGGGCTTCCAGTTCTACATTTCTTAACAAGCTTCTTTGTGATGCTATTACTGGTGGTCTGAGGACTGCGCTTTCAACAGCAGAAACTCTACAAGGCTAAACAATATACACACTGCAGTGAATCCAAATTCACTCTGAAAGTTTTTGGTTTTGATGTCTGAACAATTTTTAAGAGGCTGATTGTGCATGTGTTGGTCAGTATGTTTACGATTTGACTCTCAAGCAGTGATTCTCAACCTTCGCTACACACTAGAATCAGGTGAGCACTTAACACTAGCATCTTGGCAGAACCCCACTGGACCTAGATGAGTCTCCCGGCTACTGGTATTAAAATTCCTCACATGATTTTAATGCATAGCCAGGTTTGAGACCTCTGGTACAAAAGAATTCTAAAGAATGCAGTTTATTGAAGTGTTTCTCTATAAGAGAATATACATAAACTATACACTTATCTTGGGAGCAAGGCAAAACTGAGAGTCAGTTTCTATATGCTAAAATAAAAATTTTATGAAACAATTTCCCCAAAATTCCTTAAAAACATGAAATAAAATGTATATGTGCCTCAAAGTGTTCATTTTACCTGTAATAATAGTTCTACTCTGAACATTAATGCAATAAAAGGTTATGTATGGAAGTTTTTCATTTAGCCTCTTGTTTGGAGTTACAGCAGAAACTATATGTGACTCCAGTGTAAACTGTTGTGACAACTTGCTGAAAGCAGAGAAAACTGACATGCTGAGAAAATGAGGTTATATGAGGAAGACCTCAGGATGGCCAACAATTGTGAGAATGAAGAAGAAATAAAATCTCTATTATAATATTTAAATAAAAGAACAATGCTTTTCTCTAAGCAAGAACATATTCACAGTTCTGCAGAGAATTTGAAATGCTAATCTATCTTTGAAGGAAATATTATCTTTGATGTGTTACTGGTTGAAAGATTTCCCATTTTGAACTACTTATACTGCCTTTGTCTTCAATTTGTATAGCTAATTAACTAATTCTTCAAATATTTTGGTATCTACTATATACCAGGCACTGTTCTAGATCTTGGGAATAACAAAGAAATCTGAAAGACATTTGTTCCTTTCCTGAGATACGTAGCCAAATCTTGATCAAATCACTTGACCCCCTTGCTTAAAACCTCTGCATTCAGCTTTAGAACACAATCTAAACCCTTGGTCCTTGGCAACAAGGCTCCAACTTAGTTTATGACCTCCCTTCCCTGATAGCTCAGTTGGTAAAGAATCCGCCTGCAACGCAGGAGACCCCGGTTGGATTCCTGGGTCAGGAAGATCAGCTGGAGAAGGAATAGGGTACCCACTCCTATATTCTTGGGCTTCCCTTGTGGCTCAGCTGGTAAAGAATCTGCCTGTAATGCGGGAGACCTGGGTTGGATCCCTGGGTTGGGAAGATCCCTTGGAGAAGGGAAAGGCTACCCACTCCAGTATTCTGGCCTGGAGAATTCCACGAACTGTACAGTCCATGGGGTCACAAAGAGTCTAACAGGACTGAGCGATTTTCACTTCACTTTCTTTGATTATAAGCTCCATGGGATATAAGGAACTTGTCTGTTTTCCTCACCAATATAATCCCAAGACCTAGAATACTGCTTGATACATAAGAAGTACCTGAATATTTGAAGTATTAAATAATTAGCTACACCAATCGAAGATAAACCCAGTAACAATAATTCAAAATGGGAAATCTTTCAACAATTTACAAGCCAAAGATACACTCAATTTTACCTATTACTCCACTGTACCCCACTCAAGCCTATTAGTAACCTAGTTAGAAGTTAGTAGACAGAAGTAATAAATGGTTCATTCACAGAAATTACTTACATGTGTACATACACACTCAATCCCAAATCACTTTCAATTTTAAGACAGACTACAATTACATTATTTTTTAGATTAACTGAAAACTCAAGGATATCTCAATCAATTTCTGACAATATACCCCTTAGCTAAGCCATAAAATTTTTCTGGTATCCCTTTAGCATTTCATAAACTAAACAGCAGCCCTTCTTCACAGACAGTTATAAGGTAAAATTAAACACTAAGTTAGACTGAATTTCTGGGGGAAATAATTACATGACTATAAAACTACTACTTTGACAATGTTAAGTGCTAAATTCCATGGCATTTGCCGCTTCATTCTGCTTGTCCTTTCAATAGTTCTGAATTTATCTTCTGGAAGCTCCTCTCAGCTTCACAATCGGAATACCATTCTGGTTCTCCAACCTGAGACTCTTTTCTGGCATCATTTTCTCTTCCCATGCCTTAATATGACACTACCCCAAGTTTACACTTCAACACTCTTACTCTCTAACCAATGCTGCTCAACCCACGACCACTGAACACAGACTACTACATCAGAATTACCTGGAGAGCTTGTAAAAGAACAAAAACTCCTGGGCCACGCATGCTGGTCCTAACAAATCCCACAATTTCTGGGGTTGGAGCCAAGGGCCTGTATGTTTCCCAAGAACTTCAAATGCTGACATACTATAGTTTAAAATCTACCACCCAGACATTTTCTCAGGTTTGCAGCTTCAATCCCATCCCAGCCTCCTGAAAACAGTGAGTTATGACAGTGACCAAAAGCCCTAGCAAGAACAAAAGCCTGGCTAGTACCCTGGCTGTATCACTTACTGTCAAGAGTATGGTCTATGCTGAAAAGTAGATGAGACAACATTTGTTGAGGACTTGGCAGAATGCTTGGCCTCAAGTATCTAATAAAAATGACTGCTATTAGTACTGTTGCTTTACATCCATATCCCTCAACTAACTATCCATCCTCACTCCCCACCTGCCTAAAATTAGCCTTTCAGGACTCCCTATTGTTGCTGACCCAACCATATTACTAGTTTTCTAGACTTAGCCTGCATCTTTCCCATGTATCAACAAGCTGCTCTATTATTATTAATCATGCTTGATGGACTGACATCTCAATTCCAACCTCCCTCCACCATTCTAGGTTCTAACAAATTATTTTTTAAACCCTTTCATAATCAGCTCAGCTTAAAGTTCACATAATCATATACCCATATCGCCAGTAAGAAGTCAATTAATCAAATATTGGCCTGTGACATTTTTCCCACGGTTGTCTTGAACAATGAACTTGCCCCAGTATTTAACTATTTCCCTGTTTCTATCTAGTTTCTCCAATCAGAGTCCAAGTTGCTGATAGGAGTATAGACTATTTGATACATTCTTCTCTATGCTCAATCTTACTTAATGTACAGCCAGAATTTAATTTATACAGGAATCCTACCTGAATGCTTAATAACATAGTATTTGGGAACAGAAGCATGTTAAATAATTTTACCTCAAGATTAAAATCTTGGTTGCTTCTCAGCAACAAGCTTGTCTGAGGTTTGAAGAAATTTTGTTTACTCTTCTTAAATTTATAAAATTAATCAACTCTGTTTAAAACTTGTAACTAGGTTATAATTGAAGTTTTTAAGTAAAAGGCTCTTTTAACCAGGAAAGCTTAAAAACAGCAAAGTGAAATGGGAGATAGACATGATGGTCAGATAAGCCATAATCATATATCCTACTGCAAAAAGAAAAATAAATGCTGTACAAACCATTAAGTATTAAATTTATTGCCTCAGATAAACAACTTGTAAACAATAACGTGACTTAAGCTACTGAAGTGGCTGTTTTACTAGTCAGGGTAATCCCCATTTTCAATTTTAATACAACTAGATCTTTCAAAACGAACTCAGAGATGTTCTTGGAACTATTTCCTTTACAGCAGAACCCTAAATCAAGATCCTACAAAAGACACTGGGAAACCACACATATAATTCAAAAGGGCAGTTTCCAATTTATAAAACCAGGACTCTAGATCTAACACTCAACCCAATTAATATTTTTTTCTTCATGGTGTAAGTAGAAATAAAATGATTTCATTGAGTGGTTTCAAAAAACAGTATACCTTTCCATTTTGTATGACATATACAATAAACAAATGCCAAACAAATGCCCTGTCTGCAATATTTTTTCTTCTTGAGATAAAGTCTGAGATCTTAAGAGATGCCAAACATGTAGAAATATGTTGAGAGTATAATAAAATTTTCCTCAAATTGCCAGGGATTTTCATTTTTTTTAACTAATTAGAAAACTACTTAATGAGCTTTCAGTATGGACTAGTCAAAGACAGAAAATACACCGGAAATTAACATTTCCAACAGGAATAAACAGCTTAAAGAAATGTACATGACAGATCATTTAGCAAAGCTTTAAATGGCAGTCAATTCATAAGCAGATGTTTTACAAATTCTTGAAAACAACATACTGAGAAACCTGAAAACTGCTGTACTTCACTTTCCCCATTTGGAAAGAGATGAAAAACAAAAATCTAATGAAAAAGAAAAATCCTCTTCAAAATTTTTGATCCCATTTAAAATACAGCAAAGAAAACCTAAATTGTATTACGCATTTAAAAGGCTGTACTTCTGTTCAGCTGCCAAAGCCTCACATTTGATTAATAACAGAGGAAGGGGCTGGAAGAGCTCAGAAGGCTAGCAGCACTAAATGGACAATGAAAATGGTTAAGAGATTTTACTCAACACTGCCCATTCACTTCCCTAAGTTTATTGCAGCTACCTAATGTTACAATTAAATCTCCCTGAGGAAAAAGAAAAAAATTTACCTTTTGGCTAAATTATCTATCACTCACAGTCCAGTAATACACTTTCTTGCTACATATAGTAAAATATTCTTAACCTGGAGGTTTAGAGATCGGTGTTTGTAATAAGCAACATTTTTACACCAGTTGAGTTCTTCCAGCACCACTGAATCACCAATAACAGTGAAGGCTACAGTTAAGAGAAAACGTCAAATTTTTACAGGTCCAAATTCATCACCAGAATTTTAACACTGTGGCTCCCACATTTAAAAGAATTTTTTCAAATGTTAAGATAAACTTTAAAACTTAAAAACATCAAAACACCAAGAACAAAAGTTCTGGTCTGCAACTTTGTTAATATAACACTTTGGTGAGGGGAGGAAGCTAGTAACAGCAGCAGAGTGCCTAAATCAGAGAAACATATCCCCAAACATTAAAAGCCCTCACCCTGTTAATTATAATGCTTTTGACCTCTAAAAACCCTCTTACCTGTTTATAAGAGTTTATACAGCTGTTTGCCACTGGAACACCACCTTGCAGAGTATAAGCGTGGCATCCTTTGTTGATAATCACCTGTTGCCTAAGTAATCATCATCCCGCATGGAGACAGACAGCACTAGGGCTCTTCCATCCGAGGTTAAAATTCAAAACAAGCCCAACAAGCCTGCATTTCAAGGTGGTCTTCGTCTGCAACTATTAAGTTTAAAACTGGCAAACAACAGTGGTGTCTGAAGCCAATGGTGCAGCACTGCTGGCTTCCTCTTGAACTCCAGCGTTGTCACTGTGCACCGAAGTCTCCTGCGGCCAACAGGGGAGTTGTTCTCCTGTACTGGAAACAGCTTCCAAACATCAGGAGCCCCTGTACAGGATAATGCAGGAACTAAAGGCAAACACTTTTTCCTCCTTAAGGATGCCTCCATTTTTTCCTCACAATCTGTACTACCAACCGAAGTGACTGGGCCTGAGTGTGCGTTCGAACCTATGAAACCGTCACGGTGCATGCACATCCAAGGCATGTGGAACCACAGGTCAAATAAGGCACAGATACCAAGTAATGGTTCTAATTACAAATGCTAGCTCTCAGGAACTCTTCATCCATTCAGAACTAAACCCATCACTGCATAACTCTGGTAAGAAGCCCCTGAAGATGGAGGAGCTCCTCAAGTGTGTCAGGAAAGGCTTTATTAACATCATCATTAACATTTAAAAAGCAAGCGGAGCATTTCTCCTTCTTTTGGCAATTTGGTGCAAATGTTAAGTGCAAGATAAAGCAATTTCAAACTTTTCTTCAAATTAAAAATGAAACTAAGGCCAAACGTGATGGGTGGACAAAATAAATCAAAACTTAAAATTCAGCAACTCCGGCTCTTCAAACCAGCAAAGCCCCCGACTTGTGCACTGTGGTGAGGATTACGGTGCTTGCCCCGGCTTCTTGCGTGCCAGCAAACAGCACCATTTCCTCATCAAGTTGAGGACTGAGAAGCAAATGATCCCCTTCACTGCAAACAAAGGGGGTCACAGTAACACTAGTGATCCTTCAGAATTGACACACTGTGATAGTCAAAATGATGGTCTCCCTGCTTCTTGCTCAAGACATACAAGATCTGAGCAGCAGCAAGTACCTCCTCAGCTGCAAACAAAGGGGTCAAAGGTTTGCCGTCAATTCACTTCCAGGCAGAAAAACATTTTCCTCAAAAGAAACAATTTATTTAGAATAAAACAAAAGCAGCTCAACTGTGAGCGCACGTTTGAGTGACAGCTACTTTTAAGCTGTGTGAGCCATAAAAAGGGTTTTTCTTTTCCAGAAATCTTGTGTACACAGCACAAAGCAAGGTCATTTTTTTTCCACTTAAAACACCGGCATTGGCATCACAATAGCAGATACACAACTTTAAGCTGCCATTTTAGTAAAATGCACAAATACTAAACAGATTAGCTTTCTTCCATCAAGAGGCCCATGTAAACTTCACATAAGCCACAACTTCTCTTCAAAAAGGTCCATTAGAGCTTTGAATTCCATGTCTTCATCCGTTGTTCACCAGTTTTGCTTGCAGGGGGGGAAAAAAAGGTTATTCAGTACAAATGTTTACAATATTAAAAATATATATATTTCCCCTATGCCATTATAGATAAACATAACATTAACAAGACCTTCCTGGACAATCCACCTTGACTTCAAAAAGCACCAATAATACCCACTGGCACAAACCTTGAAATGAACTTACTGTGAACAGACAACAAGTAGAACAATAGGGTGAATTTTTTTTTTAAAGACTGCAATTAAGGATTATAGGACTGAAAATATCCTTTGTACTCATGTAACTGAGTAAAACATGTCAAAAAAATGCAGAAAAAATCAAGTTTATAATCAATTTATAATCAATATATTCTATATAAGTTAAAAAAAAAAAAAGAAACTATAAAAAGGTGGAGTTTAGTCAAACTTATACCCCCTCTATTTTCATTCTGTAATTTATATGGAGCAATACAGACCTACTCCATCATTGTAGAAAGGGGTCAAGATACAAAACCTTTTAAAAATCCACCTTCATTTGTGTTACCAAAGACAGCAGCTGTTATTTTCTTTAAAACACTCATACAAACAATTGCTAAACAGCCAAAGAACACTGTGGGACTTTAAATTTCCAACTGTTTAAATCATACATATAAAACTCTTCATTAAGCTAGACAGTTCACTGTGGTCACCTGAAATCATTTTCTCCCTTTAGGCATATCACTATAACGAGAATGTTAACAGGGTCAGCTCCATTTCTCTTCCTGTTCTCATACCTAACTCCTATCTCCAAACCAAATATTGTGGCAGAGACAGAAAAAAAAGTCCAGAAATTCTCTCCAAAAACTTTTTCACAAAAAGGTCATTAAGGCCCTCTTCTCAAGAGGATTTCCTAGTTCTGTCACCACAGAGTTTTTGGTGAATGGTTCCTATATGGACCCAAACTGCAGTTTAAGCTGTACCTGCATAATGAGCAATTTCACTGTCTGAAGAAACTATTAAAAGAAATTAAAAAGACAAAACAACAACAAAAACTGTCAGTGAAAATCTGCTCATGAAATAGTTTTTAAATAAACTAAACAAGTGTTAGACTCTGAAAGCAACACACCCCTTACTTTTACTGTTGTACCTCAAGTGGTCTAACTGAGCTAAGGGCCAGGAACATATTACCTTCAAACCGTGACAAAAGCTTATATCAGCCAAAGGACGGACGTTTTAAGATGTAATCCTTAAAGGGAAAACTCTGCTTACTCTTGAGTGAGAGTCAAAACAGACATCTCATACCAGGAATTTAAATTTTTTCGTGGAAAACTCTTTATAGGAATCTCAGTAACAACCAACAAAATAACACTAAAAATAAATTGACTAGGAGCTGAATGATTAATTTTTCATAAACTTTGAAATTGTGATTAAAAATCTAAATTAGCTTAATGCTTCTTTTTTTTCACCAGTAATACTTAATGAGTCATTTAATGATATACTTAAGAAATTCCATTCATTTGAACTTGAGTTCCAGAAAAATCAATCAAACAAATACATTTTAAAAAAAATAAAAGCAAAAGAAACAACTGGCTGTCACAAAGAACATCCAATGTTGAGATTACAAATTCTGGCTAGTGAGAATTAGAACCAGATTGTTTTAGACAAATGCTTTCATTCTACTCTTAAGTTTAGGTAGATAATTTACCAATGTTATAAACCTGAACAACAGAATGAACAATACAAATAAGAGATTCATCTGAATGATGGCACTCTGTAGGTAAGCACCAAACTAAACATAATTTTGTTATAATACATACATTTAGAAATGGTATCAAGCCATTGTTTCAAAAGCACTGAAGTGCAAATTGCCCAGATCTAACAAAAGCCACGATGTCAGATAAAGAATCAAACAAACATGGAGCAAACCCATAGTACTCTACTCTTTGATAAGCTGGCATATCAACTTAAAAAAAAAAAAAGCCACACACACTTTGGATTAGAGTAAAATTAGATATCAAGGACTTTACTCTCTAAAAGAGTAAAATCATTTGTCCAGCCATCTTATCAAAAGGTATTCAAAAGTTAATGGTTAGTGAGACTATTTAAACTGGAAAAAAATGTATCTAGCCACAAATTGTACTTTGACCCCATTTATTTATGCATAGACTGCACACTGACATAAGTTTCTGAACAGGTGTCTATTCCATATTAGCGTGTCAAGCAGTTTTTTAAAAGCAAAAGGACCAAAAGTGTTCATTGTAGGACTTCCAGGTATTTTCCCTACAGGCACACCAAGGACCTCTGTGCTCATACCCTATTATCTTCCTTCTCTCAAAATGGCTAGTTTTTCCAGTTTAAAAACAAAAAACACAAAAGTCTCCAAACTTACAAAGAAAACTTATAAATGCATAGTGAAAACTAAAAAGGATGACACAGCAGTGATGAGGCTTTCATGCTAACATGCATTAGACACCTGTCATAATGGACAATTAAAAATTACATGACGTTTCCCTGGGTTATTATTGGTGCTATTTCAAAACTATCAGCTTTGATAACAGAAAGAAAACAGTTGAGCTCTGCCAGGCTTTCAGTAAGTCACTTACATAGCATAGAAACATGACCATGATCTAAAGGTCCTCAAGTTTCTAATCATAATTAAATATCAAGGGCTTTAGCTAAAGTCCTCAACATTTAAACCACAGGGGGAAATACACTTACAAATGACCTGAGAAACTAGGGATTGGGGGTGGAGGAGGAAAATAAAAAAGACAAGGAAACCATGAATTGTTGTTAAGCAGCAAAAGCTCTTGTTAAGAACCAGAAATTGATAATCTTCAGTTTGGGAAAAAACTGTGGAGGTGGGCTAAATTATTTTATACTAATTCCAGGTGTCTGAGAAAATAAACCACTAAAAAACAGTTTTCCTAAACTGATTATTTCAATTCTCTGTGGCTGGACACCAGTGAAAATATAAACAAAAATTTCAAAGATACTCAAAATACTTTCAATAATGTGAAGTCATCGCTGTTTAAATATGAAAATAAAAATCCAAGCAATATTTTGAGAGTATGTCAAAAGTATTTCAAAATGACTTAAAAAAAATTCTGCAATCCAGATATGGGTGATTAATGCCCACTGAAATAAAAGGATGACTTTTGAGCCTGCAGACAACTCTTCTTTCTATTACTGAAGTCAGAAATTTGGGTGAATACAAAAATAAAAACTCACCTCTGATGAAAAACACAAGTTTTGAAATTTGCAACAATTAGAACTGTACCTGCTATACCCCTCTGAAAGTCAGTGAAAACACCACCACACACCAATAACTGACCAAAGAATTCTGATTTTAAAAGCACCTACTCACTTCCTGCATACTAGTGTAAGCAAAAGACAACGTGGTTTGTAACACACTCCTCTATTTTTACTGAACAGCTACAGCTACAAACCAAAAGTGCATATATGGGATACAGAACTCAAAAACTAATGGTAAAAACATATATGTTAAAGCAAGCTCTTGGGAACACACCACATATTTTAAGAAAAATACTCAAATACCTGATTAAAGTAATTGCAACATTTTATGTATGCTTTACCAGCTTATACTCCTGAGATCCCTGCTCAAATTTCAGCCACACAAATAACATTTCTGGTACAGGAATTATTTACCTACATACCAATCAAAGCCATTTTTAGGTGTGTATTATCTTTTCACAGCTAGTGGGCTCTTTGTTTTTCAAATTCTAACTTTTCAAATTTCTGGTTTTGTAACTTTGAGGATTTTTTTTTAAGTTCAAGATTAAAAAAGAAAAAAAATCCGCAGAAAAAGAGAAAAACAGTTACACATAAGAGTGGAAACTCCTAATTAAAGTAAATCCACTTGCCTGCTACCTTTAGGGGAGTCCTTTCACTTAAAATAATAGCTAAACTTTTCTCCTGACTTCTATTTTAAAGAGGTTTATAAAAATATAAAAAAGAAAATACCTAAAACTAAACAACTAATTAAAAAGAAAATTTCATCTGAAGCTGTATCCCATTACACATCACAAAACAGGAACCATGTCAAAGTACTAAATACAAGTTACACATGGACTTTAAGACGCACCACGGACAATGATCATGACCAGGTAATCTTCTTCAGATTTGGCCAGTGCCTTGGCAGGGGAATCCAGGAACTGCTGGGAGAACTCACAGGGTGGAAAGGCATGAAGGACTCCGGTGTTTTCCTTGTCTTTGTTGCCCCCCACAGGGAGGCTGATCACCCCAGCGGCCTGCTTTTGCTTTAAGTAGGACACAAGGTTCCTAAGTGGCCTCTGAGTAGAGGTGGCAGTGTCTGATGTGGCTGAGGAAGAAGAGGACCTGCTATCAGAACTTCCAGGCACAGCCAGAAGAATAGCATAACCATTGGGCCCTGCCACTTTGATGCGTCGCGTTACTTCATCCAACTTGGGCTGGTCCAAACGAAGACGCTGAGTGATCTTGAGCTGGGCCACTTTGCCCCCAGTTGAGCCCTCCACAAGAAGACTACTAGCCACCTGGAGGTCACCCTGCAACAGATGCATGTTGGAAGGAAAGTTGCTGTTCTTCAACAGAAGCATGCCCTGCCAGGCCAAACAGAGTTTGGGAGATGCTGCTGCTGCAGGGGCGGTCCCCCCATCCTGTTTCTGGGAAGGGGACTTCAGCTTTGATGAAGCAGTGCTGGTGCTGGATGCACTCCCATCAGGCCGATCTTCTTTTTTCAGAGGGCTTTTACCCTCCGTGGAAGCAGTTGTCCGGTGCTTCTTATCCCGTTCAGCTGATGCTGAGTTTTTACGGTCTCGCTTGTCACCCTGGCTTTTCTCCAAACTACCTCGTCGGTCTCTGATTGGAGAGGGCCTTTCCAAGAGAAGACGGGAAGATCGATCGTTGTCGCTGTTGTAGCGATCCCGGCTACTGACCAATTCTGGACTGCGGTCAGGAGAAGGCGCGCAATGACGTTTTCGTGGACGGTCACTCTCTGGGGACCTATCCAGATGCCGACCCCCACTCTCCTCAGGCAGCCTTCGCTTCCTAGGTTGGTCTCTGCTGCTGGGCAGATCTCGATCACCTCTGTCCCGGTCCAACGACCAGCCATCCCGCCTGCGATCCAGGCTATCCAGTGGCTCATAAGCAGGCACAGCAGTAGCTGCAGTCCGAGTGCTGCGTTCACGGACTGGGGGTGGGGGCGGAACCCAATCAGAGTCAGGATAAAGGTCCCTATCACGATCTCTGTACAGTATGGGTGGTGTCCTATCCCGAGCACCCCTCAAAGGGTCGGGTGCCCGGTGTCCAAAAGCATCTGTCACCAGTTCATAATGAGTTAACGGCAGAGGCTGCAGATATTGCTGCTGGTAACGATGTTCTGTGTCTGCAAAGTCTACTCTAAGGCGACGATCTGGGCCACCAAGTGGGAAGCCCCTCATATGGGTCCAAGCAGCATGAGCTGCATCCAGGCTTTCATACTGGATATATGCCCAACTATCACCTTTGCGGTAGTCAATGGTGCGTATGGTGCCAAATCGGTCAAACTCCCGTGCCAGGGCAGCAAGAGGCACCCAAGGACCCAGGCCACCTACCCAAAGGCGGGTGGTGGGTGTAGCTTTGCCATAGCCAATTTTGATAGGATTCCGAATGATAATTTTGCCAGACATCGCTAGTTTGGCCCGGTGAGACATATCTAGGTTTTCAAATTTGAGAAAGCCATAGGTACTGGTCTGGCCCCGAGAAGGCCTCTTGATGTCTACCTCTGTGATGACTCCGAAACGGTCAAAAGCCCTTCTCAGATCACTCTCTGTCACAGTGATGTCTAGGTTGCCCAAGAAAAGCGTCCGGTTAGCTCGCTGATCATCCTCGGGTGAGATCTCATCTACTTCTCTGAAAGGAGCAGCACCTGCTCCAGTTCCCACCCTTGGCTCAAGACTGTAGGCTGGGCGCACTCTCTCATAGAACGAGTAGTCTCGCTCTCTCTCCAGGTCTCGGGGCAGTGGTGGCGGAGGTGGAGGGGGCAGGCGGCCAAGGGCCAACTGCTGCAAGCGGTAGTCTCTGTATCCCAAGGCTGCACCACCAGGGGAAAGTGATCTCTGGCCTCCACCACCTCCTCCAGGGGGGTGCCGGTGACCACTTACAGAGGACCCGACCACACTGGCTGAAGGAGGATAGGAATCTTTGTCTAAAGGGGAGCGGCTGCGGCGCCGGCTCACATACACGGCTTCTATCTTCAGAGGCCGGTCATAGAGCACTAGGCGGCCTCTGGCATGCTTGGCCGCCCGCGCGTCCTCTGGCCGCCGGAAGTTCACAAAGGCTACTCGCTCATCCCCGCTGCCAGAACCCGAGAGATGACTGATTTTGACACTTACATCACCGAAGCGTTTAAACTCGTGAAACAATCCGTCCTCCACTGCTTCGTCACTCAGCTGGGACCCCAACTCGCTTATCTTCAGTGTCTTGTATTCCCCGCCATCTCCGCCGCCAGGAGCTGAAGAGGCGGCCCCAGAGGAACGTGACTCCCCGCCTCCACCCCGGGAGCTGCTGCGCGACTCGCCCCCGCCCGAGGAATTTTTGGTGCTTGGGGAGCTGTAACTATGCAAGCGGCTACTGGAGCTGCCCCCTCCGGTGTCGTACTCGCGGCTACCACCTCGGCTGCTAGACTTGTCCAGATGAAGGCTGCGCCGCGACCCGCCGCCGCCGTCGGTCTTTCCGCTGCTGCTCCCATTGCTGCCACCAGAGCCCCCTAACTTCTTGCTCCGCTCCCCGCGGGAAGTCGAATCCTCACCACCACGGGAGCGTTTCGGCTTGACCGGAGAGCGCTCTTTTCCCTTCATGGTAGCGGGGCGTCGGAGATCTTCTCCGCGGAACTGACTAACCCGCCGCCCCGCGCTCGTTTCACACAGCGGAACCGCACGCCGCCATCTTGGACTCTGCCGCGGCAGAGGGTCCCGCCCCGCAGTCTTCATTGGTCAATTAGTTCCGCTCTTCTACAGTCTCATTGGGAAAACTATTTGTCTGTCTTTACAGCTCCCCGCGCTCCGGGAAGGCGCCCGCCCAACCACTGATATTGGGTTCCCAACGCCCTAGTCAGGGTACCTCATTGGTTATATTCGTTGTCCATCTTAACGGTTCCTCGCGCCAGACTGTAGCTCCGCCCCGCGTACTCGACGGTCACCTGACCCAAAGTCTTGAGGCGTTGATTGGACAAAAAGTCTGCCCTCTAACGGTACTTCTTGCGGGGCGAAAGCATTGATCCCGCCTCCTCATAACTTTCATTGGTTTATGACCCCGTCCTTTAACCTACTATTTGGGAAGTCAGGCCATATGTTCTAGCATTTTTTTTTTTTCTGAGAGGGCGGCTCACAGCGATCTCGCGAGAGAGAGAAAGCTCCCTCTTTCGACGCCTTTCTTCCAACTCCTCCGGCGGCTGAAAGAAGTTTAAATCTGATTGGATGTTGACGATGAAGTTGATAGGCCGAAATAACTGTCCATCACTCGCTTAAAGGCGTAGGCTCTTACAATGAGGAGGCTGCCTGAAGGTGAAAGAGTAGAATACGTGCTTGCTGTGCGACGTCACTTAGATGTCGCGAAATGGTGACCATGAAACAGTTCCGCCTCCCCGCGTTCGGCGTTTTTCTTTCCAACATTTGTTCGCTCCCCCGGAGTACTTGGTTGGGGTTTGGCCCTCGGACCTCAGAACTTCTGGGCGCCCTACCTCCTACCTGTGTGGGACAAGGAGCTGGGCTTCTGTCTCTTCCCTCCCACTGTTGGGCCCACGAATCCCTCAGGAAACCGTCCAGGGGCGCCCAGCGGACACCATCTTAGCCCCGTTGGCCTTTGCGTGAAAGGCCTTTAAAAGCCCCACCCACCGTACGCAAGAAAGCGCTCTGGGGCCCGCGGAGCAGGCGGGGCCGGGTTCACAGTTTACGAAGCGCGGGGTCACACTAACGCCCGGGCCGGGCGGGTCGTAAGCCGACCGCAGGCCCTTGGGGTCCCGCAGCGCTGGAGCCGGTGCTTAGCCCAGGCTGGAAGCCGGCACTGCTCGGTGCGTTTCATTCTCGCCAGAGTGTCCTGGGGTAAGGACAGAGAGACTGAAGCTTCCAGTTTCGACTCCTGTAGTCGAGGTGGGGACTCTCGGGCCACGGCGGACGAGTATAAGCTTCATGATTTATGTTGCAAATTCACGTAGATTTGGGGTTTTGTCGTCCGATAATATAGCTGCGTTTGATTTTTATATGTTAATAACCTTCTCTGGTAAATAATCGAGTGAAATGAATGTACTTTGCTCCCTGCAGATGTGTCGCGTTTTTTTCCTGTGGCTTCTTGTACGTACCCCCACCTTCAGTTAGTTTATGCTAGAACCGGGTAGAACAGCCACCTTGCCATCTAAGTCCATCTCTTTTGACTCGTACAATTATTCGCCGCTTTAAAACCCAACTTTCTTTCCATAGACCTTCATTGTGTCAGACAATAAAGCACTTGTGTGGGGTGCTGGTGATACCGAGTTGAAAACAGGTACAGTTTCTATCCGATGAAAGGAGCTAGTGCTTAGTTCATCCCAGGGCTAAGCTTTTATGCATTCCTCCTCATGTCCTCTGGGCAGAGGAAAGGGGATTCTTGTATTGATACTCTCTTCAACTACATCTCTCAAGATTCTATCTGTAGGAGACAATGTGAGATGTTTTTAAACATGACAACTTTTGAGGTAACTAGGTCCCCCAAACTGAAACCTAAACTTTGAAACTTTTAGAAACTCAAAACTGTTTGCTGCTGCTGCTAAGTCGCGTCAGTCGTGTCCGACTATGTGCGACCCCATAGATGGCAGCCCAACAGGCTTCTCTGTCCCTGGGATTCTCCAGACAAGAATACTGGAGTGGGTTGCCATTTCCTTCTCCAATGCATGAAAGTGAAAAGTGAACGTGAAGTCGCTCAGTCGTGTCCGACTCTTAGCGACCCTATGGTCTGTAGCCTACAGGCTCCTCCGTCCATGGGATTCTCCAGGCAAGAGTACTGGAGTGGGTTGCCATTGCCTTCTCCAGAAAACTGTTTAGCCCTGGCTCTTTTAAGAAATTTGGAGAAGGTGAAGATGTGAGCCTTTTATCTGGAGTAGACTATAAAAGCTTAAAAGAAACCAAATATGCAAAAGCATTTCTATGATACTGTAATGTGTGGACATAGTCATTGTATTAAAACTGTTAAAATAACTTCATAAGGCATAGTATGGTGTGTATAATATGCTACCATTTGTAGTCTTAAAAAATAATATGCCTGTTTATGTGTTTGTACATTTTGTATATATATACATATATATATTCATAGAAACAGTTGAGACTACTTAGGTTACTGAGATGCTGAGGAGAGGGGAGCTGAGGGTCTGGGTGGGAGAACGACTCAAATTTTCATTATATAGCTTTATGCGTTATTAATACTTGTTTTACCATGTGCATGATATTGCTATTTGTGTTTTTCAAAATAGCAATTATTTTTAGCTTTCCTTAAAAAATTTTTTATGGAAAAACTAAAAAATGTACAAAAGTACAATGCTTTAAAGAACTCTCTTGTACCCAACATTTCAGCCATTTTCAGATCATGTCAGTCTTGTTTCATCTACATTGTCCTCTTATTCTTCCCCCTCTTGTTTATTTTGTTCCAAGCTTATTGGCTCCGGAAATGAAATAAACCATTTCTCCAAGTAATTCTGGTTCCTTTAGTGGGAAATGATCCTTAAAGATAGAATTTTTTTTTTTTTAATTTAGGCCAATTAAAAAAAAAAAAAAACATTATTCAAAAGAAAAATGACTTTACATAGGGGATTTTCATAGAACTCAACACAAAATTGAAGTTAAGCCATTACCTGATTAAGCATTATCTGTTACAGCTAACCTAGAAAATATTAAAGGCAGGAGGGGAAGGGGACCACAGGATGAGATAGTTGAAGGGCATCATCGACTCAATGGACATGAGTTTGAGCAAACTCCGGGAGTTGGTGAAGGACAGGGAAGACTGGTGTGCTGCAGTCCATGGGTTCACATGTGGGACACGACTGAGCAACCGACTGAACAACAACAGCAATAGCTAACCTAAATAAATCGGTCTCCAGGGTGACTGTTTTGGGCCTAAATTAACCTGCTTAGGTGACTCACTGATTTTTTTAAAAAAAGTAAAAATAATGACCAAATAAGTATAGTATCCCAAATCTCGTAGGGACTGAAGGAGCACGAGAATTGAGGGAGAGAATATAGAGAATGATACTGCCGTGCCTGAGGCTCTGCGAGGCTTAGTGGCTTGCTATTTGAAACACCAAGGAACTTGATGGAAGATATTGCCTACAAGTGGCTATGGTAGGAAGGCTCATCTGGGGTGGGGGTGGGGGGCACCAGAGGGGAGGTGATAGCCTGTCTGATATCAAGAGGACTGGTAAGTTTAATGGATAGGTATGAAAAGGCCTGGATTCCATTATCAGTAACAGAGCAAAATACCACCTGTGTGTGTGTGTGTATGACAGAACTGAATAATGAATGACATGACATGTTGATCCAAGCTGTAGTTAAGTGATTTATTTTGGTTTCATTTCCTTTGTGTTCTTTAAAGTATGAAGTGGCTTATTGAAGTTATACCAGCCTGTGTTCACACATGTGCTTTTCAGAGGGCTGAGAGAGGATAAAAGTGACCCACGGTTTAGAGGGGCAAGACTTTGAACACTTTTTCTACTGTTGGTGATGGAGTTGTTGAGGTCCAGTCCAGGCTTTCATCTGCTCTCCTTGTGGTCTATGGCCAGATTTGTGAGGATAACTGACCTGGGTGAGGAGGATCTTTCAGCGGTCATGAAAACAGAGTTAAGCTACCAACAGATGGCCTGAGCATCATAGCAGCAGGATGATCTCTCCTTTTAGTGCCTTGTCAAAAACCAAAAAATAGTGTTGAGGAAAAGCTGCCATTGCCGGTTGTGGCTTCAGTGTTGACCCCTTGCAGCTGTACAACTCAAAGCCCCTAGCTGTCTAAATAAAGTGCTTTCTCCATCTCCTTTAGAATCAGTTTTGGATTAAAAAGGAAAAGCAAAAATGAAAGTTACATTCAAGGAAGAAAGCTGGGCAATTAAAAGATATCAGTATGTTTCCTGTCAAATGTGTTCTTTCCACCCTCTTCCTTCCTAGGTTTTATTGTTTGTGTATCCTCAATACACACAGACAATTATGACTGCAATATGAAATTTACCTTGGGAGCTGAGAGCCCTTTGATTTCCTGGCAGATGCAAAGAGGCCTGAAGCTGGAAATTTTTTAAAAAATTTCCCACTCACAGTTGTGAATTAAATTTTTTTGTTTCATTTTCTTTTGTGAAATGAGTGGCCTGACAGTAAGATTTGTTTTGTTTGCTCTGCAGAAAAAGTGTGTGTTTTACGCGTAGACATATATGAAATCCCTAAAATAGCAAATAATCATTTAGGACACAGTTTGCACTATAAAGTCACTTGTTTGTGGTTTGTATGGTTTTTTAAAAACAGCTTTATTAAGATATAATTTACATACCATAAAATTCACCCATTTAAAGCATACAATTCAGTGGGTTTTAGCATACGTAAGCTATGCATGTGGTTCACCCTTTAACACTGTTACAGAAAGACTCTGCTATAATTTTTTCTACATGACTAAGCCCTAATATAATTATCTCTTTCATTTATTTAGACATTTTATAGGGCAGTGGCTAAGAGCATGAACTTTGGAACCAGCCAGCCTGGATTAAATGCCAGCTCTGCTGTAGGTCTCAAAAGAATTACTATTAATTTCTCTGGGCCTTTATTTTCTCATCTATAAGATGAGGATAATTATAAAACCTCTTTACCAGGAGGATTAAATGGGTTAAAACATACAGTTTGACCCTCAGTATCCACGGGTTCTGTGTCCTTGGATTCAACCAACCATGGCTCATCTGATTGTATAAAGAGCTTAGAAGAGTGCGTGGCACACAGTAAGCATGCATTGCTGTTAACTAGTATATTTTCTCTTTGAACTTTAGTATATAGAATTGGATTTATCATAATCCTCAGTTCCTGAGACATAATCATTAATGGTCCATTCATGGGTCTTTAAACTTTTAATTTACTTATCAAAACATAGTACATACCCATGAACCTATCACTCAATCCAAGAAATAGAGTTACCAGTATTTTATGTCTACTCCTTATATAGACATAAGTAGTCTACTTATGTAGACTACTTATGTAGACATACGTCTACTCCTTATATACTCCTTATATAGACATACTCCTTATATAAATGTTCCTCCCTTATCCATTGCCTACCCTCATAGATAGCTACTATCCTGAATCTGGTATTTAGCTATCCCTTGTTTTGAGAACTTAAAAAAAAATTTTAAGGAATTTTAAAGTCCCTATCATGAAGTTTGGGGAAAATATATATAAAAGTGGATTTTTAAAAATTCCTTAATATATGTGCATGTGCATGCACTCATGCACATGCACATATATCACCTTAAAAGTATATTATTTTAGTTTCCCTTGCTTTGTAACTTTATACTAATTTGTATCTGTAATCTTCCTGAGGCTTGCATTTTTCATTCATAATGTTACTATGATTCTTCCATGTTATCAGATAACTTTCAAGGAATGGATTATTTTCTTCTATTTTGATGTCCTGCAATCCTTATGCTACCACAGGATGTATTATATTAATAATATGGCTTTTCAAATTCCAGCCATCAAATAAGCATTGCAGGCACCCAGCAGGGCAGATGATGGGAGGAACAACTGCATGTCCTCCTCTTAAGACCACCTGGAAGTAACTCACTAAAATTCTGCTTCTATCTCATTTGCCAAAACATAAACCTCTGGCCACACTTAGAAAAGAAGACTGGGAAGTATACTCTATATACTTTAGGCCAGATAAGAATCAGGGGTCTTATTTCTAAGGAGAAAGAGGGAGAACAGGCATTGGGGCCACCAACAGTCTCTTCCACAACTATGTACTGGGTGAATTACATGACACAATGCATGGAAAGCTCAAGGTACTTAGCAAGCTTCAATGAAAACTGTCATTTCATGATTTCACTTATATTATCCAATTTGATCCTCATAGTAATTATATGAGTTAGGGCAAATGTGATTATCTTAATTGCAGATTGGGAGACTAAGGTTCAAGAGGCTAATTGCAGTTGCTGGTGGTGGTGGTAGTTTTTGTTTATTTCATTTTAAAGAAAGAGTCCAAGGGAAAGGAACCATAGGCCAATTCTGGAGTCCTGGCTTCTCTGGAAAAACTCTGCCTTTCATAAAAACCTTGTAATTCTATGTTCTCTGATTTACTGAACTTGGCATGTAAATCTGCAAGGTGTGGGATGGAACTTAAATCTACTAAGTAAGTCCCCCCTGTGGGACACTTTCCACTGAATCCCGTATGAACCAGGTTGTTGGAAATGAAATGGCTCTCCAGCAGGGTGAAGCCTGAACAAACAAATCAGATTGCATAATTTACAAATAGATAATAAAAATCAAAGCCAGACTTTATTGAGCACATACTACATACCAGGTATTCTGCTCAAACTTTTCTCCCATTGGCTTGCTTCACTCTCACAACAACCTAAGGAGATAGGCAGGCTTATAATCCTCCCTTTTAATGCCTTTTTTAAACAACTTTTGGTAGCAAGTGGACTTATTGCAATGGCTTCTCTTGCTGTGAATCACAGGCTCTAGGGCATAGGCTCAGTAGCTGTGGCCCACAAGTTTAGTTGCCCCACAGCATGTGGGATCTTCCTGGACCAGGGATTAAGCCCATGTCCCCTGCACTGGCAGGTGGCTTTTCAACCACTGGGCCACCAGGGAAGTACACCGCCCGCCCCCCTCCCCCCAGCTTCTTTATCAGGTAAAGGAAACTGAGGCTTAGAGATCCAATTTATTTTACAAATATTTAAGAAGAAGAATATGTGTAGGTTTGGTTTTTTTCCCAAGTCTGTGAAAGCATTTGATTTGAAGTCATTCTTATGTATTAGGGGTGACACTGCAGATTGCCCCCCATATCTATCCTCCCTTTCTGTGTTTTGAACAGATACAATACTCTGACAGGGAACATTTTATAACAAAAAAATTATAACAAATGATATGAACAATTCTTTTAGTCACTAACATAGAATATATAGTAACTGTGTTAGTATCTGCCTACTTGAAGAATGGTACTTTAACCTCAGTTGTTTATAACAACAGGAAGAAAGTATTTCATTTGATTGTAGGCAGTTTAGAGGTAAAAATTAGCTGTCTTGCAATGGAGGTGGGAATTCACAGATTCTCAGTTATTGGACGAAACTTCTAAAGTCAGAGGCAATAAAAGCTTTATTTGCTGCTCCTTGTTGAGTATTAGGCAAAATCCTCTTGCTGCTCCTATGTCAGGTGGAGATTCCAGTTTAAAGAGCTCTGGATGGTGTATCCTGTGTGTCTTCCTATACCTTTCATGTCAAATTCCATCCACCTATAAACACTGGTGAGGTTATAAAGTTGATAGAGTGTGAGTGCTTCTGTCACCAACTGTGTTTCAGTTGGACAAAAAGTTGTAGATTCTATATTTCCTGGGGTGTTTAGTACATAAATTTTCTCACAGAAATGCAATAAAGTTCTGAGATCTCATGAGCCATCTCTGTGAGCCCACTATTAGCAAGAAGAAACCAGCTTTGGGGAAACCCAGCCCCTCGACACAGCCATAAATAACCTACTGGAAACAAAAGAAGACTTCTACAAATGTTTGCATAGGTTTGTCCATGACCATGGACAGTATTTCTGTGACATTTTAAAAATTATGAGTGCCTTTAACTAATCAATCTTTTTCAAACTATGTTCTATGTACCCAGCATAGGAAAGTACAGAGAGAAATTGTATGACATGAACCCTACCAAGAATTTTCTTGGATAAGAACAAAAATCAGGTACATTTAAAATTTGTCACTGAATTATTAAAATGAAAAAAAAATTTTAATTAAGTCAAGTATAGAAGTTTAGTGATAAGAGAACTCAGTGTGGGCTGGGGTAGTCAGGGGAGTTATGTAGAATTCCAGACCATAAAGAATGCACAAGGTAGAATTCTAAGTCCAAGCAATGTTTCATAACGGTTCTGACCCTAAATTTCCTTACTGTGTAACCCTGAACGATCTTTCCAAAACACAAATCTGAGAGTTTCCATTGCTCCGCAGATAAAGATAAGAATTCTTAATATGCCCTACAAGGCCCTATATGGTTTGGCCTTTCTACCATTCTTGCCTCTTCTTGCTCTGCATTTCCCCCTGGCCTTCTTTCTGTCCCACACACTCACTGAACTCCCTGCCTTCCCAGGGCGTATGCTCTTCTCTACCCTCATCACCATGTGAACTATTCATACTTCAGGGATCATTTCCAGGTTACCTCCTCAGGGCAGCCTTCCCTGACTAGATTGAAGTCCCCTATGTTTTATTTTTCCCCTCAGTGTTCATCCTCCTTGATCATTTGGTATCTTTTTGACTGTTTTCAAGAAACCCTTCTTGAAATTCTTCCTGCACTTGTTTTGTGACCTGCACTTTCAATTCAATAGCATTTCAACCAATATTTATTGATCACCTGTGATGTACCAGACACTGGACTATCATCATTCATTTATGAACTCATTCATCAACATTCATTGAGTTCCTACTGGATATCAGGCACTGTGCCAGTGATTGAGATACAAAGATGAACAAGATATAATCCTGGATCTGAGAAGCTTCACAGCCTAGGAAAGTAGACAACTAGCACATCATGGCAGGAGGCTATGATACAAATACAGACTCAGGGGCTGTGGCCCTCAGAGAAAGAATCAATTGCTTTTCTCTGGGAGGGAGGGATACATTGCATAGCACAGTGCCTGGCACAGCCTGAATCGTCAATAAATACACGTTAAAAGAACAAAAAACCTTCCAGGCAGAGAGACTAGCATGATTAGGGCATCTTCAGGGAGCCCAGCCTGGGACAGAGGACCAGCTTTTCTGGAAGCGTGGCAGGGGTGGTGATGGGGATGTTGATCTGAAAGAAATGTTTTTTCCTACTGTTGCTATTTAATTTGTAAATTTTATGCACATGCATATTTAAAAACACATTACATAAATTATTAATTTACAGATTTTTAATATATTTTATATCAAGAATAAGAATACAATTATTGTTTTCACAATACAAATGACAGAAAGCTCAAACTATAAAAGCTGGTATATAAATAGAGAATACAGAGGTTCTGCAGCAAAGCCATTGTCTTCTTAAGGGTAGTGGTGAGATATTTAACAAAAGTGGGAGCAGAATATTGGGCTGAAAGGACTGTATCCTGTAAGTGAGGGTTTGTCAAATGGTGTCAGAATCAAAATCACCTGGGAGATCTCCTTTTATAAAGCAAATTTCCAGGTTCCACCTGTATTAGGGTTCTCCAGAGAAACTGGAGAAGGCAATGGCAACCCACTCCAGTACTCTTGCCTGGAAAATCCCATGGGCGGAGGAGCCTGGTAGGCTGCAGTCCATGGGGGTCGCTAAGAGTCGGACACGACTGAGTGACTTCACTTTCACTTTTCACTTTCATGCATTGGAGAAGGAAATGGCAACACACTCCAGTGTTCTTGCCTAGAGAATCCCAGGGACGGGGGAGCCTGGTGGGCTACCGTCTATGGGGTCGCACAGAGTCAGACACGACTGAAGCGACTTAGCAGCAACAGCAGCAGCTCCAGAGAAACAGATCCAGGAGGATGTAAAGATAGATATAAATACAGATAGATACAGCTATGTCCTACGACCTGCAGGTGGCAAGCTGGGGACCCAGAAGAGGTGACAGTATAAATTTCAGTTCGAATCCAAATGTCTGAGAACCGGGAGAGCCAATGGTGTAAGTTCTAGTCCAAAAGCCAACAGGCTTTCAAGACCCAAGAAGAGAATTTTTCAGTTTTGAGTCCAAAGGCAGGAAAAGACCATCTCCTTAGTGAAAGTTGCTCAATTTTGTCTGACTCTTGCGACCCCATGGACTGTAGCTTGCCAGGCTCCTCTGCCCATGGAATTCTCCAGGCAAGAATACTGGAGTGGGTTGCCATGCCCTTCTCCAGGGGATCTTCCCAACCCAGGGATCGAACCCAGTTCTCCCTCATTACAGGTGGATTCTTTACCATCTGAGCCACCAGGGAAGCCCATAGTCCCAGTTCAATCAGGCAGCAGGAGTTGCTTTTTACACAGCCTTTTTATTCTGTTTAGATCTTGGATTGGATGAGGCTGACCCCCAATTGAGGGGCCAATAAAGTCGATTGACTTTATTCAGTCTGCCAATTCAAATGTTAATCTCGTCCAGAAACACCCTCACAGACACATCCAGAATACATTTGACCAAATGTCTGTCACCCCCATGGTCATTACAGTTGATCATCCTACCACTTTAAGTGCATGCTGAATTTTGAGGACCTTTGCAGGCCATTGGAAACAGTGGAAGGTTTTCAAGGAGAGGCAATTTGATCAGATTATCTGGGAACCACTTAAGAAGGAACCCTGGCAGTTCCATGGACGGTGAATGCTTGTGGGGTAGGGAAGATGAGGCAGGATGCAGTGTCATGTAACAGACAGGGAGCTTATTACACAGGACACAGTGATGAGGTCCTGCTCTCCCCTATGCTAATGACCCCTGTTTCATTGCTATGTAACAAATTAACCCATAGCTTGGGCTTCCCTTGTGGCTCAGCTGGTAATGAATCCACCTGCAATTTGGGAGACCTGGATTTGATCCCTGGGTTGGGAGGATCCCCTGGAGAAGGGAACAGCTCTACCCACTCCAGTATTCTGGCCTGGAGAATTCCATGGACTGTATGGTCCATGGGGTTGCAAAGTGTCCAACACGCCTGAGTGACTTTCACTTCACTTAGCAGCTAAAAAGAGTCTTGGATCAGGAATTTGAGAAGGGCTCCACTGGACAGTTCAAGCTTGAGATGTCCCATGTTGCAGTCAGATGCTGGCTGGGGCTTTAGTCATCTCATCTGGGCTGGATGTCCAAGATGAGTCATTCACTTGGTTGGCGGTTGACATTGGCCGTCATCTGCTACACACGACCTCCTTGGCAGAGTAGTCTCGGGTAGTCAGACTTTTCACAAGGCATCTGGCTTCATTTCAAGACAACCAGGCAGAAGCTGCATGGCCTTTTCTGACCAGCAGAACTTCCACTCTACTCTATGAATCAAAGCTTCCACTAGCCTGCCCAGGTTCAAGGACAAGGGAATTAGACTCCATTTCTCAATGGGGCCAGTAGCCCGGTCACAAAGTAGAACAGCCTGTGCAATGGGAGATATTGTTCTGACATCTTTGAAAGATATCGACTTATATAGCTCTCAAATCAAGATTTCCAATCCTGACCTCTTATCTACTCTCCTGTTTTAGATACACAATTGCCCACAAGATATCTTATTGGGAAGTGTTGTTGTCAACTCAAACTCAAGTCTAAAATAGAATTTATGACAACAATCCTTCATCCCATAATCTTATTATTTCGGTAATACTTAAAACTTAAAAAAAAAAATAGACTAACCCTTTTATCTCTGACTTTTGTCTCTCTTTTTAAAAGAAATCAATTATTTATTTACATATGGCTGTGCTGGGTCTTCATTGCTGCATGTGGACTTTGTCTAGCTGTGGTGAGCAGGGGATGCTCTCTAGAAGCTACTCTCTAAGCCCACGGTGCATGGGCTTCTCACTGTGGTGGCTTCTCTTGTTGCAAAGCACAGGCTCTAGTGTGCATGGGCTTCAGTAGTTGTGGTGCTTAGTTGTCCCACAGCATATGGGATCTTCCTGGACCAGGGATCGAACCTGTGTTCCTTGCATTGGCAGGCAGTTCTTAACCACTGGACCACCAGGGAGGTCCCGACTTTTCTTTCTCTGAAAAATAATCTGCTACCAAATCCTGAACTTTCTTCTTCTTCATTACTGATTCTTGGACTCTCCTCATTGCCTTTAGTTAGGCCAGCTCCTCCTCACCCTTTGGTCCCCTAGCTGATCACGCCTCCAACCCTGTCCCTTGCTGTCACCATTTTACATGCTGTAGCCTAGCTAGTCTTCCCCAAAGCGCACTTCCCATTTTCCTGATTAACATTCTGGAGTGGGCTCCTAATGGAAAGTTTACCAATGGTCCATTTACCAAACTCTGATAGTAGGTTCCCAGAAAAGAGTTTAGCATGCAGGGTGTTTCTTAAATAGTGACTTTGAGACTGACACCCATGGAAGGAAAGGGAAAGGGAGGAAGAAAAAGTGGACTTGCAGTCAGACCCAACCACAGCTCCAGCTGACCCCACGGGGAGTGGTGGAGTTAGAAAGTTCCACTAATTTGTGGCCTTCAGAGTTGTCCCACAATGAGCTGAGATGGCAGCTCATTTTTTTATTTTTCTTTTATATTTCTGCATTGTTCAGTCATGGCCACTGTGGAAAGGATCGTGACCTTGGGTAAGGCAGCTCTCTGCAGGTGAAGAAAGCCTGAAGTGGCTGACAGCTCCCGGTGTCCCTTCCCAGGGGCTGGGGCAGCAGAGTCCCCCACACTCTCCACATTCCCCGGTGCCCTGTCCTTTCAATCACACAGCTCACCACAGCTCACCTTCTCCTTGGTGCTCCCAGGCTCAACTTGAAGTCCCTTTTTCATCTAATCTTCAGCAAGCTCCATTCCATATCACTCTCTCCACTTTGGCTTTCATGCTGATTATTTCCTGTAGGTTATTTTGCCTCATTCCACCTGAGTTGGGCTTCCCTGGTGGCTCAGCAGTCAAGAGACGCAGGTTAGATTCCTGGGTCGGAAAGATCCCCTGGAGGAGGGCATGGCAACCAACTCCAGTATTCTTTTCCTGAAAAATCCCATGGACAGAGGAGCCTGGCCAGCTACAGTCCACAGGGTCACAAACCTTCGAACATGACTGAAGCAATCGAGCATGCACAGATGCCCCCAGGTTAGGGTATGCACTCTTCGAGAGAGGAAAGGAGGTGTGCCTTTTCCCCACGACATCAGCACAGCTTAAATTCAGCACAGAGATAAGTATTCCACATACATACAGCTGGAGCTCAAGAAACGCTTGCAGATAGATTAACCAGAGCCCCTGGTTACTGCTGAGATTGCTCAGAGGGTACTGTTTCCAATAGCCAATACCATAGCAGAATGAATGGTGTAGGAAACCACCACCTCCCGGTCCTTCTGGGGAATACGAAAACTAACCCTTACTGGTTGTGCAGAGTTACTGAGCTGAGTCTGGTGTGGGAGCAGGCGCTGGGCAGAAGCTCATTCCAAGTTGAGACACAGTCGGAAGTTACTCCCCATCCCTTTCTTCCCACCCACAAAGCAGAGCCAGAGATCCTTTGGTCTCATGGGGTGCTGTGTACATTTAACTAATGAGTGGCCATCAAGTGTTGCCCAAATGCCAAGTGTAATTACAGTGAGCAATTATTTTTGCCTGAAGAGGCAGCATTCCAGCCACTGTCAAGGGAGGGAGATAAATGTCTGTGTTCTCTGAGATCCTGTGGGAACATGAGCTATTTTCCTGCCCTCAGAGGATCAGGAACCCAGATATAGCGTTCTTACACCCAGGGCACACCTGGACAGGAATCCCCCAGAAGAGCATCTTTCTGTTTGTAGATTCATTACTACTTTGGGCAGTGGGAAGGACATTCTCCTCCCCACTCCACTCCTCCACCCCTGGCAAATGCACCACCGGAAGCCCCACTCAAGCAGCTTTGTGTGGGCTCGGGCTCTGAAGGCCCCTCACAGCAACCCCTCCTCCCGTGGACCCAGAAAGGCCGTAGGCAAAATTCACTTGGGAATTTCCCATCACCCCACAGTGTCTGAAATCTAACAATAGCCTCCACAATCATAACAATAAATTAAAAATAAAGCACTTTGGAGCTCCCTAAATGGAAGTTTTTCACATGGTTTTTATATTTAGAGTTCTGTTTCTCCCTCTGGGTAGATTTTATAAATAACCAGGGAATGCTGGAGAGAATTTCCATATCTCCTTCTCTTTTCACATAAGACACTCCAAGCAAGTTTCTTTCTTGTCACCTTTCTCTCTGAAAGTCTGTAAAATTAGATAATGCACATAAAAAGGTAAATATGAAAGGAAGAAAAGAGAAAAGACTATATGGAGACAACTTAAGGAAAGTATTTATTTAAAGAAATTCAAGGGACTTCCCTGGAAGTCCAGTGGTTAAGACTCCATTCTCCCAAAGAAGGGGCCTGGGTTTGATCCCTGGTCAGAGAACTAAGATCCCACCTGCCGTACAATGTGGCCAAAAAAAGAAAAGAAATTCGATTATGTCATGTCTTGAGATAAAAACAGGCTCATCCCAATATCCTAACCTTGCTAGTTGAAGTCTTAGGCAAATACTAGTTCACCCTGGTTGAACCGTTGCCATGTGTCCAGCATGATTCTAAGGTGTTTCTTAGGTGTTAACTCATTTACTTCTCGTATTAACCCTGTGAGTAGATGCTATTATTGATCCACTTTATAGAGTGGAAACTAAGGCCTACAGGAAAGAAGTAACTTACCCATGTCAGTCTGACACCAAAGCTAGGGCTCCTAACAAGATGACTCCATTACTAAAAGCTGAGGCACATTGTCAGTGTGTATGAACTGTCATTTTCTAAAGGAAAACCAGGACACTATAAGGTCCTGGGACCATGAAGGTACTCCCACGCCAGCTCACTGGACACCCAAGAATCATTTCTCACCCTCTTTACCCATTCAGAGGCTATGCAGTTTCAGAAGCCTTCTTGAGTCTAGAACTCTGAGCCTCTTAAAAGAGGTTGGAAGTAAATATTGAACCTCTTTTCTCTGAGTGAAATTTGAGTCTGTGTCCATTATTTATGCTCACTGAGAAATAATCTTAGAAAAAGATGTTTTTCCATGTGATACACGTTTACATTTACACACGTAGATGCAAAATTTTCCCTGCCGTGTGCCCTTTCCCCACCAGTCTAGGGCAGTGCCCATGCCCATCATGTACTCTCAGGGCATCCTGAACTTTTCCTTCAGAACACCCATCATGGTATAGGATTATATGCTGGCACAACTACGTGTCCAGTGTCTCTGCCTCACCAGACTGTAAACACCACGAGGCAGTGGCTGAGTCTGTGTTGCTCCATGTAACATCCCCAGGGTCTGGTGCAATGCCTGGCGTGAAACAGGCACCCAGATACTGCTGGAGGAGTAAGGGATGTTATCCATGGCACCATTTGGTTCTGAGAAAATGCTGCCACAAACTGTAAGAGGAACCAGCTTCTGATTCATTTTGATGTTTGGCAAAACTAATACAATTATGTAAAGTTTAAAAATAAAATAAAATTTAAAAAATTAAAATCTTTCAAGACCCACTTCCATTTTCAGACAGAATAAAGAATTTTTCAATATACAATTTCAATAATTTTTGAAATGAGTGGCTTTCCCATGTGTTGAGAATACTGGTTCTCAAGTCAGAAGGTCTGGTTCTCATTCTCTGATCACTACTCATTGCTTGATGATGGCCCAATATTTTAACCTTCTCAGTGTGTCCATTTCCTCCTAGGTGAGGTGGAGCTAAACCAGTGTCAGAGCAATGATGTACAGATTAAAAGAGTTCGCAAGCAAGTGTTTGGAATTGTGCCTGGTACATAGGAATCCATAAATGTTGGCTCTTATTATCAACATAGCTATCAGCCTAGAACTCATACAATTCTGCAGCAGATTTGAGTCATTTCTAAGAATTCCCAGGATATGAAACCAAATTGAGGCCAGGTGTAAAGGCATCTGGACTCAATATCCCTGCTGTCAAGATCCTCTAAGAGGGCAAAGGGAACCTCTCCCAATCCCAGCCTCCGTGAGTGTCGTTCATTTTATTGCCGATGTCCTGTGGTCTCAGGAAATGGGGAACTCCTGGTCTTCTGAGGTTTTTGGCTGAGACTCCTGCCTGCTATACTGCCTAGTTGGGTTAGATGCTGAAGAAAGATCCTCTTAATTCAAAGAACTCGTGATTTCCTGAAAAGGTCAGCTCCCACCAAAAGTTATTCAAACCCTCCATCATTCCTCCCCCCTCTCCCTCACCCTTCTCCCTATGCCCCTACAGTTTGTCCCCTGCTTTAACCCATCCTCCAGGCTTTGCCCCAGTCAGCTCAAATAGCCAGTTTCCAATTTCATAATAAAAATGCACTGCTCTAAGCACCTCACAAAAAAGTTAACTTATAACCCACAGAAACCCAGTGGGGTAGGTGCTTGGAGTTACTGCCATTTTACAGATGATGAAACCGAGGGGAGGAGAGGTTGACTGCCTTGCCCAAGGACACTCAGCTGGAGAGTGCAGAGCTGGGGTCTGAATGAGCCTCTGGATTCCCAACTACTACCCTGCCTCTGGAGGAAGGTCTCCCCACCCTGCCCCTGGAGAATGCTCCTCAAACTTTCTCCTCAGTGTCATTCACCAGCTAAGAGGCATGGAGAGAAACAAAGATGTGAGCACAAACCCAGGCAAGTGTGGAGCTGTGAGGGAGGTGGTTGAAAGAGCCAGAGCTACAGCTGGACTGTGTGGATTAGAATGCTTGGTTTTTAATTTACTAACCCTGGTAAGTAAAATGGGAATAACAATAATACATATCTTATATAGTTGTTTTGAACATTAACACATATTAAACACTTAGAATAGGGCTTCCCAGGTGGTGCAGTGGTAAAGAATCCGCCTGCCAACACAGGAGACTCAAGCGACTCAAGTGTGATCCCTGGATTGGGAAGATCCCCTGGAGTAGGAACTGGCAGCCCACTCTAGTATTCTTGCCTAGAGAATTCCATGGTCAGAGGCTCCTGGCGGGCTACAGTCCATGGGGAGGCAGAGAGTTGGACGTGACTGAGCATGCACACACACAAGCACTTAGAACAGTATATGACAAACGGTAAGTACTCGATCCTTTTTTTCTGCCTTTTTTGATCTTTGTACATTCTCAGGAGGCAGAAGCTACAACAAATGCTTTTATAGAAAGAATGTTAGACTTGGAATCAGAAGATCAAGTGTGAGTGCCAGCTATGTTCTGTTTACTGTATGATCATGAGTACAACATTTTTCCTCTCTGAGTCCTCACTTTTCTCATCCCCAAAATGGGTATGAAAATAATTTCACTCAACTGACATAGCATGCTTGTAAAAGAGCTTTGTGAATTCTGACCCTAAAACACAGTGAAGTAGTGACTAAAGAATCATCCCACTTTGTTATTTAGGGCTTCTCCTAGGATCAGCAGGTAGGTACCTTTCACGAGGTCTTTAGACTAAAAGACTCGACTTCCACCGCTGGAGAGTCATTGTCAGTGTCCCAGGCTTTTTTATTTTCAAGACTCCCCTTTTTAGTGGAGATTCCTTAAAAAACTGGAAATAGACCTGCCTTATGATCCAGCAATCCCACTGCTGGGCATACACACTGAGGAAACCAGAAGGGAAAGAGACACGTGTACCCCAATGTTCATCGCAGCACTGTTTATAATAGCCAGGACATGGAAGCAACCTAGATGTCCATCAGCAGATGAATGGATAAGAAAGCTATGGTACATATACACAATGGAGTATTACTCAGCCATTAAAAAGAATACATTTGAATCAGTTCTAATGAGGTGGATGAAACTGGAGCCTATTGTACAGAGTGAAGAAAGCCAGAAAGAAAAACACCAATACAGTATACTAACGCATATATATGGAATTTAGAAAGATGGTAACAATAACCCTGTGTACGAGACAGCAAAAGAGACACTGATGTATAGAACAGTCTTATGGACTCTGTGAGAGAGGGAGAGGGTGGGAAGATTTGGGAGAATGGCATTGAAACATGTGTAATATCATGTATGAAACGAGTTGCCAGTCCAGGTTCGATGCACGATACTGGATGCTTGGGGCTGGTGCACTGGGACGACCCAGTGGGATGGAATGAGGAGGGAGGAGGGAGGAGGGTTCAGGATGGGGAACACATGTATACCTGTGGTGGATTCATTTTGATATTTGGCAAAACTAATACAGTTATGTAAAGTTTAAAAATAAAAAAATAAATAAAAAAAGACTCCCCTTTTTAAAGAAGTCTCAGGAAGTGAAGACCCAGTGTGTTTGGGAGGAGAGAGGAAGAGTCTCAGGGATGTGACTGCAGTCTTCAAGAAGCCGAATGGTTGTCATAGGCTGGACAGGTCAGACTTGGGACTGGCTCACCCAAGAGGCAACAATAACAACTGGGTCTCTGAGTGGAAGTAACAAGACTCAGATTTAGTGTCTAGAAGAAAGGAAAACAATTCTTTTGATTATTCCTCTCAGAATGTGGGGACGGCTACTCTCGTAATGAGTGTGCTGGCAGTGCAGGCATTCAAATAGGGAACAGGGAGCCTCAGAGGGGTAGAGGAAATTGTAATGAGGTAGGAGGAGAGAATCCAGTGGGCCTGAGCCTGGGGCATTCTAGTTCTTCCTAGGAATGCAGCCTGGAGGTGAGGGAGGTGACAGGAGGGGCAGGCAGAAAGGAAGAAAAGGACCGCCAAGGAGCCCAGTCTCAGCTCCGTGAGTTCACTGTTTTGCCAAGGGCAGTCCCCGTCTCTTTGGTCAGTTTAGACCCCAGAGCCTGGAACTGTAAACAATCCACTCACTCAGTCAATTCAGCAAACATTTGCAGGCCTGAGACTCAATCCTCACCACGGCCCCAAGTGGGATCGCCTGCGCTTGCTAACCTCCTGCCCGGCGACCGGCAGGGGGCAGGAGAGACGCACAGATGCCGAACTGCGCAGCTCGCTAGCAAAGCTTCGCTGCTGAATAAACTGGGTCACTCGGTCCTTTCAAGCCGCAAGCATTCCGGGCGGGTGGGGGTGGGGGTGGGGAAGGGAGGGGTGGCACCTTGGGCCTCCCAGCAAGGGCTGTGAGATTCCAGATGCTACCTGGCAGTGCCATCGAAGTCCCCAGATCTTCTGGACTGACAGAAGGAGGGATGAGATTGATAACCCGGGATAATAGCTGGGGCTGGCGGAAAGCTGAAGGGAACTCGTTCCATCAAAAGGTGTCCTCCAGCCGGACACATCCCAGGCCGTGTATTAGAGAAGAAGGCTGGCCACGGCAGGGCCTAGTGCGGTGCTTTGTTTCAGAGAGAACTGTGATTTCAGTAAGGGCTGAGGCTCTCAGGGCCGGTGGAAACCTCCTTCCGGGGAGGGGGAAGGGCTCTGTGGCTGGCCACGAGTCAGCGGATGCTAAACCTGGTCGCTCAGTGGAGAGGTGGCAAGTCTGGAGTCTGATTTGCTTTTGTGTCCTGGTTTTGCTGCCTGTATCTTATAAGATCTTGGGTGAGTCATTTTCCCTCTTGGCCTCCTTTTCTGTAAACTCGTGGTGTGGTTATACAGATGAAGTGGAGGGATGAGGGGAGTCAGAGCATTGCCCTTCTCAGCTCCTCCCAACCTGGTGGGCACATCCTCCCAGCACAACAGTGGAAGAGAGGTCTTCTGCACATGGCAGTGAGGAGGGGAGGCCCACTGTGCTGTTAGTCTGGGCACTGTGAACCGGTCCCGCAGGGACGCTGCCATGGAAGGTGCGGGAGGGGGCGTCTCCCCACACCCTTCTCCATCTCTTGGCAACAGGATCTGGGGAAAGCAGGTCTCTCCACCTTCAAAGAGTGGTTCCTTGAAGTCTTTGAGGGCTGAGAAATCAGGAAGGTGGAACAGACCTGGAATGAGAGGGGATCTGGAGGATGGAATGGGGAAAAAGCCACTCCTGAAATTCCAGTTCCTCCCATGGACCCTGTAAAGGTTAGAAGGGCCCATCTAACCTGCATGGGAAGTCAAGGACCTGCTTATGTATTCTTCCAGACTGTGTGTTTTCTCCACTCATTTAAGCCCTTGAAGCCGGGACCATGCAAGGCCCTCATCTCCAGGAGAGGGATGGTGGTCACTGATGCTTCTGCATGAGGATTTAGCACAGTGCTCCTTGTCATGTTTTCCTTGTTGGCTGTTAATAAGGGAGGAATCTTGGAGAACTAATCTGAGCCCCCAGTTTTACTGATTAAAAACAACAAAAACATAAAAACTGAGCCTCAGAGAACAGTGGGACCAGAGAAAGGAAATTTCCTGTCCTTTTCAGTTGCTTCTAGAATCTTCATCCATGACTGTTGAAGAAAGTGATTGGATCCCTACAGTGAGCTGCCCAAACCTAGGAGTATCCCCCCTCCTTGGGGATTTCACTTTGTCCACATCCAGCTTCACCTCTGGCCATGCTTATATTACCCAACCTCAGGTGTGAGATGGGCTGACTTCTCCTAGCCCTACCCTGGCTTCTGGGGCTCCAAAGAGCAGCCAGTGCATCTGAGGTTTAGGGATGTGATGTGATAAAGCAGTTGCCTGAGTTGGAATCCCAGCACTAGCTGGGAGACCTGGGGCAAGACACTTCCTATCTCGGAGAGTCCGTTTCCTCATCTATCAAATGGGCACCATAATAGTGTTTTCCTTATAGATACTATTCTTTCCAGTCTCTTAATATGAAATTGGAAACAAGAACAAACTAAATAGCTTTCTTTTCCCCTGAAAAAGCCACAGAGCAGGACCCTGAAAGAAAGAGGTGGGAGCCAGACTTTGGAATCTTCTAGTCTAGTTACTGGGAACTCTGGGGAGGAAATAATCCAGGGCTGGGGAACAGGGCTGTGGCCCAGCATACTTTTGTCCCTAGATTGCAGAGTGACTCTATTCTGGTTGCTGTACCTCTTCAGCACTTACTGTCCTGCTCTGGACAACAGAAGGGTTGAGCGTGGTGACCTCTTAAGGTCCGTGTAGCCCTGCACCCCTGAGATTCCCATCAGCAGAGTTGGGCCCTCATTTTCTGGGATGCAGCCCAGGCCTCACGCAGCCACAGCAGCTAAAGAAGCAGCGCTTTGCTGGGCTCTGGTCCCCTGCCCAGAGGAGGTCCCTCAGGCCCAGGGAAGTCCCTGGTTTCCTGGTTTGGATGCTGTGAAGGGCCAGGCAACAGGGACTTTGGCCTATTGGCATCTGGTTCCAGCCAGAGCTTTTCAGGGATGGATGAGAAAGAGCAGGGCTGGCAGAAGCCATGAAAAAAACAGTCTAAAGCTCACATTCTGTGGCCTTGCTTTGAAATCCACAACCTGAGCCACCTGGGAAGTGATGAAGGCCTGAAAAGAAACAATGGCCAGGGGCCCAGGAGACATTCCCTGTTTGAAAAGGCCTGGGTAAGCAGTGGATTCCATGTGAGAAGACAAGTATTAGTAGGTGGACGCTCTGTAAAGGCCAGAAAGCAGGGACTAAAGCAGGTACCCCAACATAGACTCAGTCAATGAGCAGGGACTTAATGTGTTCTCTGTGTGTGGTGCTGGGTGACAGCTGTGAGGATGTCATCAAAGGGCTCACGTGGGGCCAGCTTGGAGGATTTTATGATGCATGAAAATTGTATGTGGTGTAGACCACAAACAAGTGATGAGGGGGAAGGGGATGGGGAGCTGAAGAACTCCCCAGTAGTGGCCCAGAGCAGGCTGCTCTCCTCTGTTAGGCGGATTTCCTCTGTTAGGTTGGTTTTCCTCCTTTGGGCAGTGAATCATCCAAATACCCCCTTGTTCATTTCAACAACTACAAATGCCAAGTCTACCTGACTCTGAATTGAGCCCCATGCATTGACTGGCTCTAGTGACCACTCTCTGGAGTCACCGGAGGCTGGGTGATTATGATCATCCTTGTCTTCAGACAAGAAACCAAGAGCCAGTGGGAAGTACTTTACCCAGGCTACCCAGCTTGAGACTTGGAGCTGGGATTTTTCTTTTAATTTTTTCATTTGGTTGTGCCGGGTCTTAGTTATGGCATGTGGGATCTTTAACTGAAGCATGAGAGCTCTTAGTTGTAGCATGTGGGCTCTAGATCCCTGACTAGGGGTCGAAACCAGGCCCCCTCCATTGGGAGTGCAGAGTCTTAGCCACTGGGCCACCAAGAGAGTCCCTGGAGCTGGGATTTGAATGCGTGTCCGACTATCTTTGAATTCTGTATTCATTCCAATAAGATGTTGACTCCCACTGCCTTCCCATTGCCTTATAGCAAGGATAGATAATACCTGCAGGGCAGTTTTTGCCAGAATCATAGACATTTCCAAGGAAAATCAGCTGCTCTGCTTGCCTGTCCCCACTGTAAGCAGCAAGACAGCTCAGTATTTGTGGGGCTACCAGGAGAATGCCTAGTGGCCTTCACTTTCCACAGATACTTCAGCTTGGGACCCAATGTCATCCAAGGTCCCTCCAGGATCTTGATGCCTCCACTTCCACTCAGCAACTCCATTTCAGGACTTCTTGGTGACTCATGCAAAGGAAAAAGCAAGGTCTTTGCAGAGCCTGGCAGAGCCCATTGGAGTCCTGGTGAAGGTCTCTCTAATGACCTTGAGCAAATTTCAGACCTTCTGAGCCTGGGCTCCCTCATCTGTTAAGACAATGACAACCAACCATGCCAGACAAAATGTATAGCCTAGTTCTGAGAACCAAATGGGTTAACCTTGTGAAGCCACCTGACTCTAAGAAGATATTCAATAAATAATATTCATCAAGAGACAGAATTGGGGGACTTTAGGCAAGAAGAAAGATTGTGGAAATTATAATCATTGAACACTTAAAACATTCCAGATACTGTGTTCAATCCTTCACTTGAACAATTAAGCCTTCCAACACTCCTATGAAGCAGGGAGTATCTCCTCACTTTGCAAATAAAGAAACAGAGGCTCCAAGACATTAGGTTACTTACCCAAGGTCAAAATCAAGAATCTGACCCAGAACCCAAGAGTTAAACATCTAAGATGCTCTGCAACAATTCCCACTTTCCTGCTGTGACTGAAGGATCCTTCCCTGAAATATACTCTCATCTATCTTTAGATTTTTGTTTAGATAAACAAGACCTTCTTGAAAGGGCTTCATATGGGTCATGACAATAGTTATTCCTTCTCCTGTGTTCTCAGGACACTGCAGTTATGTTTATCCATTTCAGGTTCCAAGCATTACATGTATTTACACATCTGTTTCTGGCTGGCATTAAGTGGACCCCTTGTAGGGCATGGACAAAATCTTGTTATATTTCTCTTTGTTTCCTCTCCAAGCACCCTCTCCAAACCTAGCTTTTGCTAAATGTTTGTTGATTTGAGATGTGTGTTAGGAGGAGTTGAGTAGACAGCATGACAGAGTTTAATCGGAATCCCTATTCCCACTGAAAGTGTGTGACCCTAGGTGAGTGACTCAATCTCCCTGGGCCTCCCTCAGTGTTCTCACCTCTAAAATGGGATAATAGTAGCTACTATCATGAGGCGTTGTGAGGATGAAGTGAAAAAATGCTGGTGATGCATTAACACAGTGCCTGGCACGTGTTGCACAGTGAGTAAATCATGTGTCCAATAACTCCTGAGGGCTGGAGACTGGACAAGGTGGATGCTGTGACAAGGAAAGAAAGAGGTAGCCCTGGGTGCCACGCAGAAACAGGGATGCTGCTAAAGACAAAATCTGCGTACTTTTTAGAGCATGGTGGAATAGAGATAGATAAACAGGAAGGAGATATTTTAAGGAAAGTTCAGTAAAATGGAGAGGAGCCAACAAAATGAGTTTAAGGATGCTGGGACAAGAAGGGGAAAGGAATTAGCTAGAAGTGAGAGAAGCCTGAAGTAGTGTTCCAGAGACTCTGTCCAGAGGACAGGAAAGAAAGGGACTGGAGAAGAGAGAGACACGCCTACCCAGCCTAAACAAGGAAAATACTGGGGAGACCAGGGTGGGGGGCATGCCGCTGGGAGGACATTACAGTCTAAGGTGGCTGTGGAAGGAGCAGCTTCCATTGGATCCAAAAGGAGGATCTGAAAGCCAAAAGGAATGAATAATCCAGGCATCAGGCTCAAGGCGGGAGGCAGCTGTTCATTTATGTCTTGATAAACACTTGACTAAAGCCCTTTTAGTTAAAGAAACTCCTTTGAATGCTGTTTGGACTGAGCTGTCTTTAGTTGGAACATATGCCTCAATGAAGACCCCATCTAGGAGGAAGCAGAGAGCAGTGGAAGTGGGGAAACCCCAGACCCACGACACGGTCTATGGAGACTGTCACCAGCTGTCAGCCCTGGGGTGGGGCAGCTGAAAGTTGCCAGATGGTAGGAGGAAGGCCTTCTGTTGGCAGTGCATTGGGCATCTTTGTCAAATCAAACAGGGTCCTTGTGAGCTTCAAATCTGATCTGCAATTTAAATCAAAGATTGCTGACCCAGAGGCTTCTACCTGCAAGGATTGCGGGGAGAGAGGAATTTAGGGACCTCTTTCCATACTTTAGAGACAGGGGGCTGCTCTCAACTGAGGTCCTTGCTCCCTCCCCTGCCCATCACTCAGCTCATTTTTCAACAGTGAGAGAGGAAGAAGCTTGCCAATTGGCAGGAGCCAAGTCATTAACCAACCTGCAGGAGCAGAAATGGTCTTTCTAGCCTGAGGACCGGAGAGAGATTGTCCAAAGCAATTTATAGGCGCACTTGAAAGGTGACATGGGCAGGGAAATGGCTGGGGACTGAAAAATTCCTTCATCCACAGAGCCTCGAGGCAGACATGCCCTGCCTGTTAACCGGAAATAGCACAGGGAGCTGGGAGCCCAGAGGAACACCTCTAGTCAGATGTGAAGCACCCCCGTGGACAAATGTGTGCATGTGTGAACGTCCCTCTCACTCTAACACAGGCCCAGGTTGTGGGGGAGGAGTTCTGTTCTACACAGTTACTCAAGGGTCCAGGTGGCCCTGGCTTTGCCATGTTCAGCACAAGGTTGTCCTGTGTCCCAGCGTCTGCTGGTAAGGAGAGAACACAGACAGAGACTGACCTGGGACATCTCTGTGGTCAGGGTTGGATGCGCACTGCCTCACACACCATTGTCCAGAACTCATTCCCAAGGATGAGCTAAACTGCCAGGGAAGCTGGAAAGTGAAGCGTAGCTGTGTGTCTAGGAAGGAGGTGAAATGGATTTGGTGATCCATCAACAATCTAGGCCATGTGCCGCCAGTCACCCAGGACATTTGATAGAGGATGGGAAAGAGCCACCTGAGAAATAAACCAATTGATGAGAACTGAAAGGCTTAGGACAACATCCCACCTTGGTTTAGCCTTCATACCTGCCCCTTCCTTAGCCTTAGGAGCAGGGGGCTGTGTGGGGAAGATATCTGGAAGGGGGAGTCAAGTAAGGTCTGACTTGGAGCACTAGGAGAACTGTGGAAGCTCTTGGCCTAGGGGAGAGTTGCTCCAGGGGCCTGGGGAATACTCTGAGGAGAGGACAAGGTCTGGGCTCAGATGAGGTGAGTACAGGGAGCCTTAGGTCCAGCCCAGGTCACCAGGGTAAGAACAAAGGCAGACGCCCAGGACATACACCCTGCATTGCGATTTGTTGTTGTTTAGTTGCTCAGTCGTGTTTGACTTTTTTGAGACCTCTTGGACTGTAGCCCACCAGGCTCCTCTGTTCATGGGATTCTCCAGGCAAGAATATTGGAGTGGGTTGCCATTTCCTCCTCCAGAGGATCTTCCCGACCTAGGGCTCAAACCTGGGTCTCTGTGTTGGCAGGTGGGTTCTTTACAGCTGAGCCACCAGGGAAACCATACTTGTTACAATTCTTGTTACACACAATTCTCCTGTGCCCCACTTTCATGGAAGAAGAGCCTCGGGGCCAGGGCCAAGGAGGGGCGGGGGGCCACCTGGAGGTCAGCAGGCAAGAGAGGTATCACTGCTCAGGAACTGTTGGCGAGAATGGGAAAGGAGGGTGCCCAGAGTCTGAGGAGGAGGGGCCCAGAGTGAGGAGGAAGCGCTCTACTGGAGAAAGGGGACCACATGAGCCAGGGAACCCTCTTCTGTGCAGGGTATAAGAGATGTGGCATTCATTCTTATGCTGATGTCGTTACTTTTAGATGTCACCAGCTTATCCAATGGAACTTTCTGCCATGGTGAAAGTGTTCTCTAGCTGGCTGTCCAACATGGTAACCATGTGGTTATTGGTCACCTGAAATGTGGCTAGCCTGACCGAGGAACTAAATTTTGAATTGCAGTATTCAATTTTAATTAATTTCAGTGGAAATAGCCACATGCAGCTAGCAGCTACCAGTTGGGCTGCAGGAGCAGAGTTGCAGCCCAGGGCAAGGAGGGCGTGGGAAACTGTGGCTGAGGCTCCTCAAGCCCTGCCTGTCACTGCTCCCAAGCCCTGGATCCGTCCCAGCTTTGGCTATGAAGAGCTCTGGGTAGATGGTGGGTCTAGTTCCACCCTCAGGTCTGGGCGGACTGGGGGCTTCTGAAATTCTCATTTGCTTTCATCCCTGTGGGTCTGGGAAGAGAGATCAGACTAAGTGCTGAGCAGCTGGAAAGCACTGCCAAATTTACATGGTCCTCGTGCCTGAGCAGAAGGGGCTTGAAACCTGCATTCTCCACCCTCGATTTCAAGGCACTGGGCTTTGATCCTAGCTTGTTTGTCAACAGAAGGGTCTGACCCATTGAGTCCCAGTAGATGCATCTGCAAGGCGCTCCGCGGGGCAGCTCACAGTTCATGGATGGGAAATGTAATTGCATCTGCCACTCATCTGGTCCATGCCCAGACTGTCTGCACGGTAAATGCTTTGAAGCCAGCTATCCACCCGCCACCCCTTCTCACTCCCCCAACCATCCCCCTAACTTCATTTTGAATCATCAGTACTTCATTCTTTTCTAGCACATCCCTCCCCTGGTTCCCAGTCCAGCTGAACTAGCTCTGCTTCCAAGGCTATTGTCACTGCCTGCCATCCTCCCATCACTCCAAACACAGTCAACAGACGTGACTGTCTGTCTCTGTCCCCGAGGGACCCCCAGGCTCAGGGCTGCCTGAGCACTGGCAAAGTGCTCTGGACAACGCTCCAGAGCTCCAGTCCCAGAGTCTGTTCTACAATTTATACTGAGCCACACCCTGCTCTTGGCCCAGGAGCAAATCTGGAGGGGCAGACCTCCACCGATTCCTCCTCCTCCTCTCTCAGCAGCTTTTTCTCCTCTCTTTTCCTTTATTCTCCTCCCCTCTGGAAGGGCTGCTTTTCCTCCTCTTTACAGGATCCAAGATTGGCTGCTCCCCAAAATAGTGTTTGAAAGTAGTGAGAGAGAGTTTATAGGAAAGAGATGGAGTACTGTGTGGCTAGGGTCCCAGAGACTGGAGTCCAGGTGGGCCTGGTCTATTTTTGGCCCCCAAACACAAGATCACTTTTTCATCAAAACCAAATTTTTCTTCCACCCTTGAAGGATGACCCAGTCTCCATAGGCCTGAACTGAAGCCATCCTCAAGTCTTGGTTTGAGCCCAGCCTGAGTCCCTGCCTCTGGTCTCACTAGGCCTCCCAGGCCTTCTTAGAATGGACACCAGCAAGCTCTTCCTAAAGGGCAAAGGTAAGATATCCTGCTCTGTGTAGCATCTTCCAGTGGACCCTCAATGACTCCCCAGTAAGGGCCAGACTCCTTAGCAGGACTTGGGTGTGTTACAACCTCTTCCTCTTCTCCAGCCCAGGCTTCTCAAGCCTAGGCTACTCACCTTTTTTCCCTCTAGCTCACATATGACACGTGATGGGCCTATGAAAGGCTTGTACCTCTGCATATAGCCAAGATTATTCACAGTGCGCTGTGAGCTAGCACTAAACCCACTCGTTTCTCTTCTACTCAAGAAACGCCCTCCCTCTCCATCACCATTCACATCTGCTCCGCACACCACCTCTGTAACGTATTCTCTGTCTCCTAACACCCAATAGGTGGCAGTGGTCCTCGGTTCTGTCAAAAGCACGTACATGAGGTTTTATAGTTTTAATTTCCTTGTCCTTCATGCACCTTCGTATCAGCTGGCAGAATGGAATGAAGCCCACTCTGACCACCAGAGAGACTTTCTCCCTGCCTGAAGTCAGATTGCAGCTCCTGGCTCGGAATGGACAAATGAGAAGATGAATGCAGGCCCTGTGGCTGATACAGTCCATCCAGTGCCCCTTAAGCATTGACTGGCGCTAAAAGCTGTTGTGACCCATGCATGGCTTTGACCCCAGCCTTCTCTCCTCTGAAGGATGGAGACCCAGGGGAGGCCAGTGTACTATCTTTCACAGAGCAGGTGCTCCATAAATATTTATTGGATGACTAACTCCAGTGTTTAACTCTCAGAATGAAGTGAAGTTCAGATTGAGTTTTGTTTTGTTTTCTGGTCCACAGGGAAGTGCACAGGACAGTGTTAGGGACAACCAATGTAAGCCACTTCTTCCTACCCACTGCTTTATGATTCTAGAGTCAGAACTTTCTGAGCTGGGCCCAGCCAGCTCTCCCCCAGACTGCTCTCTTGGGACCAGCTTCCCACCGCCTCCCCCGTCCCTGGGAGCAGCCAAGACGTCTTATTCATGGATGCTCCTTCTGTGCGGGGCTTTGGTGGTGGCTGCTCTTCCACCACTCTGCCACTCGCTCAGCGGGACCCTGCCAAGTCTCCTCCTCCACACCTGATGGCATACCTGGCTGAGTTCTCAGCCTCACTTGGGATTGCTTTCTTTGGTTCCAAACTGGGTTGCCTTTCCTCTTCTTCTTTGAAGGAACACCCTTGGTGCCTGGACCTTCACCACCAGTCTGCCACCCAACTCCTTTTCTCTCCTGGCCTTCCCCTGGGTACATCTCCTAGAACACCACCAGGGCCCTTCTGACCTGACCTTTGGCACCACACCACACTTGTCCTCCTTGAGCCTCAGTGGTGCATTCCCTCCCTCCATCAGGCTGTGGATTCCTTGAGGGCAGGCTCTGGGGCTAAGTACAGCTCTGCAGCCTCCCACATTCTCCACGTTGTCCCATGGGACCTTGCCCATGGTAAGCCTTAATGCCTTTTTATTGATTACTCAGAAATGGAGGCTCATTAAGAGGTTTTTGAAACTTGGGATCTCTTCCATTAAGACAATGGTACTTGGGATTTCTTTCACGAAGACAATGTTTCCCAAGGTGAGTTTTAGGATATTTATAGGTATTATAGGATAAAGAGATGCATGATCAACTAAAATATTATGTACATTGTAATTTTCCAAGTTAAAGGATGTGGGAGTCTAGGATCTCCATGCATGAGGATCCCCATGGACCTAGGACCCCAAGACAGGTACTCAGGATGGCAGAGAACATCTACTATACCAAGTAAAGGATAGAAGGCAACTGGTAAGGGCACTGACTAGGAGAAGGTCAGCAAGTAAAGCCAACCTCACAAAGATGCACTCTGGACCACAGGGCTCACACAGTTAATGCCAGATACGGCTCCCATTAGGTGAAGCAGGAACCTCCTCACTTCATGGTCTTATCTTCCCGCAGCCCCTCCGGGGGGTGGGGTGGGTAGGCTGTCATCAATAGCTTAACCAATAAACCTTCACTCAAAACCACCATACACCTGAACCCAATGGCTAGATTCCAGATAGAGAATTTCTAACCAAGCTGAAGATCTGCTGCTGCTACTGCTAAGTCATTTCAGTCGTGTCCGACTTTGTGCGACCCCATGGACGGCAGCCTACCAGGCTCCGCTGTCCCTGGGATTTTCCAGGCAAGAGTACTGGAGTGGGTTGCCATTGTCTTCTCTGAAGCTGAAGATCTAGGAATTTTCTAAGCCAGAACTTATAAGCAAAACAAGTGGCTTTCTATGAGGCTGGACAGGCTACAGCCAAATAAATTTGGTCAAGAACCGACTCCCTCTTTTTTTTTCCTAAAACATCTCATGGGGTTGATGTGTCTGGGAACACCTTGGTAAGTGTGTCTTAGAGGGATTACTCTGTCTTCACAACAGGCAAGAAGCTCCATACAATCACCACTGGTGTTTTGTGGTCCTTTTGTTTATAAAGCACCTCTAGGCATCTGTCCCATCATAGGAATCTCCCAACCTTTCCCTGGATGGTAGGACCAACATGGCCATTGGTATAGATGATGGAAGGGCCCTAGGATGGACAGTCCTGAGTCATGCATGTGAAAGTTTGCTGTGTCAGTTACTATTTGTGAGCAATCTATCTCCTAAATGGGAACATCTATCTCACAGGTTTACTGATGGGATGAAATGATATGTGTTAGGTTACTGTGTAAAAGCCCTTACCCCAATATGTGTTTACTGCATCCATGCTCTGCAGCTCTCCATAAAGAATAGCTACCATTCGCTGGATGCCATGCACAGTTCTTGGCACTTTCTGTATGCTGTTGAATGTAAGCTTCACAGTACCATTATGGGGTCGGTTATTATAATCCCCATTTACTAGATGAGGAAACCGAGGTTCAAAGATTTGAGGAGAGTCTCCCAAGTTTACATATCTACAGTAATAGAAAACTTAAACTCAGAGCCAAATGTTTCATGTTCTTTAATGTTAAGAGTTAAGATGCTCATGTTCCATGCTCTTTAATGTTGAGTTAAGATGCTAGTTCTAAAAAAAAAAAAAAAGCCTGTCTTACATGCAAAAACAAACAAACAAAAGCCGATGAAAAGGATACTCATTCTAGGCTGTGCTGAATGGGGTTCCATAGTGTAAAGATCAACAGTATTAATGTTAATCTTTAAAATTTAAAGTAGTAAGTTGGTGTTAGAAGAAGGGTGTCCAAAGCTTAGTTCCACAAGTATTGGTGTAGCAAGTCTCTTTCCTGTCTGTCTTCCATTTTCCTCCTCTCGAAAATAGGGGAAATTGGCATTATTTCCCACGGCTGTTGCAAGAAGTAAATTGACCTAGAATATGCAAAAGCAGCTACAACAGTGTCTGGCTCTTGGCAGACACTCAGTAAGTGTAGCTGAATGAGATTCTTTGTAGCTTATAATCCAGCAATAACACATAGGAACATGCCTGCAGATACAGTGATTTTTTTTTTAACACTGAATATAAGAGCGGCAGTGAAGACATTAGTGCTCATTTCTATAACTGCGTGTTGACAATTAGGCAGTGAGACATGAGGACAGGGCAGAAGCAGGCAGAATAACCTAGGGGTTAAGAGCACCACCCAACCTGATCAAATCCACTTACCAGTTTTGGGCCCTTGGGAAAGTCATCAGCCTCTCCATGCCTGTTTTCTCTTCTGTAAAATGGCAGCGTAGTTGTGCGGATTAAAAGAGTGACTGTATGCAAAGCACTGAGAACTCTGGCTGGCCCAGGGTGAGCACTATGTAAGCAGCCCCCTCCTCCCACTGCCAACCAGCCATCTCTCCCTCCTCTGATCCTCTGTAACTCTCATGAGTGCCACAGACAGGTCTGGATAACTTTCATGCCTCGGCATTTTGGGGCCATATACATGTTTTATCACTCCTACTAGACTGAAGCAATTTGAAGGCAGGATGCTGTCAGATTTGGCCCTCACATGGACGAAGTGCTCCATAGTTGATTGTGGAATCAGTGAAAAAACTTAGAACACAGCCTTGGGGTCCAGTTCTGAGGGGCACAGGGCCATATGCTTCCCCTCCCAGGCAACTCCATGGGGGGCCTCCTGCGTCTCTGGTCTTGTCCTGGCTACAGAGATTCCAAGAAGAGCACCCTTGCTCTGAAGGGGTGGACTGAGGTTGTAGGGGTCTGGTTACCCCTCCCCACAACACTTTACCCTTCAGCCAGCACCAGAGACCACAAACCAGCCTGATAGAATGGCAGATTAAGTGCCCAAAGCATGTGGGTGCGTGATGAAAGAAAGTTTCCCCTCAGTTCTGTCTGAAAGCCCACCCTTGCTCTCCAGGCATCCTCTGGGACACAGCTTGAAGATAATTAGCATAGGAAATCATTAGCTATGAGGCTTTCTGAGACTCAGGGTAGGAAAAGCGATCAAGGGCCCAAGGGACTGAGAAGGGGAAGAGGAAAGAAGGTGAATTTCTGGAGCCTGGGAAACAGAGGATGGTTCTCTCTCCCCTCCACAGTCCAGGGAGTGAGGGTTTGGTTCACAAGGTATCAGAGGGGAAGGACCCCAGAGGTCTTCTGTATCCAGCCCCCCTAGGGAAATGACCAGGGTAGGCAGACCACACTGCTCACATCTGTTTCAGGATTATTCCTTACCCCTGTCTTTCCATCCTTTTCTCAACCCCTTCCACTGATGTTCAACACATGGGCCATGCTTTGGGAACAATCAGACCTGATTTCAAAGGAGGACTTCATCAATTATCATTGGTGTGATGCTGGCCAAGTTCCCTAACCTCTCTGGGCTCCAACTTCCAATATTACTAATATTACTATTCCAACAACACTAATTTCATAAAATTGTTGAAATTGATGAGGGCTAGTTACATTAAGTCTCCAATGGTGCCTTGTACAAGATAACTGTTCAGCAAATTTTTATTGGGGGAATACAGTTCCAGGTTCATTGTACCATACAATCCCTTTCCCTCTGTTTTCATCTAGCTGAAAGCCAGTCAGAGTCACATCAAGGAATCAGGCAATCTGGGGTGGGGGTGGGGGGTGAGGATGGGATAGCAGGACAGTCCTTCCTGTTGCCTGGGTGACCTGTCAGGGAGAATTACAGGCTGAACCGAACCTCTTGTCTGTATATGTCTGCTGGACAAGGCATTTGTCAATTAGACCGAGCCATTTCCTGCCCTGAAACCTCTAGCTGAGCTGTATGTCTAACCTCCTCCCAAGCCCTACTTGCTTTTCTCCAGTGAAGATACTGGTATCTGAATAGACAGATAGTTTGGATGGTTGATTGGGGAAAGAAATATTGCAAGAGTGATATCAATAACAATCAATAACAGTAGCAAACTTTTGAGGGTGGACCATTTGCCTGGTAGATTGTATGCCCGTTACTTCATTTCATTATTGTGACTCTAAGAGAAAGGTGCCTATTATCCCGGTTTTATAGATAAAGAAACTGAGGCTCAGACAGATCCAAAAACTTGTGCATGGTCACATAGTTAACAAGTAGGAACTTTGGATTTGAGTTAATCTGACTTAAGGGCCCATGTACCACGATGAACCCAATACCTTACTAGATGCCCTAAATAATTTCTAATCCTCACAACAACTTTATGAGCTGCATATTGCTTTTTAACTACTAAGAAAACAAATTAGAGAGGATACATGATTTGCCCAAGGTCATACAGCTAAGAGCTGTGGAGCCAGTGTCCAAATCTGAAGTTTATATATTTTCTCCATCCCATTCTGCCCCAGTGCCTCTTTTCATCAGAGCTTGGAAGGGGGGACTCTGAAAGGAAGGGAAACTGACCTTGATAAACAATAAACACCCAGTAAATTGCTGATGCTTTTACACCAGCACCTCATTTAATCCCCACAACCACTCTAATAAGAAGGTATACTTAGTCCCAAGGAGAAAATCAAGCCCAGAGAATGCAGTGACTTGCCCAAGATCACACAGCTACAAGCAAGCAAATAAGAAACCATCTTCACTACTGGCTCTGGAGGGCTTGCTCTTTCTGCTGGAGTGTGCAGTCCACAATGCCCCCTCTGCTGGCTTGTGACTTCGCTTTGTTCCCAACCCAAGGCTCCCTCTGTGCTTCAGGAGACTCACCTCTATCACAAGGCTCCTTGTCCTCTGCCTTTCAGTTTGGGTTGGATGAACAGGAAGCTTCAGGAGGAGATCAGAAGCCTTCAGAAAGAGTATGGGGTATTTGTTCCACTCACTCTCCCTGGGTCCTGAGAACACCCTCTCAGGCCTGTGGTGGGAACAGCTTCCTGCCGTTGCTCTAGCTGCCTCAGTACCTCTTGTCCCACCCCTGCAGATGGTCCCTTAATCATCTCAGCTGTCTTTCTGTTTCCTGCTCGGGGTTGGCCCAGTCTCCTAATGTCCACCTGAGGCTGCCACTCTTAGGGCTACTCGGAAGGAAAGCCAGTGGCTTCTCTGTGGGTCAAACAGGTCCAAGGTTTCCCAAACCAATTAGTGCTGGGCAAGACAGAGGGCAGACCCTGGGCAGGTCCCTGATGTCATCCTTGCCTCAGTCTGTCTGGAACTGCAGCTGGGGGGTACTGCAGACTTTCCACTTCCTCCTCTTCAGGATGTGAGGTTCAACTACAGGTTCTCTCTTAACTGGAGGGCAAAGGACTTACCCATCCCTTGCAGCGAGGCAATGGTGTGAGGACAAGAATTCCTAGCTTTTAATTCAGTTGTTAGTTCTCTGCTTTACTCTGCAGCATTTCCCTTCACAGCTCAATAAATATTTCACTAATGGTGACTCAAAATAATCACCCCTCCATGCCATCCAGACAGCTTATGACCTAGAAATTCACTGCTCTTTGACGTATTCTTCCACTTTGCCTTACCAGGTCCCCAGCCTCTGGCTCTTCTCACATGGGAGAGCTGGCTGAAAACCAGATCTGAAAGGGGAGAAGCCCAGGGAGAGGGGAAGAAGCCTGCTCTCTCCCCACTGCTATGAGTACCAAGAGGAGATGAATGTGATGCTCTAGGAGATCTGCTGTCTCCTGAGCAAGAGATGCCTCCATTGAGTACATTCCCATCTGGAAAACATGGCCTTGAAATAGTGCTTGGCTGATCCTGGCACTGGGCTATGAAAACTAAATTACTTCTGCCCCAACTCGTTCCTCTCACATGGAGCATTTGGAGAAAGAGCTGGGGAGAGGTTGAGGAGGAAGGGGGCCCAGTGTGTGGCAGGGAAAGAAGGGTGGGCTGGAGATAGAGCATGTGAAGACATGGTGGTGTGGGGCTATGCCCCTGGCACTTCTGGGGACAAATAGAAGGGCCCACGCAGGACTGAGCAGGGGCTTAGGAGCTGGGCCCGAGATCAGAGCCCTCTCAGCCCAGCTGCTGTCCTCGGAAGACAGTGTTGCTCCAGCACTGCCTCTGCACTTCCCACTCAACAAAGGCTCCTTCCCGTTCACACATTAGGGTCATGTCGAGAGGAGGTGGAGAAGGGAGCCGCTTGCATCTTGGCTAGAAAGTCCTGGAGGCGGGGACAGGGAGCAGCCTGGAGCAGGGCCAGAGAGCAGCAGAGGTGAGAGGACCCATCCATGTTGGGGCCCAGGGTGAGGAGGGAGAGGAGGGCTACACTGCAGGCAGCTGGTGGTGCCAGAGCTGGGGGCAGAGGGCACACGGCGGCGGGGACAGGCCAGGGAGCTGCGCTTCATTTCTGAGAAGGGGAGGCACTGGGCCTCTGTTTCCCTTTGGGCTTTTGCTATTTAATTGAGTGATTCCTGGCCCCAGAGCAACACAGCTCTTCTCTGGCACGCACTAGAGATGTCACTTAATTGCCTTCAGATTCTGCTTGGGGTTTTTCCTTCTGAATTTCTCCAAATAGTCTAGGTTTACCCTGACTGCCATCTTAGTGCGTTTTGTTTTCTCTGCAACTTAGTGTCCCAGCGGTCCCCAGGAGCTGCACACCTTTCTGTAAGTCCCAGGGTGCGCCTCCCTCTGAAAGTCTGGGGACACCCATGCATGGGTTGTGATTCGGGCACCTTGCCCCCTTCCCCGTCCACATACCCTCCTTCCTAGAGCACAGACTCTCAGACAGTGTCTGAAATGTCACAAAATGGAGACAGCTGATAGTAATTCTTCGGAAGAAATTGTAGGCTCCTCTTTTGGCTTGGATTTAAAAATGCAGACTTGAGGGACTTCCCCAGTGGTCCAGTGGTTAAGAATTCAGCTTCCAATGCAGGGGACATGGGTTGGATCCCTGACTGGGGAACTAGGATCCCATATGCAGCAGGGCAACTCTCGCAACACAACCATTTGTGCCCGCATGCCCTGCAACAAAACATCCTGCATGCTGCAACTAAGGCCCAACGCGGCCAAAAATAAATAAAATTGAAATTCAAAGTAACACTAATAAAAATAAAATAAAATGCAGGTTCAAGGTAGGGTAAAACCACCTTGCCTGTTTAGGGTGAGTTTGTTTACCAGGGAGTTTACATTCTCTGAGAGAGATTGATCTGACAGTACCTGGAGCTGCTTCATTCCTCTGAACCCTTAATTTCAAATATGCCACCCTCTGGCTGCAAATCTTGTCCTTTCAGCTTTTCCCCAAACCCCTCATTCTTCCTCGAGACCTTCAGCTCTCAACCCCGCTAAGTCTGTCAGCCCCTCCTGAGCTCACCCCTTCCCTGACTAGGTGTCCTTTTCTTGGTTGACTGTTTGGCCCAGCCTCTTGTGATCTGGCCCTGTGTTAGTGTCCTATGGCTGCTGTAACAAAGTACCATGAGCTGGGGGTGGGGATGGGGTCTTAAAACAATGGGAAATTTATTGTCTCACAGTTCTAGTGGCTAGAAGTCCAAAATCCAAGTGTTGGCAGTGCTGCGCTCCCTCTGAAAGCTCTAGGGGAAAATCCTTGCCTCTTCCAACTCTTGGTGGTTCCTGGCATCTCTTGGCTTGTGGCAGCATCACTCCAATCTCTGCCTCATCTTCACATGGCTTTCGTCCCTGCGGGTCCATTTCTGTCTCTTACAACACCAGTCATTGAATCTAAGGCCCATTAGAGTGAATGGGCTTCTGTGGTGGCTCAGATAGTAAAGAATCTGCCTGCAATGCAGGAGACCCAGGTTTGATCTCTGGGCTGATGAGATCCTCTGGAGAAGGGAATGGCTACCTAATCCAGTATTCTTTGCCTGGAGAATTCCATGGACTGAAGATCCTGGTGGGCTACAATCCATGGGGTCACAAAGACAAGGACACAACTGAGCAACGAACACTTCCTTTCACTTTTCAATCTAGAATGACCTCATCTCAATCCTTACCTAATTACATCTACAAAGACCCTATATCCAAACAAGTTCACATTCTTAGGTTCTGGGTGGACATGAATTTGGGGAGGACACTACTACACCTACTACAGACCCCCTTTTCCTTCTATACCTGCCTTCCAAATCCCCATGCTTGGCTCATGACCCAGCATCTCCCTTTGACCTTGGGGCTGCTATGCCCAGCTCTTAGCTCCCCCCACACCTCACTGCTTGCTTCCACAGCCTCGTCCCTCCTTTCCCTCAGGAGCCAGACTTCAGAGAGACAGTGGAGCTCAGTGGGCAGGAACTCCCTTGACCTCCAGCCCTAGGGCCATCTTTCACCTTTCCCACCTTCCTTCAACCCATTTAAGGCCCTAGATATTCCTCCTCTTCTTTGAGGTTCATTCAGACTTTCACAACTCTATACCTGGTCTATGGTAAATTATCCCGACTGTGTTTTTCTGCTTTCTCATTCATCCTACTCTTGTCTCTCCTCTCATTCCACTCTGCTCCTTAAAAGCCATTCATTCATTCACGAATTTATCAAGCGCCTGCTATCTGCCAGCCATTATACTAGCTCCTGCCACCCCTCTGGCCTCATTTTCTACACCAGTGAAATCATTGTCTGGTCAGAGGTTAATAGTAGAGAAAGAGCTTCCCATGGCTTAGCTATAGGATAAAAAGTGCACTTTCTTAGGTTGTGGATAACCCCTTTAATATGTGACCCAACTTACCTTTGACCTCTGTCTCCCTAGCTCACACATCTAGCCGGAACAAGCTGGGCGCATACTTGCATGCTATGGTACTTGTCCTCTGACTGATATGCCTCTGCCTCCTGTCTGCCTGGAACACTAGCCATCTTCAAAGATTCCATGCTAATGTTACCACCTTCCAGGAAAATTACAGGACAATCCTGTCCTGGACCCCCTTTTTCTTGTCATATAGAATTCTTACTGCATGAATTATATTGCCTTTCAATGATTTGTTTACATGTTTGTTTCTCTTTTCCCTTGTAGTCAAGGACTACATTCACTCATTTTTATATATTCATTTCTATATTCATTTTTATATCCTCTGTATCCAGAATATATTTTAATAAATGTTTAAGTTTTTCATAAAAGAGATGGTAGAAATCTCAATTCAGCTGAGCACTGAACCTACCTAAAAGAGTTAGAACCTCACCCGCCTCACCCCATCCCCTGCACCTGACTCCACTGTGCATTCTCCTGGGCTGCCCACTGCCATGGAGGGTCACATGTGTTAGGAGTTGAATTGTGCTCCCTCCAAATTCATACATTGAAGGACTCTTGGTAGCTAGAATATGACTTTATTTAGAAATAGGATCTTTGAAGATGTAATTAGTTAAGATGAGGTCATTCTGGAGGAGGGTGTGTCCCTAATCCGAGACAACAGGTGACTCTACAAAAGGGAAACATCTGGACACAAACACACACATGGGATGGGGGGCGGATGCCTTGTGAAGTTGAAGGCAGAGATCAGTGTGAAGCTTGTTCATGCCATGCCACACCAAAGACTGCCGGAAAACTGCCAGGAGCCCAGTCAGGGGCATGGAAGAGACTCTCCTCCCAGCTTCAGAAGGAACCAACACAGAGGTGGCCCTGATCTGGGACTTCTAGCCTCCAGAACTGCGAGAAGATACATTTCTATTATTTAAAAAAATTCTGTTCTTTAAGCTACTCTGTTTATTGCATTTTGTTACCCCAGACCTAGGGAACTAACACTGGAGATAAAAATGCTCAGAGAAAACAGCTTTTCACTTCCATAGCAAAGCCCTTCATCTTTCATACCTAGGTGCCATTTAATCCCCCCTAAACCAGTGAGCAGGGGTCTCCTTGGTTATTATTCTCCCCATCTTTAGGTGAAAAAACAAAAACTGAAGCTCAAGAAGGGCAAAGTCATTTGGCTTTTAGTTTTCCCTGTTTTTTTCTTTTTTTTTTTTTTTTACAGACTTCAGTTTTGGTCTCTTTCCACTACTACATCAGGCTGCCTTAAGGCAGCTTTGAAATGTCCAAAATATTATGTGGTTTGTGAAGTTGTTAGCATTATTCACGAATAACAACATGTGGTTAGTCTTCTCCAGGAGAGTCCTGCCTTTGAAGCTAAAGCATGTTGTTCTCACCCAGCTCTGTGGGTCCTATAGGATCCCTTTCAAGGCCCCCAAGAGCAGGGGACCATTGTGCCATCTGAGCACCTACCCTGCCCCAAGCTGAGGACCTGGGAAAGACACTCACCCGGGCCACTCTTGCTGTCTCCACCCTGGCCAGAGGAGCGTCCCCGAAGATTGGCCATTTCTCTCTTCTGACAAAGGAGTTCTGGGGACCAGCCCAGGCCTGCTTTTATGCCTCAGGATCACATCTCATCCAGACACCCCCCCAATCACTGCCTCAGGCCCAGTGACCCTCCACCAATGGGATTGCATCATTTTTTAAAAAATAACATTTTTTTTAAAGATTTATTTATTTTGGGCTGTGCTGGGTCTTCACTGATGTGCATGGGCTTTCTCTAGTTGCAGTGAGCGGGGGGTGGGGGCTACTCTTCATTATGGTGCATGGGCTTCTCACTGCAGTGGCTTCTTTTGGTGCAAAGCATGGGCATGAGAGCTGAATAATTGTACTGAACAGGCCCAAGTGCCCCGTGGCACCTGGAATCTTCTCAGACCAGGGATCAAACCCATGTTCCCTGCATTGGCAGGCAGATTCTTAACCATTGGACCCAGCAGGGAAGTCCTGGGATTTTCTTTTTAAAGGTTCCACCACCTACTCTCATCCTTGAGAGTTTCCTACCCACTCCACTGGCTGCAAAGGAGCCAGAGTGCTCAGTGGCTCCTTCCTTTTTTATTACCAAGTCAGATGCAAACCCACTCACTGGCCACACAGCAAAGCCAATCTATTTACTCTACAGCTGTGGGGAAGGAAAATGCAGCGTTTGCTTATTACTGGACCCTGAGCAAGGAGATGGGAATACTAGACCACCTGACCTCCCTCTTGAGAAACCTATATGCAGGTCAGGAAACAACAGAACTGGACATGGAACAACAGACTGGTTCCAAATAGGAAAAGGAGTACGTCAAGGCTGTATATTGTTACCCTGCTTATTTAACTTATATGCAGAGCACATCATGAGAAACTCTGGGCTGGAAGAAACACAAGCTGGAATCAAGATTGCCAGGAGAAATATCAATAACCTCAGATATAGATGACACCACCCTTATGGCAGAAAGTGAAGAGGGACTAAAAAGCCTCTGGATGAACGTGAAAGAGGAGAGTGAAAAAGTTGGCTTAAAGCTCAACATTCAGAAAACGAAGATCATGGCATCTGGTCCCATCACTTCATGGGAAATAGATGAGGGAACAATGGAAACAGTGGCTGACTTCATTTTTGGGGGCTCCAAAATTACTGCAGATGGTGACTGCAGCCATGAAATTAAAAGACGCTTACTCCTTGGAAGGAAAGTTATGACCAACCTAGATAGCATATTCAAAAGCAGAGACATTACTTTTGCCAACCAAGGTCCGTCTAGTCAAGGCTATGGTTTTTCCAGTGGTCATGTATGGATGTGAGAGTTGGACTGTAAAGAAAGCTAAGCACCGAAGAATTGATGCTTTTGAACTGTGGTGTTGGAGAAGACTCTTGAGAGTCCTTTGGACTGCAAGGAGATCCAACCAGTCCATTCTAAAGGAGATCAGTCCTGGGTGTTCATTGGAAGGAGTGATGCTAAAGCTGAAACTCCAATACTTTGGCCACCTCATGCAAAGAGTTGACTTATTGGAAAAGACCCTGATGCTGGGAGGGATGGGGGCAGGAGGAGAAGGGGATGACAGAGGATGAGATGGCTGGATGACATCACTGACTCAATGGACATGAGTTTGAGTGAACTCTGGGAGTTGATGATGGACAGGGAGGCCTGGCGTGCTGTGATTCATGGAGTAGCAAATAGTTGGACATGACTGAGCGACTGAACTGAACTGAACTGAGCAAGGAGAATGGGCAGCTGGTGCTCAAAGACCTGAACTCCCAGATGAGTTTCAGGCAAGAGTTTTTAAAGGCAATATTGGGTGTGAGGCTTCCCTGATAGCTCAGTTGGTAAAGAATCCACCTGCAATGCAGGAGACCCTGGTCCGAATCCTGGGTCGGGAAGATCCCCTGGAGAAGGGATAGGCTACCCACGGCAGTATTCTTGGGTTTCCCTGTGGCTCAGCTGGTAAAGAATCCACCTGCAATGCGGGAGACCTGGGTTCGATCCCTGGGTTGGGAAGATCCCCTGGAGAAGGGAAAGGCTACCCACTCCAGTATTCTGGCCTGGAGAATTCCATGGACTGTATAGTCCATGGGGTCGCAAAGAGTAGGACATGACTGAGCGACTTACACTTAAGTGTGAGGGTTATACGGTGTATGATCAGCTCATAAACACTGTTCTGATTGGTTGGTGGTGAGGTAACAGGGTGATGCTTTGGGAATCTTAATCGTCAACTTTCTGGTTCCAACTAGCGTGAGGTCTCCGTGCTGGTGGTCAGCATGTAGTCACCATGCTCCTCCAGGTGGGAGTCTTAGTTTCTGCAGAAAATCCAGAAGATAGGTGTGCTTGCATGCTAAGTCGCTTCAGTCATGTCTGAATCTGTGTGACCCTATGGACTGCAGTCTACCAGGTTCCTCTGTCCATGGGATTTCCAGGCAAGAATATTGGAGTGAGTTGCCATGCCCTCCTCCAGGGCATCTTTCTGACCGATGGATTGAACCTGTCTCCTGCATCTCCTGCATTGGCAGGTGGATTCTGTACCACTAGGGCCACCAGCAGGTTATTATATATATTCGTTGAGGAGGAACTAGGAGTCCTGTGACTCTATTGCTCCAATCATTAGCTACTTGAGTCTGCTCTTTGGAACTTGGGGAAGGTCAAGCAAGAAACAGGGGACAGAAATGGAGGGCCTTGTACCCAGGAAGGCCCCACAGGGTCCTGCTCAGTTTCAATCCCTCCTTTTCTTTGTTACTCCTTAATCCTGAGGAGAATAGGGGTTGGACTAGAAAGAGAATACAGTTTTGGATTTTGTTGTTGTTCAGCTGCTCATTTGTGTCTGACTCTTTGCGACCCCATGGACTGCAGCACACCAGGCTTCCTGTCCTTCACCAACACCCAGAAGCTTGCTCAAACTCATGTCCATTGAGTCAGTGATGCCATCCAACCATCTCATCTTCTGTCATCCCCTTCTTCTGCCTTCAGTCTTTCCCAGCATCAGGGTCTTTTCCAATCAGTCAGTTCTTTGCATCAGGTGGCCAAAGTATTGGAGTTTCAGCTTCAGCATCAGTCCTTCCAACAAATATTCAGGATTTCCTTTAGGATTGGTTTGATCTCCTTTCAGTCCAAGGGACTCTCGAGAGTCTTCTCCAACACCACAGTTCAAAAGCATCGATTCTTCAGCATTCAGCCTTCTTGATGGTCCAACTCTCACATCCATACATGACTACTGGAAAAACCATAGCTTTGACTATATGGACATTTGTCAGCAATATAATGTCTCTGCTTTTTAATATGCTGTCTAGGTTTGTCATAGCTTTTTTCCAAGGAGCAAGTTTTTTTTTAATTTCATGGCTGCAATCACCATCTACAGTGATTTTGGAGACCAAAAAAATAAAGTCTGTGACTGTTTCCATTGTTTCCCCATCTATTTGCCATGAAGTGATGGGACCAGATGCCATGATTTTAGTTTTTTGAATGTTGAGTTTTAAGCCAGCCTTTTCACTCTCCTCTTTCACCTTCATCAAGAAGCTCTTTAGTTCCTCTTTTCTTTCGGCCATAAGGGTGGTATCATCTGCATATCTGAGGTTATTGATATTTTCCCCAGCAATCATGATTCCAGCTTGTGTTTCTTCCAGCCCAGCGTTTCTCATGATGTACTCTGCATATAAGTTAAATAAGCAGAGTGACAATATACAGCCTTGATGTACTCCTTTTCCAATTTTGCATGAGTCTGTTGTTTCATGTCCAGTTCCAACTGTTTCTTCTTGACCTCATACAGGTTTCTCAGGAGGCTGGTAAGGTAGTCTGATATTCCCATCTCTTTATGAATTTTCCACAGTTGTTGTGGTCCACACAATCAAAGGCTTTAGCAGAGTCAATGAAGCAGATGTTTTTCTGGTATTCTCTTGCTTTTTCTATGATCCAACAGACGTTGGCAATTTGATCTCAAGGAATAACAAATGAAAAATAAATGAAGTGAAACAGGACCATGGAAGATGACTTTAGGATACCCTGCCCACTCGGGGATGGCATTCAAAGACAGGGTTTTGTGTCTTCTCTATAGCTGGACCTTTGGAAGTAAAAGCCCAAAGGTAAAAGTAGAAGTGTGCTCAGTCACTAAGTCATGTCCAAATCTTTGTGACCCCATGGGCTGTAGCCTGCTAGACTCCTCTGTCCATAAATTTCCCAGGCAAGAATACTGGAGTAGTTTGCCATTTCCTTCTTCAGGGGATCTTCCTGACCCAGGGATTGAACCCACATCTCCTGTATTAGCAGGCAAGCCACCAGGGAAATCTCAAAAGTAGAAGTAGCAGTAATTATTCGAACAACCCTGGAGTCAGATGCAGTGGGGTCTGGCCTCCTTACTACTAGCTTTGAAGGTCTAAAATTGTATTAAGGTAGACAGTAAGTTTTCCTGGTTCACTACCCCATTTCCTAGTTCTCAGCTACTTCAAAATGGTGGATCCCATCTTCACACCTACCTTCCTGGAGCCCACCCCTACCCCTACCGCCCCAGTGTCCAGATGGGGGAATTCCCTTTGCATAGACCTAGGATCTGTCTTCTGAGTTCTGGTCTGAGAATCTTCTTTGTCTTCATGACAGATTCTTTCATGACTTTCACCCTACTGGGGGAGATCCTCTCTCTTCCCACCCATCCAAACCATTGTAGCCTCAACCTGCAATCATGTTTGAATACAACATTAAATGTAATAACCAAGCAAGAGAATCACACATACAGTACAAGGGGATGTAATTTCTACAAATCTTGATTTTGCATTTATAATCTATAGCTCTCTGAAGCTGTGGTTAAGAGGGGGATAATCGTACCTATTCACATTTGGGCTCCAAATACACCACAGTTGAGCCAGATGACCTTAAGGAGTTTGATTAATTTCTCTGAGCCTCAGTGTGCTAATCTGCAAAATGGGATAACAAAAATATTTACCTCAGAATAATCCACTCATTGGATTACATAAAAAGATGCTTGCAACCAGTACTCTGTGTGGCCTACAGTGAATTCCCAATATTAGTTATCAATATGCTATCCTCACTTCCCACAGTAAAACAGTTATTTTCAACATTTAAGAAAATCGTTTCTATCAGGGTGAGTATGGTGCTTGTCACATAGTAGGTACTTGATAAATGCTTTTTGAAGGAATGAGGTAAGCATATTTGGTTTGGGAAGACCTCCTTTCAGGCTCCTGACTGATGACAGTCACCATAAGGAGAGCTGTGATATTCTGATCTATAATAAGAAACACACATTTGGTCTTTGTTCCATTTCCTGGCACAAAGCTAAAACTCTTGGAATTTCCTGTGACGAGAGCAATAAAGGTGTCTTTTGCTATGTCAAAGAGGTGATTTTTGGAAAACACTCAAGGAAAGGAAGCTGATTGGCTGGGAAGTCAACCACGCTTGTGATTACAGGGTTGGAACCTTTAGTCCCTTTGCCCCCCTCACCTGGGGGAAGGGGAAGAGAGGGGCTGGAGATTGAGTTCAATCACCAATAGGCAGTGATTTAATCAAGCCTGCTTACATAATGAAACTTCCATAAAAATTCTAAAGGATAGGGTTTGGAGGGTGGCTGCCTCAGAGGGCACGGAAGCTCCGAGCCTTTCCGCACACCTCAAGCTGCATTTCTCTTCTATCTGGTTGGTCGAGTTATATCATTTGACAACAAACTAGTTATCTAGTAAGTAAAATACTTCTCTGAGTTCTGTGAACCAGTCTAGCAAATTAACTGAACCCAAGGAGGGGGTCATTGGGACCTCCAATCTATAGCAGTGTGGTCAGAAGAACAGGTGACAACCCGGACTTATGATTGGCATCTGAAGTGGGGGCTCTGGGGCAGTCTCGAGGGACTAAGCCCTTGTCATGTGGGATCCCATCTCAGGTAAATAGTGTCAGCATTGAGTTAAACTGTGGGACACCCAGTTGGCGTCTGAGAATTGCTTGGAGGCATGGGAAAACCACCAACATATAGGAATTGGTGTCAGAATCATAAGGACACAGTCCATTCCAATACATGATTGAGATGCAATACTTTATGGTCTCCCTCGATCCTCATACCCTGGGTGAGGGTCGCAGGTCACTTCAAAGATGCTTTGCTGGAGTCCCTCCACCTGCAGCTGCACAGGGCTCCTTCAGCAGAACCAAGAGCTAAGGGAGGGCCAAAAGGGCACAGGCTTATTGGAAGAGAATGGTGTCACAGGCAAATACCCAAGGCAGAGGAAAAACAAAGAAAAGCTCTAATCTTCTGCTTATCTGTGGTCAGACATGCGTGAGCCCTGCTCCTCTCCTAACTCTAAAAAAAAGAAAAGGAAAAGGAAGCAATGAGGCAACAGATGGACTTAGTTTTGGAGACAAAAAAAGAAGATTTTGTAAATACTGGAGGTTGTCTCTCATGAAAGGGGAGAAGTGACACCAGCAGGGCCAGAGTCCTTCAGCTCCACTCCAGGGATGACAGTTTCTTTTATCTCTTTCTTCCCTCTGGGATTAGGGGAGTGATGGAGATAATTTACCGTTTAATGTGGGCAGATGGCTTAATTAAGCTAAATCAAAAGGCAACTACAGTGGCTGTGAGTGTGTGAACGACTCCAGGTGGGACCTGCCAGATGTGTATTCTCACCTTCAGTATCCTGGTTCGACCCAAGGCACTGCAGTGCAGGGTACCAGGGGTGACTCGCTTGTGAATTCAGGGTCCCAACTTCCGAGGCAGGTTCCTCCTGCAGCCTCTGCCAGAGAGTCCTGGGTGGGTCCTGGCTCTCATTTGAGAAAAGCCTCTGGCTCTGTAGGCAGTGTCCAAGTCAAGAGACAGCGGCCGCTACAGAAGCTGGTGCTGCTGGGCCCTCCTGAGGCTTCTCCTGAGATTTCTGGGTGCTCAGTCACCCAGGGATTGAAGCCAAGTCCTTGCCCTCAGGGAGTTTATAGTCAGGAGGGGATACTAAACTCTAGGGCCTTCACAGAAAAGGCTGAGAGATTCGAGTCCTTCTCCTAAGTCTGACAAATGAACACACGGAGGCCTACACATTGGAGGAAACTGGCTTACCGTGAAGAGAAGAGGGATGAGAAGCAGCTCCAAGCTCCTGTACTGTGAGCATGCGCGGGTACAAGGCTGCACGAGCGCACGTGTGCGCATGTGCATGTGTGGCTGTATTGGGCAATATGACAACAAGGGTTGGAGGATACAGAAAGCACAGATTTTCTAATTCCTGCTCCCGCCCTGCTTCCTGTCTTCCTCAATTTATGGGTTCTTGATGAAGGCCAAATCCTTTCCTGCCTCTAGTTATGTCTGAAAGGGGTGGGGGCGGACCCCCACCACCCCCAACAGGCAGTGAGCTTCTAGGTCTCACTCGCTCCAAGCCCAGAGCTTTACAGCCTTCAGGGGGTGGCTGCACATCATTTCCTCAGTGAATTCTACTTCCACGGCTCATTAACCTATGCTGTCTGCAGTTGGCAAGTCTGGGGGAAAAACAATTTCTCCGTCCTCTCAATCCCCCACCCCCATCCTCAAGACACCTCAAAATGATTGTTTTGGTCCAGAACCGGAGAAGTGATGTTTTCCAAACCTTAAGGCAATGTTTCTTGGCTCATCAGCTTGATTACTTTGCCGACGAGAAGCCCCCTCATCACCCCTACAGGAAGCCCGAGTCTGCCGCCTCTGAATCCCATGCCCCTGGGAGGATCTGAGTGATATGGGAAAGTATGCTTAGGGTCCTGTCCTCAGGGCTGCAGCTGAGTGCTTCAAGGAGGGCTCCAGGAGAGGCTAAACTGGGGAAAGATAACTGGGCAGCTCTGGGCAGGGTACAGGTGACAGTTACTCAGGAGTTCCACTGGGGGTAGTCGGGCAATGGCACAGGGGACGGTGGATCAGTGAACCTGGAGATGGTGGGGCAGTACAACGAGGGATGATGAGGACGCCAGCTAGCGACAATGCTATCTAGTGGATAGAATCACTCCATAAAACATAAGATGGCCAATTAAATTTGAGTTTTGGATAAACAATGAATAATTTCCTACTGTAAGTATATCCCAAATAGTCAATGGGTCATACTTATACTAAAACATTATCTGTTGTGATTTGAATCTCAAGGTTAACTGTAAAAATAAAAGCCATCCTGTGTTTTATTCACTACATTGGGCAGCCCTAATGGTGGGGGAGACAACGAAGAGATGGTGGGACAGAGGACCAGAGGGTGATAGACAGTAGAATAGCAGGTGGTGGGCAGTAAGCAGGGCGTGATGGGAATGATGGGGCAGTAGACCAGAAATATATAGAGTGCCCAGGACTTCAGATCCTCAAGACTGACAAACACGGAATGGCTGGGGGAAAGCGGCAAAGGTGAGTTGATAACAAGCAGTTCCCCCAATAAGCTCTTAAAACTTGGGAGAGAGCTAAAACACCCTCTCCTCCCACCCTAGGGCAGCCACCAAACACAAGCACTCGGGCTGTTTCTCTGTTAGAGGATTTATGGTATTGGCTTTGCAAGCACACTGGCCTGCATGTGAATCTGAGCTGAGTCCCCCAGTAGCAGTGCACCTGGGCATGTATTAACCACTCTGAGCCTCCATTTCTGAGAAATGGGGGTAAAAAGAGAATCAACCTTTTGTCATTGTCTAGTGGGTTAATGTTTATAAAGCTGTTAGATCATAGCACTCACTAAATGATAGCTTAAAATACCTAAAACCCTCTAATCACCACAGGAAAGGGATAATAAAAAATAATAAATGCAGGGAAGTTACACAGTACCAGGTCTTTCAAAGCTCTCACTCACAGCCATTATCCCTCTTTTAGAAATCATGGAAACCATCATTTCCACAGTCCCTTTTCTTACCGGAGAATAGCACTCACTAAATCACCTCTCCTCCTTCTGTCCCTTCCTTCCCCAAGGCTGCTTTCTCCAGCATTAGTTTAGAACATGAGCTGTAGATTAGAGTTCTTTCACCCCCTGAAGCCAAGCAGGCAGTGTGTATCTTAGGGAGACCATAAGGTGGGAGGCTCTTCATTCATTCAACACACTTGTATTAAGCCACTCCTGTGTATACTGAGAATAGACTAATGAATCAAATAGACCCTGTCCTTGCCCTCATGGAACTTACCGTCTAGTTGAAGGTCTCATCCCCTACCTCTCTCAACAGCTACTGCCACCTTCACCTGAATAATTTAAAGACTGGGATGGCAAATTGATTAAATGACCATGCCAGTTCTGATGAGTCAGAACTGGCTTTAGTGTATTTAGCAATGCTCCAGTTCAAATGGGAAAAGTTTTGTGATTGATTAGTGATGTCTGCCATGGGTGCAGGAGGGAGAAGAGGTCCCACGTGCCATTGGTATTCACATCAAACATTTTCTTGTATTCTAAATCCCAGTAGAAGAGCTCACAGCTTGAATCTCAATGCTCTCTTAGGACAGTGAATTCAAGTCTCCAGGGAGAAGTGAGAAGCTTGAGTCCCCTGCTCAGACGAAGGTAACTCTTCAGAACTGGCAGATCTAAGTCCCAAAGGAGGAAAGAAATGGACATGACACAGAGAAGTAAGATTGCACTCCTGATTCCCTGGCAGACATGGCTGACAGGCAGGAACAGAGTTGACCAGACAATGAGAGAAATTTGACAGTGAGAACAGTCCAGTGATGAGTGATAACCTAGCAGATCAACAGAGTGATGCCATCACGGACCCTATCCCTACCCCATCAAGCTTCTCTAACTGAAAACGCTTTCTTTTAAAAATTTATTTACTTTTGGCTGCACTAGGTCTTCATTTGCTGTGTGCAGGCTTTTTCTAGTTGCAGTGAGCAGGGGCTTCTCTTAATTGTGGTGCACGGGCTTCCCATTGCAGTGGCTTCTCTTGTTGCAGAGCACAGGGCTTTAGGCCCCCAGACTTCAGTCGTTGTAGCACACAGGCTCAGTAGTTGTGGCAGACGGGCTTATTTGCTCCACAGCATGTGGAATCTTCCCGGACCAAGGATCCAACCTGTGTCCTCTGCATTGGCAGGCAGATTCCTATCCACTGTGCCACAAGGGAAGCCCTGAAAATGCCTTCTTTGATGATGAATGTTCTGTTGATATTGGGAGTGACAGATAAGATGGCAGCAGGTGGCCCTGGGTCTGCTTAGTCTGGAAGGCAGCCCCAGGAGGTAAGGACAGAAACAGGAAGCCCTCCTGATACCTGAGATAAAGGCCTTGGGCCTTGCCATCAAAATTCAGGAGGTCTTAATTACACATGCTCATGTATGTTTTTAATACTCATACAGATGGGTAGATAGTCTTATAGCTTGACTGTAACTTAGAGATCATTTACTCCAGGATTTCTAAACCTTGACACTATTGACATTTTAGCCAAATAATTTTTTTTGCTGTGAAGCTCTGTTCTGTGAGTTGTACAATGTTTGGCAGCATCCTTAGAAGCCAGTAACACCACATATTTCACATTGTTACAATCAAAAATATCTCCAGGTGCTGCCAAATGACTCCAGGGGAGCAAAGTCATCCCTGGTGGAAAACCACAGACTCAAAATCATCTCAGTTTACGAATAAAGAAATCAAGGTCTAGAGAGGTGACCTTCCGAAGGAAACTTTGATTTATTCTTTGATGAGTCTCTCTGGAGAATTCTTTATACTTCTCACACAAAGAAAGGGTATTGTAAATATGCACATAGTGTGATCCTATCATTATTGTTGTAGGATATATCATGTCCAACTCTTTGAGACTCCATGGACTTTAGCCTGCCAGGCTCCTCTGTCCATGGGATTTCCCAGGCAACAATACTGGAGTGGGTTGCCGTTTCCTTCTCCAAGGGATCTTCCCCACCCAGGGGTCAAACTCTCCTCCCCTGGTTGGCAGGCAGATTATTTACCACTGAGCCACCTGGGAAGCCCATAACTCTAATACAACCATATCACATTTTTAGGGTGAGCCTACATTTGGGCTTCCCTTGTGGCTCACCTGGTAAAGAATGCCTGCAATGCAGGAGACCTGAGTTTGATCCCTGGGTTGGGAAGATCCCCTGGAGAAAGGAAAGGCTACCCACTCTAGTATTCTGGCATGCAGAATTCCATGAGTCCATGGGGTTGCAAAGAGTTGGACACAAGTGACTTCACTTAGATTTAATCAGAGGTGGGCCCTGCTCCCGTACCCTCTCCTGGGGGTCCTAGGGCTGCACTGTTCACGATATGGCTTCCTACCCAGACCTTTATGGAATCTGGTTTAGAACAAAATGTACCAGGCTTTAGAGATGGAAACACTGTCACTCTCAGCTCCCATGGCAGTGCTCCTGGCTTGAATGTCAGTCTATAGGTCTTGGTATTAAAGGACAGAAAAGGACCTAGGTTTCATCAGAAAGGAAGAACCCCAAGGTTAGTAGTGGATGAGCTGTTTCAGGGGCAGATGAGGTGACTGAATAGGAAACGTGGCAGGCTGTCCGTTTCACCAATAAATCTTATTTTCTTAAAGAAAAGAACATGCCTCTGTTAATTTGTTAGAGCACAGAGTTGCCCACGGCTTTAAAAGTGGCACAGGGAATAGCATTACATTTCTATTATCTTCCTAATGCAGGCATCATGCGGCTATGCTATTTCACATTTCCAGCTAAAAAGCAAGCAATTTCAAAGGCATTTCGCTAGGCCTGAACGTTTTTAATGATGTGTTCTTTCTTGACTTCACTTGTAATATCACCCCTATCAAGTGAGTCTAGCCCCTGTGATTATTGAAATAGTTGAAGGAGATGGCTAAATTAAAATTCTGCCACTGTGTGGGGTGGTAGGTGGTGCTGAAAGCAGAAGCTTAAGAAGGAAAGGACAGTTTACAGGTCCTTAGCAATTTAGTTAAACTTGAGTCTCTTACTAATTAAAAATGTGTGAGCTGTTTTTGTAAATACACATGACCCAGGTCTCAGCACCACTGAGAGCTTCTTGGGGGAACTGCCTATTATCAACTCACTGTTGCAGCTTTTCCCCTGCCTTTCCATGTTTGTCAGTCTTGAGTTTGTTTTTGGCTCAGTGACATGATGCACCATTTCTGCATGAGATTGTAGGGCTGTTGTTTTCATGCTGTGTTGAATACAAAATGTCTTGCTCTTTCTGCCTGAAGATGATGCTGTTGGATTTAGATGCACTGAAGGACTAACTCTTGCCAACTAACCTCCTAAGAGGTGGATGGTAACTCAGAATTGTCTTGAGAAATGTTGTTCCCAAACAGCTTGGAGTCAGGAGTTGTCTGGATGGTATTAAGGCAGAATGTGGGGGCAAGAGGTTGGCTTATACTTTTAATGGTTAACATACATGCCATGGGAGCCATGTACCTACATCTCTGCTCTAGAAGAATTCCCACCAAGGAGTCCAGGTACCCATGGGGGCTGGTCAGGGCTCCCTCACATTCTAACAGAGTTAGAAACACTCATGTTCACTGGCTCTTTTTTGCCTGGACACCATGAAAGCTACTCCATTTCTATCAACTCACTCTTTGCATAAACAGGTTATAAAGTATACATTCAGGTCCTAATGACATTTTAGTCCTAGGAGTATCTCGGGTCCTCCCTATAACCCACTAGCTTCTAAAGCCTGGTGACTCCCTTAGAACTCTTAGGGCAGCCAATAAACTTTGAAACAACTGGTTTTGCTACTGCCTTTATCTCCCAGATGAATGGCTTTATCTGTGCATCCAGGGGGACTTCTCTACAACACCATTCATCCACACCTAGAGGGCATGTGTTTTGAGTTCATGGTTTTGAGTGATTTTAACCACCTTCCTCACCCCTCTGAGGTCTCCTTTTGTGACCCAGGAGTACATATTCCCAAGAGTAACATGTCAGGGCCAGGATCACCGTCAGTAGACATGGAGCAACAACACAATTCAAACCCACAATTTTAACTAGAATTGAACTAATCAATTCTCCAATCACTTCCTCATTGCCAGACTCTGCGTGATGACCAGGGATCCCTGTTCTTTCTGTACTCTTCACCTTATAGATAAGACGGACACAGAGATAAGTAACTCTCAGAGAAGGTAGACCCTAATAAAGGCTTAGTTGTAGAACTAACCAACAAAGCACTAGCGTGTTCGTCTCTCTCACTAAATTGAGAAGAAACTGTGTCTTTATTTCTCTGTTTCTTCAGCACCAAGCCCAGGATCAGGCACACATATGTGCAGAGTAAATGTACAGAATGAATGAAGGAACCGGCTTAAGAAACACAGAACACTTCCCATCTAGGGACCAAGCCAAGTCGGTGGAAGACACTTTCCATCATTAACTAGATGCCCTTCTTTGGCTTCCAGGCTCATTTTCTCTAGGAAACTTTTTATGCAGTTATAGAAGTGGAACTTTCCTTCTTTCTCTCCTTGCTCGGCTTCTTAATGGGCTTTCACTCTGCCAAGCCAATTGTCATGGGAACTGTAGAGACTTAGACACCACTACCAGTTCCAGGGCCATCCCTTGGAGATTTGGGAATGTTCATTTTTATAATACGTGAAACCAGATAACACGAAGATGGAGGCATCTTAGGATAGGTTTACTAGATGCAAAGAATGGAAAAGCATTCATGCAAGCCAAAATAAAGAAGGAAATTATTGCAATGTTGAAGCTTCCCCAGTGGCTTTAGTGGTAAAGAATCTGCCTGCCATGCAGGAGACCAGGGTTCATTCCCTGGGTCGGGAAGATCCCTTGGAGAAGGAAATGGTAACCCACTCATTTTCTTGCCTGGAAAATCTCATAGGCAGAGGAACTTGGTGGGCTATAGTCAATGGGTTCACAAATGAGTCAGTCATGACTGAGGGACTGAAACAAACAAAAACATTATAAAGTTACAGTGCAGCTCATGGAAATAAAGTACAGCCCAGTTTCTTGCAAACTGAATCTGGAAAATTTGAATACTTAAGAGTTCAAGGTAGACACTCTCTTTGATTCTCTTAAGCCTCCATGATGTCTTGTTTATTTACATGTGGTGCCATTTTCCTCTCTTCATCTTCTCAAGAAGCTTCTCTGCTTCCTGATAACTTCAGCCTGTGGTTTGTGGGTGAAGTCCTTGCAATAATCTTTGAATTCTGATTGAGTTCTGGCTCTGTGTTTTAAATTCTTGAGAGGGTGACTGATTGGTTATTGACAAGCAATGAGGTTCAGGGCAAGCTTCCCCAAATATGCCACTTTGATACATGGATTATTTTGAGTTAAAATTATCTTAGGGGACTTCCCTGGTGGTCAAGTGGGTAAGACTTCACCTTCCAATGCAAGGATCGCAGGTCTGGTCCTTGGTGCTGTGCTTAGTCACTCAGTTGTGTCCAGCTCTCTGTGACCCCATGGACTGTAGCCCACCAGGCTCCTCTGTCCATGGGGATTCTCAAGGCAAGAATACTGGAGTGGATTTCCATGCCCTCTCCCAGGGGATCTTCCCAACCCAGGGATAGAACCCAAGTCTCCCAAATTGCAGGCGGATTCTTTACTGTCTGAGCCACCAGAGAAGGCCTGGTCCCTGGTTGGGGAACTAAGATCCCACATGCCTTATGGCCAAGAAAATCAAAACATAAAACAAAAGTGATATGGTAACAAATTCAATAAAGACTTTTAAAATGGTTCACATTAAAAAAAATCTTAAAAACAAAATTGCCTTAAGCAGCCAATGCAAGAACAATACCCTGACCTTCCTTTGCTCCCTGAAAGCAGAAATAAATCTCCCACATGAAAGGTACCGTCCCTGTGCCAGGAGACAGAAGGCATCCTTATCACCAGAGATAGGGAATTTAGAGCTGAGAAGGATGTACAGGTATCTTCCACTTTTGGAAAGTTTGCTTTATGCCACTTCACTTATACAAAAAACCTACATTTGCACCTGTTTTTGCTAACTGAAAGAAATCTGAAGAGGTTTATAAAAATATGTGAAAAGCAAAAATAGCATTCAGCAATTGTTTTGCAGAGCGCTGTTTTAGAGACAGCATGCACCCCATGTGGCAGGAGTGGCCCCGCCAAGCTCCTCCCCACAAGAACTCAACATCTCAGCATCAAGCCCCCACAGCTTTGAACTGTGTCTGTGAGCACCTGTGCTGTATCTCCATTTATTTTGTGTATCCATTAGCAAGATGTTTCCTTAGGTAATGGTTTCTTTGCTTTATACCAGTTCAGCTTGTGAAAGATTTCACAGGAATGTTCTACCTTTGGATAGCAAGGGAGCCTATATGAGCAAACTTTGCTCTTTCTTCACCAGTTTACTACCCCAATCTCCAACTTCTTTGTCTTGGCAATTCCTCTCAAATGCATTGTTTCTTTGTCTAAAAGGTATAAAAGCTGCCTGTTTTGGTCACTTCTTTGAGTCTCATATTTCTATGAGCTCCTATATACACAAAATTGTAGTGGGTTTTTTCCTCCTGTTCATCTGTCTTGTGTCAATTTAATTAACATGCCAGTCAAAGAACCAAGAAGGGAAAAAGGGGAAAGTTTTACTCATAGTTCAGCATTGAGACAGGATCTGATCCTAGTCCAGTCGGCTGCGGGGGGGCGGGTGTCACATTAAACAGATAGGACAGCTTGAGCCTGTTCCTTCAGTAGGGTTTAGTTCAGATCAAGAAAGATTTTGGAGAATGGAGATTGGTGGCGGGCGGCGGGGGGTTCTCCAAAAAAAAAGTTACTATATATTAGATCAGTTTTGAGGTCATCAAAGTTAACAACTCTGGGGAAATTCGTGGCAGAAGAGGGGATGTGTCCAGGTCGTGGTGTTAATAATTTAAAGAAATGTAAGGTAATTGTGAGTGATTGTGTGGTTTGGCTCCAGGTCACTCTTAGCCTTTTACGTGTGTTCAGAGCCTCCTCCTCCACCACCAGCTGCCTGCCTGAGTCACTGTACAACTGTCAGCAAGAGGGAAGATTCCTGAAGCATGTGGCAGGGACAGTGTCCTCCCCCACCCCATAACCCACCCCCCTTCTGCCATATCCTAAACTAGAAACAACCCCACATGGTTGTCTGCCTTCTGGCAAAACTGAGCCTAAATATTTCCAGGAACAGCTAGCCCTCTTTTTGCTGCAATGTCTGCCTCTAAAGGAGAAACCACCCTCTAGCTCCACACTCCCAGGGTTAAACCCAAGCAGCCCAAGACAGGCCAAGTGCGGGTATTTGGGGTAGGAATGAGACAGTCCAAACAGATTTGAGCTCAGATGAGATTTGCTTCCTATTTATAGCTTTTTGCTCTTTAAAGATAAGTTTTCTAAACTAGACTTTCCTGACCAACAGCCAGGTTTCTGGATTCAAAACTCTCTAAAAAGTCCAGAAACCTAGGTTCCAGTGTGATCGCTATTATGTTAGCTGTGTGACCAGGGGCAGGTCCCTTCCCCACCCTAGACCTCAGATTCTTCACCTCTAGGCCAGCTCTGGCAGGCAATCCCTCCCCACCTTGCAGCCTTGGAACCCTCTTCACATAATGTTTCTGCTTGTCTTCTTGTTTCTCTGGGAATTAATTTGCTCATGCTCACAGTTTGTGCTCAGATCCGTTAACTATCAGCTTGACTCACTAAAGAAGTCTGGTAGCCACACTATGGGATGACTCACAAGAATGTGTGGATTTGGGGTTATCAGGCTGTTGGGCTGCCTCTCGCTCAGTCCACACTGAGATATCAGTATATCCTCACCCAACTTCTTGGCTTTGGTTTGAACTTTTCAGGCAGCAGTGTCTGTCCTTCATTATAATTCCCTGTTAATTCCATCATCCTCGATCTCCCCAGTAGTTTGCCTTCTGGGGAGCTCACTGGCCATACCTGGGACTAGAGGGGAGGGCCTGTCTACATTCAGTTTATTATCAAAGGAATGAGGCTAATGTATGGGCAGAGTATCCTAAGAGAAAGGGAGCAGGAGGAGACTGTGGATGGCATGACTTCAAGAAGAGGTGAGGAAGGGGTGAGCCAGATATGGCCCCATCACTGGTGGGAAGGTGGTCTAATCATGGTGTTTCCAGGTGAGAGTGGTGGAGCATCAATAGCTCTGCCCTCTAGAAACTTACAGGCATCCTGGAAAGTGTTCACTCATTCATTCAAGATTTCCTAAGCTCCTGCCCTGATGTATTTTGTGTAGGCAATATCGAAATAAAGAGATCCCATCTCCTGCCATCTAGGCTGCCACTTGAAGTAAAGAAACACAGAAATAGATCATTAAAGTATCATGAAGCACATCTTTAGAATGGAAGGAGGGTGGATTGGGAAAACTAGAGATGCCTAACACTTGTGAGAGTGTGAAGCAACTGACTCTTTCGCGCACTGCTGGTAGAAATGCAAAATATTACAGCCATTTTGGAAGACAGTTTGGCAGTTTCTTCAAAGTTAAATATATGCTTACCTTACAAGTCAGAAATCCCTTTCCTAGGTATATACCCCAGAAAAAATGAAAACATATGTCCATGTAAAAATCTCTACTTGAATGTTTATAGCAGCTTTATTCATAATTGTCTAAACCTGGAAACAACCCAAATGTTCTTCAACTGGCGAATGGACACATAAACTGTGGCACATCCATACCTTGGAATACGACCTAGCATGAAAAAAGAAAGGGTTTCAGATACATGCAACAACATGGATGAATCTCAGAAAGGTTACGTGAATGAAAGAAGTCAGGCTCCAGGGTCCATTCATGGGACATTCTGGAAAAGGCAAACTAGAAGGGAAAAAACACCTGCCCAAACTGGTGGTTGTGAGAGGCTGGGGGTGGGCAGCGCAGCTGACTACAAAGGTGTATGAGAGAACATTTGGGGGCAATGGAACTGTTTTGTATCTTGATTGTGTTGGTGTTTACACAATTGTTTGTGTTTGCCAAAAATCATACAACTGTACTCTAAAAAGGGTGTATTTTACTCCGTGTAAATTACATACCAAAAAAATTGACTAGAAAAAAAATATGATGTGGTTTAGATACTATGCGTAGAAAAGTCTACAGGGTATTTGCTTCCTCAGAAGGTGGCCCTGTCCTGGAGGTGAGGTAGATGGGAAGCGTGGTAATGGGGATTAAAAACAGTGACTGAATTTAGAGGGTCACATCCCACTAAAAGGAAGAGAACAAGGCAATGGCTAAGGGCATGGCCAGCCTGAGAGGCTGAAATGAAGTTTCCCTGTTCAGGAAAGGAATAAGGACCCAGATTCTAAATGTATTTATTTTTTAAATGATTTACTGATTTATGTGGCTGCACTGGGTCTCAGTTGCGCCACATAGGATCTTCAATCCTCATTGCAGTGTGTGGGACCTTCAGCTGCGGCATGTGAACTCCTAGTTGAGACACATGAATGGACTAGATTGGCCAAAAAGTTCATTCCAGTTTTTCCATAAAATGGTACGCAAGATCCAAATGAACTTTTTGGCCAAACCAATAGTTCCCTGACCATTGGTAGCATGGAGTCTTAGCCACTGGACAACCAGGGAAGTCCCCTAAATGTATATAGGAATGTGTTTCTGTGGGGGTGTGGGGAGAGTGGTAGTATCTGGAATGTACAGATTTGGGAAAGACCCATGTCTATAAGTGGCAACCCACTCCAGTATTCTTGCCTGGAGAATCCCAGGGACAGAGGAGCCTGGTGGGCTGCCGTCTGTGGGGTCACACGGAGTCGGACAAGACTGACATGACTTAGCAGCAGCATGTCTATAAGCAGTGGGGGCTGGGGTGGGGGGGATAAAGATCGGCCTTGGATCAGCTGAACCCATGTGTTGTGAGCACAGCACTGAGCCAGGAATGTACTTATGAGCCTCAGAATTTACCAGTGCTTCAAAGAAAACCCCTGGACAGCAACTGCAGTCTAAATAGCAAACAAGCAAACACATTCTTCCACATCAGAATGGAGCAAAGATGTTGGCCCTGAGGCAGGCTGAAGGGGTCCAAGAGCAGCCATCCCCATTCCTCCCCAATGCCCCCCGCCAAATTGCCCCCCAGCTCCCAGAAAGCTATCCTCTTTTCCAAGCAGAGTCCAGTCCACATGGCACCTGAACCAACTGCAGCCAAACAAGTGATGAACAGCAACACTCCCCAAGGGCACTGCCTGCGGAGGCTTGCAGGCTGCTTGCTAAATGGAAGCTTCAGGGGCCCCTGGGGCTGCTGCCGTTTGTTTTGCTGCAAGCCCCTTGGCGGATGCTGTTTGCTCAGCCTGCCTAGTGAGCCAAGGAGAGAAAGTGGGGTGCTCCAGGGAAACTAAGCAGGCGATGGTGAGGGGACCTAAAAAGGAGCAGACGCCCTCATGACAACAGTGCATCAAGGCCTGGGGCCCTCGGGGGCTGAGGGAACCCGCAATGTCAGGTATCTCCTGGCAGTGAGGCCCTTTGCGGGCACAAATGCCAAGGATTTCAGGGGAAGAACTGGGGCCCATCACCAAGAGTGAATTTTAGCAAAGGGGCCAATCAGGCCAAGAAATAGAAGCTACAGCTGTGGAAGTCATAGCTGAGAGCAGGCTGGAGCTAGGTTGCTTGAGTTCAAACCCCAGCCCTGCCCTTTATGGCTTCTGTACTCCTAATGTCCCCAGGCAAGTTGTTTAACATTTCTGAGTCTCCATTATTTTAAAAACTATTTATTTATTGATTTCACTTTTGGTTGTTCTGGGTCTTTGTAGCTGTGTGGACTTTTCTCCAGTTGCAGAGAGTGGGCGGTACTCCTCGTTGTGGTACACGGGCTTCTCATCACAGTGGCTTCTCTTGTTGCAAAGCACAGGCTCTAGAGCGCAGGCTCAGTGGTTGTGGCACACAGGCTTAGTTGCTCCGTGGCATGTGGGGTCTTCCTGGGCTAGGGATTGAACCCTGTGTCTCCTGCATTAGCAGGTGGATTCTTAACCACGGGACCACGAGGGAAGTCCAAAGCAACTTTCTCAGCTTGTTATTTCTCCCCCTATTCCAGAGGCTGGTAGGGGCATCAAGTGAATTGCACTTAACCATAAGAGTACTCACTCATCGGTGCTCCTTCTTTCTTCATGCAGAGCTCAGGAGCCAGTCCCCATTCTGTCCCTAGCTAATACCCCTGTACCACAGCCTGGCATTGCTATGTTTTCGGCAGGAGTGGGTCTAGGTCTGGGCAGGACCTAACCTGTCCTACCCACCTGCCAGGGCATCTCTCCTTGCTCTGAGTTATTTTGGGGGACCTAGCACAGGCTAGAAGAAGAACTAAAGAGCCTTTTGATGGAAGTGAAAGAGGAGAGTGAAAAAGCTGGGTTAAAACTCAACATTAAGAAAACAAAGATCATGGCATCCAGTCCTATCATTTCACAGCAAATAGATGGGGAAAATGTGGAAACAGTGTCAGATTTCATTTTCTTGGTCTTCAAAATCAATGCAGATGGTGATGCAGCCACAAAATTAAAAGACACTTGCTCTTGGAAGAAATGCTATGACAAACGAGAAAGTGTATTAAAAAGCAGAGACATCACTTTGTCGAGAAAGTAAAAAATATGATTTTTCCAGTAGTCATGTATAGATGTGAGAGTTGAACTATAAAGAAGGCTGAGCACCAAAGAATTGATGCTTTCAAATTGTGGTACTAGAGAAGACTCGTGAGAGTCCCTTGGACAGCAAGGAGACCAAACCAGTCAATCCTAAAGGAAATCAACCCTGAATATTCATTGGAAGGATTGGTGCTGAAGCTGAAACTCCAATACCTTGGCCACCTGATGCAAAGAGTTGACTCATTGGAAAAGACCCTGATGCTAGGAAAGATTGAGGCAAGAGAAGGGGACGACAGAGGATGAGATGGTTGGATGGTATCAGTGACTCAATGTTCATGAGTTTGCGCAAACTCAGGGAGATAGTGAAGGTCAGGGAAGCCTGGTGTGCTTCAGGGTTGCAAAGAGTTGGACATGACTTAATGACCAAACAACAACAACGATAGGCTCCTTGGTGCTCATTGGGAAAATGATGTCTCCTTGGACTCTCTCCCTAAAACTGTGAAGGTTAACATTTTGACATAAGCATATTGTAATCCAAAGGGCTTCAAGCATCCAGAACAGTGTGGGGTGATCATGCCTAGTGCTGCCTAGGGAGAGGGGCCCGGATGAGCCTCTTGGGCAGCCCTGTCATATCCAGGGCTTTTTCTAAATACTGTCTTGCCACTCCAGTACTCTTGTCTGTAAAATTCCATGGACGGGGGAGCCTGGTAGGCTGCAGTCCAGGGGTCGCTAAGAGTCGGACACAACTGAACGACTTCACTTTCACACGTTGGAGGAGGAAATGGCAACCCACTCCAGTGTTCTTTCCTGGAGAATCCCAGGGACAGGGGAGCCTGGTGGGCTGCCATCTATGGGGTCGCACAGAGTCGGACACGAATGACGCGACTTAGCAGTAGCAGCAGTAGTCTTTGTAGAGAATGTGCATATCTTTTGCTAGGTACTCACCAGAAATATCCACAGGTTACATCACTTCCAGATAGATCCTTACTTATATAACGTTTATTTTGTAAGTAGTGGTGGTGGTGGTGGTTTAGTCGCTAAGTTGTATACAACTCTTGTGACCTTGTAGACTGTAGCCCACGAGGTTCCTCTGTCCATGGGACTCTCCAGGCAAATACACTGGAGTGGGTTGCCATTTCCTTCTCCAGGGTATCTTCCTGGCTCAGGGATCAAACCCAGGTCTCCTGCATTACAGGTGGATTCTTTACTGACTGTAGTCATAATGGAAGCTGTTGTAAGTGGTATCATCTTTAAATAATTTTATTGCTATTGTTGGTTACTGGTATTATAAAAATAAAATAGATTTTTGTACATTGAAAAAAAAAGTCCCTTGGACTTTTCCAGCAGCCTTCAGTCCTATTGGCTAGGGGCTGTCCTCTGGGTGGGATGCCTTTTTTTCTTTTCCCTGCTGCTGGAGACCCATCAAGCCTGGCCATACTCCTGTTTACTCATTGGCCACTTGCAAATCAGTTTTCCAAGGCTTCCAGATTAGGAAGAGCCTAAACACTACAAAGGAGAGATTTTTCTAGGGATTTTCAATGAGTGGGGGGGCCGGCGGGGCGGGACGGGGGAGGAAGGTGCTGGGTAGAAGAAATTCTAGTATAGCATCAATAAATTATATTTGGATATTACAACTGTTTCTGTACTTAATTTTCTTTTTCTCTTCTACTTTTTTTTTTTTTTTTGTCGAATCCCTTTTAGAATTCCAGCCTCGTTGTACTGAGTCAAATTCATTTGACCAGAAGAATGGGTGAGCTTTGTACTCAAAAGGGCGGCAAAGCCCAGAGGTAAAGAGATGCTTTAAAACCCCGAACCTCCCCCCTCCTCACCTCCCCTCAGTCAAAGCTTGTAAGAGTTTGGTTTTGTTTTAGGAAGAGAGACTGTTCCCTTACAGACCTCCTTTTTTCCCCAAGAATAGCCCTCCCCACTGAAAGAGCTGCTTTTTCTTTTACATCTAAAATGAGATTTTGAACCTATCAGTCCCCCTCCTGAAATGTCCTCCTCTAATCTCCTTTGTGTAGGGGCACTTTGAACCCCAGAAGCAACTGTGGGTTAGATGATGGCCTGGTTGGCATAGCCTGCATATTTCAGGGCGTCCGTCTGTCTGTCTGTCTGTGTTGCCCGAACGTGCTCCTACTTACCCTTGGTAATCCTTTCTGGACCAAGGGTGCCAAAGTAAATATCATTCATTCTATCTCCAGCAGCAATGCTAGATGGACAAGAAAACGTCAGCCTTGGAAAATAAGCAGCCCTAATATTAGCCCAGACATGTGGACATGTTTCCCCAACAGGTGTGGGGAAAAAAAATACCCTTAAGTTCTCGTGTATTTTTAAAGCGTGATGCCTGCACCCAAAACCTCCCAGGGTGTCACTAAATATGTTTTGGCCCAAACACCAGTTATTACCATAACTCTTACCCAAGGAACGAGCCAGCATCCAGCCCTCGGTTCCTTGGCCTCAGGGCAGGCAGCTGTCCCCAAACCTGGTTGAGCAGCTCATGTCTTCTGACCCCACATGTCCCCTCTGCCACCAGACAGGCAGCGATTCTCAAGTCACAGCACACAGCCACTCTTTCCATCTTAGACAAATGTACAAGTGACAGAGGCAGACAGGTCTCTGCCCAGACCCCAGATGGTACTCTGTCACCAGTGTGCACTTACTGCATACAGCAGCAGCCACGCACAGTGAGTCATGAGGCCTGGGTACTGTACCTGCCACTGTTCCCAGGGCTCTGCTCTCGGCACTGAGGCTGCACGAAAGCTCACGGTCCAGGGCTCGCAGGTCTGCCGGTCCAGTTGAAGAGGCCAGACATCCTCGTCACAATAAGAGCTGACAGTGCCCGACTGTGCAGAGCAGTGCTGGAGAAAAGCTCTCAGAGGAGGGGCAGTCCACGGAGGACTGCAGGGGGCAGGGCCAGTGAGGTGCAAGAAAGAAATGGGATCTGAGTGGGGTCCTGGTGCAAACCTAAACCTCAAATAAGCAGGCGGAGGAAAGTGCCTCAAGCAGAATCAGGAGAGGCAGGGATGTTGAATTTGATAAAGACCAAGTGAGGCAGAAGCACAGTATTGCTTCATGGAAGCTAAGAGTTTATCCTGTGGCCATCAGGGCGCCAGAGTGACTTAAATACACAGGCCTCACAATGTAGGCTGCAAGAGTGAGGCAGTCCCTGCTGGCCTGAACTTGACATTCATACTTACAGAGAAGGCACCTGCAGAACGCTGGTAGGCACCAGGGCAAGGCGGAAGGAGTCAAGGGAGAGGAGAGGCCAGGAAAGAATAAGAAACACCAAGCTTTCACTTAGGTCAGAAGACAAAGAGCACTTCCGTGGGATAAGACAATCATCAGTATAAGGCAGTATTCAAAAAGCATCACATAATTGCTCTAACACTCACAGTCTGTTCTTTTAAGCAAACAGAAACATTATCTAAATTATTTGTTATATATTACATAATTATTACACTTTAATAATTTTAATTGTCCTTCCCACATGGCTCAGTGGTGAAGAATCAGCCTGCCAATGCAGGGGATGCAGGTTAGATCCCTGGGTTGGGAAGATCCCCTGAAGAAGGAAATGGCAACCCATTCCAGTATTCTTGCCTGAGAAATCCCATGGAAAGAGGAGCCTGGTAGGCTATAGTCCGTGAAATTGCAAAAGAATCAAACATGACTGAGTGACTGAACATGCACACAGGCAATAATTTTAATAGCACGAAGTCAAAACCTATGGCAATTTCTCATTTAAAAGATCTTCAAACAAGTTAGAAAAGTTCTGTGCACATCTGGCTTTAATTTCTTTGCTGTCGAGTAAATGAATATCATGTGTATTTCTATCTTTGTAACAATGCCCCCAAGTTCCTCTTTTTATTCCAGTTAATAGTTATTATTACTAACAATAGATAGTAAAACATTTTTAAAGGAAGTCATTTACTCTCCCACATCTTTCCCTTAGTGGTTTGAAATTAGTTCTTTCTCCTGTATTTCTGTTAATAGTTTTTAAACAAAATCTAGCAAATACCATTAATTGAGAGTTTAGAAATCTCTATGGTTCTGTGAAAGTCCCTGAGCACTGTCCACCTCACACAACCTGAATGAGGTGGCTTTAAAGTTACTCTGAATTGTGAGGCACACCAATCATAGTCAAAGTGGATTTGACTAAGCCTGCTTTTTTTTTTTTTTGTGGCCAGTGGGATTCTTATAGTTCCCTGCTGCTGCTGCTGCTGCTGCTAAGTCACTTTAGTTATGTCCGACTCTGTGAGATCCCATAGACGGCAGCCCACCAGGCTCCACCATCCCTGGGATTCTCCAGGCAAGAACACTGGAGTGGGTTGCCTTTTCCTTCTCCAGTGCATGAAAGTGAAAAGTGAAAAGTGAAAGTGAAGTCACTCAGTCGTGTCCGACTCTTTGCAACCCCATGGACTGTAGCCTACCAGGCTCCTCTGTTCATGGGATTTTCTAGGAAACAGTGCTGGAGTGGATTGCCATGTCCTTCTCCAAGGGATTTTCCCAACCCAGGGATCAAACCCGGGTCTCCTGCATCGTAGACAGACGCTTTACCGTCTGAGCCACCAGGAAAGCACATAGTTCCCTGACCAGGGACCAAATCCACAGCCCTGGATTGGAAGTTGAGAGTCTTAACCTCTGAACCACCAAGAAGTCCCAGAAATCTCTATACTTTTAATCAAACATAAAGCAAACTTCTTAGAAGATATATTTTGCCTTAATATTTATTTCTTAAAAATATTACCGCCATCTATACATCTTTCAATAATGCCTGACAAAAGATTGCATTTTTTTGTTACCGTGTTGTATTTTGTGCATGATTTCAGTCAATTTTTTCATGGTAGAAAAAGCAAGGGTTTCCTTAAGGGCATGTGGATTTTTGTGTTTTGCAATTACTGAGAAAGACCAAAAGACTCTTATATATATTAATCATTACGTTTAAATAAATTTTGTTAAGTACTGGAGTAAGTATTATAATAACTTTGAGCATCAGTGAAATATTTAAGGAAGCTTGTATTCATGGTCTAGATGGTTCATTTTTTAAATATCTTACTAATTGGAAAGCTTTCTTCTATCGTTAGTTAATATCTCAAGGCAAAAACTTAGGTCAGTAACCTCATTACCAATAATGTTAACCATATTTTGGGGATTTATTGTTTCATATCCAATTAGTTGTCCCTGCTTTTGCCTTATAATATAACAAATAAAAAGCTTAACCAGGAGGAGAAAGGCCATTCCAGATATTTTCTTATTGTTTCTTCAGTTCAGTTCAATTCAGTCACTCAGTCGTGTCCGACTCTTTGTGACCCTATGAATTGCAGCACGCCAGGCCTCCCTGTCCATCACCAACTCTTGGAGTTCAACCAAACTCACGTTACATTTGCTTTATTGATAGTATCTCTAAGCAGGTTTCTTTGCAGATCTTTTTTAAAGCATTTGCTCATTTTGTGAATATTATATAGATACATAGTAAACACTCAGATGGTGGTCCAACTGAGAAAAATCTGACAGATGATACAATCATGAAGTCATTGTTTCCTCCTTAAAAACCTTAAGTATGTACAGATCCCAAAAGGTTGAGATTCATGATCTATGGACTCATCAGTGGGGAACAATCTCATGCCTTCAATGGTTTGAAACAAGGAGGGAGAAAATTCTATCCCTGGGTTTAGGAAGATCAAGTTTTTAATTCTCAGGGACTTTTTAGCCTAGAAGCATTTTCCTGGATGCCCCATTCTCCCTTGGGAAGAATAAAAGCAGTTCATGGAACTTAATTCTTCACATTTCCCCTGAGTGATATATACAAGGTGAACAATGGAGGAAGAGCTCAGCAGAGTTTGAGATGCACGCCCAAGCCAGTTGGGAATTCTGCTGGGAGAATTCAGCTGTAGTTTTCTTCCCTGATAAATGTGGTGAGCTGATCTGAGCTGGCTGGGTTCTAAGTGTAGAGGAAGTGATCCTGGGGACAGAACCAAGACAGGAACTGCATATAGCTTGACAAAGTTTTGAATGCACAAAATGTCATAGCCCTCCGGCAATCTTTAGGCATCATTTAGGATTACATTTGCCTTCCCGTGTAACAGAAACTTATGTTGGCTTACCCAATTGAATAATTTTTAACTTTTTTTCATATAACCAAGAAGTCAGGAGGTAGGGAGTCCAGTGATATTGTTAAGAAAGTCTTGAAGTACCTTAGAGCATTCTAGCTTCCTGCTCTCCGTCCAAGCATGAGGCTTTTCTTCCCAGAGTCATGAGCCGGCTGCTCCATTCCCACTCATCTCCTCTTCCCAGGCAGGAAGAAAGGGAGGGGTGAGGCCCACATGCAGTCTTCTCCTCTTGGGCATTTGCCTTTTATTAAGAAATGGACAGCCTTCCCAGGGATGTTTACCTGTATTTTACTAGCTGTCCCTGTGTAAATCTGCAAGTAAGCCTGAGAGATCAGATATTTCAACTGAGCACTGCCACCAAATAAAATTGATGTTCATTTACCAAAGATTAAGGGGAGAAAGAATTCTAGAGCCTGGGCTATTTCATGAGTGAACCACCCATGCTTCAGTTTCATGTTGAATAAACCGACACTTGCTTTGCTACAGTCCCCTCTCAAAATCCTTTTCATCATGCCTTGGACAACCTATTACTTTATTTATTTTTGGCTGCACTGGGTCTTTGTTGCAGCACATGGGCTCTTTGTTGCTGTGTACAGACTTCCTCTAGTTGTGATGAGCAGGGGCTAGAGAGTATCTCTAGCTGCCAAGCACAAGCTTCTCATTGCAGGGGCTTCTCCTGTTGCAGAGCAGAGGCTCTAGGGCTCGCAGGCTTCAGTAGTCATGGCACACGGACTTGATTGCCCTGTTGCATGTGAGATCTTAGTTCCCAGACCAGGCTTCAAACCCATGTCCCCTGTGTTGGCAGGCAGATTCTCACCAGGGAAGTCCCCAACATATGACTTTAAAATATTGTCAGGAAGCACTACATGGGGAGAAAGTCTTGCAGTGGGCTCCCCATGTGCCCAGTCATGCCCCTGTGCTGGCCCCTGAATCACTCCTAAAATAGTTTTTTCAGGGTGGCAGGAGTCAGGTTGCCTGGGCCCAGACTTCGGTTTACTGTGGGGCTCCTCCATGTCCTTGACCTACCTTGCGAATTCTTGAGGAGGATGGCTCCAATTCATAAATAACAGGAGCCATCTGCAAGAGGCTGGGCAAAGGCTGAGCCTTGCTGGCGAACCAACAGTGTTCACCCCTGCTATTCGGCAGACTCCAGGCAGGCTTGCAGCCCAGCAGCCCCGAAGGGCATTAGGTTTCAGCAGCCAGAGACTGTGTGGGAGGTTCTCCCAGACAAGATAAACTGGCAGTGGGAGGCTTAGGACTGAGGACCTAGCTTTGCATAAAGCTATGATTTTCTCCAGTTCCTTGGTGGATCAACACTTCTACTCCAAGTGCCTTCCAAGAGTGATAACTAACTATAAGATCTGTAGATTTTGCTCTAACTGAACTGAATTGATACTAAATTTGCTCAAACACTGTTTTAAGAATTTTCGCTCCATTCTCATGAAAGTGGCATAACATAGGTGACTCTGAGCAGGGCTAATAATCACTTCTGTGGATGATTAGAAGAGGGGTGGATGAGTAGTTTTGTGCTTTTCTTATTGTCAAATAAATATATACACACTGTTAAAACTTTAGAAAATACAGAAAAGTTTTGAGAAGCAGGAAATAAAAACCCTTTATAAATCTTAGGAGTCATATGTAGCTTGTATATACACATATGTATATCTATATATATGTGTGTATATATAATATGCTGTTTGCAAATGTTTGTGTGTACATTTTATCCCTATACAGTGCCTAGAAAAATTCTGTTCCCAGTATCATTCTCCCATTCTTCATTCCTACAGTCACTTCAATGTTATTTAGGGTAGTGAACCAGATAAAAGATGACATTTTGTGACATTCCTTGCAATTAGCAAGCGCTACTCTTGAGAGTCCCTTGGACTGCAAGGAGATCCAACCAGTCCATTCTGAAGGAGATCAGCCCTGGGATTTCTTTGGAAGGAATGATGCTGAAGCTGAAACTCCAGTACTTTGGCCCACCTCATGCAAAGAGTTGACTCATTGGAAAAGACTCTGATGCTGGGAGGGGTTGGGGACAGGGGGAGAAGGGGACGACAGTGGATGAGATGGCTGGGTGGCATCACCGACTCAATGGATATGAGTTTGAGTGAACTCCAGGAGTTGGTGATGGACAGGGAGGCCTGGCGTGCTGCGATTCATGGGGTTGCAAAGAGTCAGACACGACTGAGTGACTGAACTGAACTGAACTGAACTGAACAGATTATATATGGGAATTAGACGAACTTTCAGGAAGACCCTTAAAGGAGAGAGGAGGGCAGACAGGCCTTGCGTGCATGCTCTTTTTTTCCTTTCTGATCTCCCTTTTCCTGCCTGGAATGTGGATGTGATGGCTATCACTCCAGCAGCCATCTTGGATATTTTAGGGTTGAACTGTGTGCTAACAACAGTGATGCAGAAAGCTAGAGGGAACCTGCATGCCTGATAACTTGTCAAGATATCATACAGCCCTGAAATAACTGCCTCTGGACTTCTTCTGGGAAAAAAGATAAACCCCGAGTTTGTGTAAGTCAGGTCTGTGGTCACAACTCTGTTAACAACTAAAAGAGATTCTTAGCTGCTCCAGTGCCTGACACAGTGTAAGTGTCCTGTAAAAGCTTGGGATAGCTTATAAAGAGCTTAGAGAAGCTTAGAAAGAACTTCTGGTGATGAGAAGGGTGGGCAAAGAATCCTGACCCTTGCTCTATCATCAACTCTCTGAGAGACCAAGCTTCATGCTCTCTCTGGGCCTCAGTTTATTTTCTGTGAAGTTTGAGTGTCAGGTTAAATGCTCTCACCTTCTTTGGGCTCTTATCCTTCTGAATTTATGGATTGGACAGAACTGGGTGTTCTCTGGTTCTACCTCTTACCAGCTTCGTAACTGTTGGTGGGTCATCTCTCCTCTTGGAGCCTCAAGCTTTTCATCTCAGTTGCCTAGCATATCAGGTTCACAGGAAATATTTGCTGAATCAATGGGAAAATAGGGGACCATGCTACCTATTTTGGCTGCCTCCCTGCATGATAGCAAGGATATAGTAAGATAATCCTACACAGTGCCGACTCGAAGAGTGGGTTGCTATGATTCAGCTGGATCCAGGACTGGGTTAACCTGTCTTCCCCCAGCCCCAAGCAGAGCTTTTGGTTGAGGCATTTGCCAAGACTGGCCTCTACTACAAAATGGCCCTGCAACCGTTCTCCCCAAGCAGTTTTTTGGATAGCCAAAGTCCTTGGGTGAAGGAACAGAGAGAAAACTAAATCAGTCCTATGACAAGTGTGAGGGAGAAATAGAATCAATATCAATCCCTGCCTGAGTGAAGTTCCAGACACAGCAACCTGTATCTCCCGGCTGACCCCTTTTGAGGATACCAGGAACTCTGCCATCATTTGCCTTCAGGAGAGGAAGCTGTGGCCATCCATGGAGTTCCTTGATTCCCATTGGCCCAGAGCTCTACCTGTGCCGTTGTTTTCCAACAGGAAGTTCATTTGCCCTGGCGCTCAATCTCCATGGCAACCCTTGCTTTTGAGACACTGAATGGAAACTGCTGGTGTAGGGAGGCCAGTAGCAGAATACTGATTTGCCAGGGTGTCTGTAACCACGACTGCTTCTCAATACCTTTCCAGATACCCAAAGAGCTAAAAATACATCTGGCTCTGTCTAGGGCTCTCCAGCCAGGCTAAGCATCTTAAAGTGAGTCTGTGCTGACTCTGACCTGCTAATATTGGTTATCTTTGGTAACTTGGGCTTGGGAGACCTAGAGTGGAGCTTTGACTGTAAAAGTGCTGAGCGCAAGTCCGAAGGAGGGGTTATGTTGAAGTAAAAAAGGTAAAGGAGTGAGAAGAAGGATCTCCTGAGAGGAAACCAAAGGGTTGGAGAGGGACAGCCAGCAGAGCACACTGAATCCTGACTCTGCAAAGCGCTGGTGAACTTGCTGGTCTGACTCAGATGAGTCAGGCATTTGTTCTTCTGTTCATTCAACAAGCATACATTAAGTCACACTCTGTTCCAGACTCTGTGCCAGGCACAGGGCTTACAGGTGTGAAAAAGAATGCATATGTTCCCTGCTTTTAGCAGAATTTACAGACTGTTTTGAAATTATCCTGGAAAGTGCAGACATACTCCATATACACCTGGATGCCCTCTCTACCATGCAGTGAGCTTCTTCAACTTGAAGACTGTGTTACATGTAACCTTGGCAGTGTTCCCAGCAATATAGTAGATGGTGAGCTAATACCGGACCAAATGTAACAGGATGGAATGTGACGGCGCTGATGCCACAACTATGGCCTGTTCTGCCGGATTGCAGCAGCCCTCGTCGTGGGCTTCCCCGAGGCGCTGGCCAGGTCTGCAGCCTGTGCTCAGGCTGTGAGGCCCTGTGCTGGGGACAGAGTAGGTGGACTGCGCCACTGTCGCCTGCTAAGGGAGCTCAGTGCAAATGACATTCATTCCTGGTCTGCCTGGCCCCTCACCCCACTTCTTTCCCGTAATCGCTGCACATGTCATTCAATTAATTCTGCATTTCCCAAAGAAGGAAGCTGTGTATGTAGTGTTTAGAGCAAGCAGTTCATGCCAGGGCTGCTCTTAAAAAGCAGGTGTCACACACTCAGCTCACGGTCCCAGCTCCAACACCGGGCCCCTCCACAAGGCAGATAAGCCTCAGAGGGAGGGAGAAATGGAAAGTGACCGCACTCTTTGGGGGCTGTTCTTGGATATACAGTAGGTGCTAAGCAGGCACATGAAGAGCCCACAAAAGATGCACCAGGTCATGTGAGGATGCCGCCATGACCCTGACCGCCCTCCTGAGCCTCAGGGGGTCAGATCCGGCAGCTGATTGGTTGGCTTGGAGCAGCGAGAAGGGGCGGGGCTCCTGGGTGCCCTCCCCACCTCCCACCCCCGGCCACATCCTTCCGGCTGTCTGGCTGAAAAAGTAACTGCGTAACCTAATTCTCTTTTTCGGGCAAAGCCGCTCTGGATATGCCCAGTGGAAGCACCCACTGCCTGAGGGAGCTGTGCTCCTGGTTCCCTGCTGCAATTCCAGGGGCAAAGCTGCCAAGGCGTCTCCTTCTGCCTTGGTATTTGGCGACAGCAGGTCTCAGATGGTTTTCCTTTCCCCTCTTGCTGAAGGAAGGATCCTGCGGCTCCCTGGGGACCGGTCTAGAACTGATCACTTGCCTCTTCTGGTTCCTCCCTGCAGGGAGGTGGCACAGGGATCTGCAGAGCAAGACCTGGCATGAACGCTTGAGGGCTATAGGGAGTGTCCCCTCTTAGACCAGGACCTCAGCCTGCCTTTTGTTGGATTCACTGGGGGCTTCATTTGAGCTGCTTCTTACCAAGCTGCTCTCAGAGCCAGTCTGATGACACCCTTAGCAAGACATTAGCAGGACCCTTCTCATGGCTGGGGCTCCTGGGATGCAGAAATAAACAGTAGAGAAACCTCAGCTGACCCAGGATACCACTCCAGGAAACAGATGATCCTGTGTCTGTGGCCTGGCAGAGGAAAGAGCCTTCCACATGGGAAGAGAAAAATCCAGGTCCCAATCCAGCTCTTCAACTAGCCAGCTAGTTCCCACTTTTGACTCAAGCTGCCCTCAGAGCCAGTCTGATGACAACCTCAACGAGACATTAGCAGGACCCTTCTCATGGCTGGGGCTCCTGGGGTGCAGAAAGAAACAGTAGAGAAACCTCAGCTGACCCAGGATACCACTCCAGGAAACAGATGATCCTGTGTCTGTGGCCTGGCAGAGGAAAGAGCCTTCCACATGGGAAGAGAAAATCCAGGTCCCAATCCAGCTCTTCAACTAGCCAGCTAGTCACCTGAGCTATGGCTAGTCCCTCAGAACCTGTATACACACCTTGCAAGGTTCTCAGGAAGATTCATCAAGACAATGGCTATCCAATTACTGTGAACAAGAACACGCAAATGTGTGGCATTTATTCAATACCTGCTTTGTAGTTGGATGTGGTTGGCTGGATGATATGGCAGATACTTGTAATATCTAGAGTTAACATCTCACATCTGTAAGCAGCATGACATCTCAGATGATTGGCTGTTGCTCTTTATGAAACTGCACTCCTTGAAAACACCATCCCCGACTTAGGAGATGCAAACCCACTTGTCTTTTTTAATTGAAACAGTTCCCCTGTTGGGACTTACTGAAGCTCGGGTTCTTTTGTCTCAGTACAGAAAGAACAGCAAAAGGCAAAGAGGCAAGTGAAGAGTGAATTTATTAGAATAGGATGCTCATGAGAAATACAAACAGGCAGGTGAGAAGGCTCTGCCCCAAGGACTAAGAGGACTTTATTTGTATAAACAAATGAAAAGCAGGCAGTGGGGAGGACCACCTTCTTCCTCATCCTTGGGCAGATGTCGAGGCTTACATCATTGGCTCCTCCTTGGACCCTGCATGGTTTAATTAGGACTGTTATTTTGTTGTTGTTCAGTTGCTCAGTCGTGTCCGACTCTTTGCAACCCCATGGGCTGCAGCACTCCAGGCTTCCCTTTGCTGCACTATCTCCCTGAGTTTGTTCAAACTCATGTCCATTGAGTCTGTCATGCCATCCAACCATCTTATCCTCTCGCCCCCTTCTCCTCTTGCCCTCAATCTTTCCCAGCATCAGGGTCTTTTCCAATGAGTCAGCTCTTCTCTTCAGGTGGCCAAAGTATTGGAGCTTCAGCTTCAGCACCAGTCCTTCCAATGAACATTCAGGGTTGATTTCCTTTAGGATTGATTGGTTTGATCTTGCTTTCCAAGGAACTCTCAAGAGTCTTCTCCAGCACCACAGTTAGAAAGCATCTATTCTTTGGCACTCACCCTTCTTTTTGGTCCAACTCTCACATCTGTACATGACTACTGGAAAAACCATAGCTTTGACTATATGGGCCTTTGTTGGCAAAGTGATATCTCTGCTTTTTAATATGCTGTCTAGGTTTGTCATAGCTTTTTTCCCAAGGAGCAAACGTCTTTTAATTTCATGGCTGCAGTCATGGTCTGCAGTGATTTTGGAGCCCCAAAAAATAAAGTCTGTCACTGTTTCCTTTTCCCCCCATCTATTTGCCATGACGTATTGGGACTGGATGCCATGATCTTAGTTTATTAGCAAAAGTGGGCTTCCCAAGTGGTGCTAGTGGTAAAGAACCCGCCTCCCAGTGCAGAAAACGTAAGAGACTCACATTCGATCCCTGGGTTGGGAAGACTCCCTGGAAGAGTATATGGCAGTCCACTCCAGTATTCTTGCCTGGAGAATCCCGTGGACAGAGGAGCCTGGCAGGCTATAGTCCACAGGGTCACACAGATTTGGACATGACTGAAGTGATTTAGCATGCACATGAGTTAGCAACAGTGTGGTGACGTAAACTAAAATATGGTAATTCATCTCAGGTTTTGGTATAATGTCCCCTTTCACCTATATTTCTGTTCTGGCTACATGCAGAAATGCAGCTCTTCAAGGGCTATTAAATCCGTGATGTCATAAAGAAAGATTCAGACACCATATCTTTTGTCTTGTGTTTCAACTCTCAGTGTTGGTGGCTTGAGTGTGTCTGGAGCTTGGATGTGCCCGGTCTTCCTTCAAGGTACTATAGATTGTTGCTAGGTTACTGGATTCTTTTCTTGAGTGGTCATTAGCTTACATTAATGTAAGACACTTAAGCTCCCTTAAAATTCTCTTTCTGTCCTTAATTCCCTACCGGGATTTCTAAACTGACTATTTTATTATCCTACTCTATCCTTATCATTTAGGGAAGCCAAGATGGGGTAGGAAGAAGGCCTACATATGTGAAGAAAACCAAAGCCATAATGAAGTGCCCTTATGTTTAATAAAAACATTGGGAAATTGCAAGAGGAAGGGGGAGATGGACATGGCCCAATACATCAAGGAATATTTTTTGGAGAAACTGGCTTGAAGCTGGACTGTGGAGATACTCAGTGTTGGCTTCAGAGAGCTGGCTGAGAGGATGTGGGTGGGCAAGGATGCTGAGGGTGGAGGGACCTGGTGAGCACAGGTAAGGGTGCTGTGAGGGAAGACAGCCTGCTCAGCAGACTATAATAGCCAGGCTTTGGCTCTGATTTCAGGTCTGTCCATTAGCAGTCACTTGTCTTAGACGAACTTAATTAGCCTTAGTCTCAGTTTCTTGACTTATGAAAAGGTTGATAACAATACCTGCCTGAAATGACCAGTGTGAGGAGTATATTAGAGCCAGGCCGCAGCTCACTAGCTGTCTGACCCACACAAGATCACTTCTCTGAACCTGACTTCTGGTTTTTAAAGAAGGGATCACACCTCCTCCAAAGGGTGATGTTAGGACTAAAGGAGCTAATGCCATGAAATATTTGGCAGAGTAAATGCCCAGTGAATATGATGATATGTCAGATCCATTCCAGGGAGGTGGGCTATTGGGAAGTTTTTTGAAAGCAGAGTTTTTTGAACTGAGCTGTCTGCCCTCTCCCCTCTTACCCATGGAGAGCGTTTCTTTCTTTTTCTTTTTTTGTTTTTATTTTAGTTGGAGGATAACTGCTTTACAGTGTTGTTTTGGTTTATGCCATACATCAACATGAATCACCAGAGGTATACATATGTCCCCTCCCTCTTGAACCTCCCACCTCTCTAGGTTGTCTCAGAGGACTGGATTTGAGCCCCCCGCGTCATAAGGCAAACTCCCACTGGCTGTCTATTTTACATATGGTAATATATATGTTTCCATGCTACTCTCTCAATTAATCCCACCCTCTTCTTCCTCCAGTGTATCCACAAGTCTGATCTCCATGTCTTCGTTTCCATTGCTGCCCTGCAAATAGTTCCATCAGTAACATCTTTCTAGATTCCATATATATGTGTTAGTATACGACATTTTTTTTTCTCTTTCTGACTTACTTTACTCTGTATACTGGACTCCAGGAGAGCACTTCTGAGTACTCCATGTACCCAAGAGGAAGAACCCAGTGGGGAGCAGAGCTTCTCTACACCCCCTCCCATGCTTAAGCCAGAGAGTTAACCAGGTCAGCCTTAGCCCTACAGGGTGGACTTTTATCCCCTGAACTCAAATGACCAATTTAATGACTGTAACCAAGGCAGGAAAAGAATCCAGAGAGGGCTGTCCTCTGGCAGTCTCTGGTGGATTGCAAGCCTCATTTCTTTGTTGGAAGAAAAAAAGGAATCATTTTGGTGGATTTATTTGCTTGCCACCTCACTGAATCACAGAACCTGGAAGCCTTTCCCAGCAGTGAAGATGCAGGGCTCACCACATGCCCCCACTGAGGCCTGGTAAAGGCAGTGCACTCAAGCTGCTGGGGCCACGGGGCTCTGGCCACCTGGACCAAGAGCAAGGGTGGGTGTGGTGGGTTGCACGGGCCCCAGGTTGATGCAGAGCCTGCCCTGAGACCCTTAGCTCCTTCCTGTGACCAGTCCTCAGAGACCTACCCAGAGTAGCCAGACAGCTCACAATAGTGGGCTTGTTCTCAAGGTCCCCCTAATAGGGGGACCCCTTCACCCATGGGGTCTGAAAGGCAGCCTGAGGAAAATAAGGACCATGAACCCAGAAACACTGATCTCGAATCTCCTTTACTGATGAAATATGGAGTTGCCAGTGAGAGCCTTAACCTTTCGGTGCCGTGTTTTCTTTGCCTGTGCTATGGGTTGCTGTCCCTCCCTGCTCATCTCATGGGGTTGATATGGAGACCATTTGGGTTAATGCTGTCTGTCATCCTGCCTGCGTGCTCAGTCACTTCAGTCATGTCTGACTCTTTGTGATCCCATGGACTGTAGCCCACCAGGCTCCTCCGTCCATAGCATTCTCCAGGCAGGAATACTGGAGTGGGTTGCCTTGACCTCTTCCAGGGGATCTTCTCCACCCAGCAGTTGAACCTGCATCTCTGGCATAGCAGGTGGATTGTTTACTGCTGAACTACTGGGGAAGCCCGTCTGTCATCCTGCTGCTGCTGCTGCTGCTAAGTCGCTTCAGTCGTGTCCGACTCTGTGCAACCCCATAGACGGCAGCCCACCAGGCTCCCCCGTCCCTGGGATTCTCCAGGCAAGAACATTGGAGTGGGTTGCCATTTCCTTCTCCAATGCATGAAAGTGAAATGTGAAAGTGAAGTTGCTCAGTCGTGTCCGACTTTTCGCGACCCCATGGACTGCAGCCTACCAGGCTCCTCCGCCCATGGGATTTTCTAGGCAAGAGTACTGGAGTGGGTTGCCATTGCCTTCTCCATCTGTCATCCTAACACCTTACAAGTAATCATGAATGACCAAGTCACCTAAGTGCTTCCTTCTTTCTTGGGCAAATAATCCCAAATCCTAGCCCACTAATCAAATCTGAATCCTGTCTCTCTTTCTGCAACACATTTTCAAATTCGTGGCCTGTGGAGCTTGAAGCTCTCTACAAATAGTTCTCTAAGCCAAGCTAGACTAGTGCACAGTTGAGGGTGGTGGGTAGGCATGGCTTCACGTGGAGGTCCTGCCTGGCCTGGGCTCCCCTACCTGCTGGCACTCCCCCCTCCCCTCTGGCTGTGGGCAGCTGCTATCCCAGACACCTGGATCTTTCTCTCTGCTTGCTCACCGCCCCGCCTCCCCTCTCTGCCTGCTGTGCGCTCATCGTCCACTTGTCCTGACCTCAAAGGCTGGAGTGTTAGCCAGGCCTGCAAGTGAGGCCAGTGTGTCCTGACAGTCCAGGAACTTGGCCTCAGGAGCAGCCACCTGCCTCTCTGCCTGGAGGCTGGGCTGAGCCTCCCCCCATCCTCTCAAGAGAAGCCCTGGGTTCCTCCCAGAGGACATGGCTTCTCTTCTCTGGCCACACAGCTGTGTCTGAGCACACAGACCCTCAGGAGTGTGTCTTACCTTCCTCTTTCTCCTCAGGTTTGAGTAGGGTGCCCAGCTGGGTACCTCACTCAGAGGAAGTGTGTGTCTGTGGGATGAGTAGGTGAATGAATAATTGTGCTGAAGGTCTCACAAAGGCCCTGGAGGAGGAAATGGCAGCCCACTCCAGTATTCTTGCCTGGGAATTCCCATGGACAGAGGAGCTACAGTCCTATGTATCCTATGGCTACAGTCCATAGGATTGCAAAGAGTCGGACATGACTGAGCACGCATGCACCTCACAAAGAAATCTCCTCCCCCTTGGGATTTGGTTTTCCTCCGATGTGAAATCCCTACCAACGCAGAAAGTCCCTCCTCCCCTTCCTCAGGCCGGCCATGTGGGCCTTCTTCTCCAAGAGGATAATTCCATTGCTTTTCCTGGGAGTTTCCAACCCCAAAATGGCTCAGGCTTGCGCAGTGGTGCCAAATGTGGCACAAAAATTATTCTGAGCAACTCACAGCCTGGTCTTACACAAATAGTGAAGTAGGGGAGGATGATTCTGGCTTTCCCTTTCTTCATTCCTGTCTTCCCCACTGTCGTTGATTGAGTGAGTCACTCTTTGAATCACTGATTCAGTTGCAGAGCACCAGGCACTGGTAGGTGCAGGTTATGCAAAGGGACCAAGTAGACTGTGCGGCCAGGAAGGAGTCTTTCTGTAAATGAACAGAGCAAAGTACAGGGCTGCCCACTCCAGGGAGGCCCAGAAGTCTAGGGAAGTAAGGAGGAGAGACCCCTCCTGGGGGTGTATCTGGAAAGACTTTCAAGGAGAAGAGGCTTGGGTAGGGGGGTCGTGTGGGCCTAGGCAATGAATGAGGGCTGTCTAGTGATGTGGGAGGGGGAAGGGTGAGACCAGGGAAAAAGGAGCTGTGTTTGGCAACCATCTATCTGCAAGCCAGTGTTTCATTTCACATGACAAAAGGGGGAGTGATGACCCATTCTTCTGTCAGCAACTGATTCCTCCAAAGGTGCTAATTGCTCATTACAGAAAGTGTTAAATGGTAATTAAAGGCATAATTGTGAATTAAGCTTTAAGGTGTGGGCCTCGCCCTTTGGCGGGGGTAGGGTATGGCAGGTGCAGAGAACTTCCCAGTGGCTCAGCAGTAAGTAGAGAATCCACCTGCAATTGACATTCAGGCTCAATCTCTGGGTCAGACCCTCTGGAGGAGAGCACAGCAACCCAGTCTAGGGTCCTGGCTTGGAGAATCCCGTGAACTGAGAAGCCTGGTGGGCTACAGTCCATAGGGTTGCAAAGAGTCAGACATGACTGAAGCGACTGAGCATGCACACACACTCCTTTTGAGAACTGTATTTGTTTTCATTACCTACTGCCTGGGAAGCTGTGGCCTTAGAATTGAGCCAACTTAGGTTCAGAATTTGAGTGCAGTTACTACCTATAATCTTGAGCAAGTCATTTAGTTTCTGGAACCTTCATTTTCTATAAAGTGGAGACAATAATCTCCATCCCATAGGGTTGTTTTGTGGGTTAAAAGAGATGTCACATGGAAAGGGCCTAGCTCAGAGCCAGCGCAACACAGGTGCTCAGAAATCTTGCTTTTACCTCCAAAAGTTAAAAACAGAATTACCATATGATCCAGCAATTCTGCTTCTGGGCATATACCCAGAAGAACTGAAAGTTGAAGAGATATTTGTACACTTATTATTCACAAGAGCCAGAAGGTGGAAGCAACCCAAGTGTTCTCCAGCGGATGAAGGGATAAACAGAATGAAACAAAATGTGAGCGATATCACGTGTGCGCACACACACCCACCCACCCCCACACACACACCACAATGGAATTTTTTCGGCCTTAGAAAAGAAGGAAATTCTGACACAAGCTACAATACAGATAAACTTTGAGGACATTACAATAAGATAATCACAAAAGGACAAATACCGCATAATTTCATTATATGAGGTAACGTGCATAGTCAAATTCATGGAGACAGAAAGTAGGATGGTGTTTGCCAGGACTGGAGGGAAGGGGGAATGGAGAGTTGTTTAACGGGTACAGAGTTTCCGTTCGGGGTAATGGGAAAGTTCTGGAGACGGATGGCGGTGATGGCTGCACAACAATGCAAATGTGCTTAATGCCACTGACAACACACTTAAATAATAAATTTTGGTATGCATATTTTATTACAATTTGTAAAAGAGCCACGTTGCTTTTACTCTTCTTCTCCAGCAGCAGAATCTTTACCAGTTTCTCTTCTCAAGAAAAGAGGACTAAGACAGGCTTGGTGTGACACTTCTGGAAGGTCCCTTGAAGCCTAATTCTCAGGGGATCCTGCCCAGACTCCCAGAGTAGGGACAGATGAATCAGTGTTCAGTGGAGGCTGAGGAGTCTACAGATCAGACTCACTGGAAGGAACCTGCCTAAAGTCGGGCAAAGGGAGAGGAGGCAGATTAGCATTCATGGAGTGTCCACTGTGCGCTGGGCAGAGCGCTTAGCAGGTGCCAGGCATACAAATGACAAGCTTCTGCCCTCAAGGAATTCACAATCAGTTTCCACCTTTACCTGCCAGCTGGCCTTCCCCACTGTAGAGATGGCAAGGAGGGCAAGAGAAAAGACACGCCGCTTTGCAATTGTCTTCCTGGACTCGGGCTCAGAGATTTTTCCAGCAGTCTCAGATTTTGCTAAAGACCTGGCTCCTGAGCCTAGAAGTCAAGTCCTCGGTGTCCAGACCCTAAGGAGTAGTCAGAGGTGTTTAGGGAGGATCATCACGCTGCCAAGGCTGGTTAAGAGCCCAGGCCATGAAGCAGCAAGGGAAGGGAAACCTACTGGGGGCCCTGCTTCCTGCAGCCTCCTGGGTGGGTGCGGCCAGGAGGACCTCCCCTTGAGCTGATTGAAGGGACTCGCCTTGGTCAGCAACCCCTTGAGATCTCAGGCTCTCAAGAATCGAAAATGTTCATGAAGATCACCCAACTATTTCAAGGTCCTAGAATGAGGATCTCATCTTTCATATATCCTCAGTTTCCTGGCATATGGCAGATGGAGACCCCCACTGCAAAGTGTAAACAGTTTAAACATAAGGTCCCAATTCCATGCAAGTGCTTTTCATTAATTCAACAAACATTTATTTAGCCCCTACTTAATACCAGGCATGTTAATAATACAGTCTCTGTACTTAAGCTGTATACCAGATAAGAGATCTAAGTAAAATTTCCCAAAAGTTAAAAGCGTGACTCTCATACAGATATGGAATGAACATATATCAAAGACTTTCTTGAACTCGCTAATTAACCAGGGAACCAATAAGATGACAAAGCTGGTTCAAAGAACATTTAAGGACAGAGATTTAAAGGAAAAGCACACCAAAATAATGTTTTCAAGTTAGAGACAAATCTGGTAAATATCCTACAGGGTAATAAAACAGGGATTATCTCTCCTACTGGACAGAAACCATTTGAATCTCTACCAGAAAAAATCTGCAAGTTAAAATGTATTTCACAGTCTGAGTCCTTCATTAATAATATCAAATGACAAAGTCAGACAATGATCTTGCCTCCTAGAGTAGTGCCATCTGATAGTATGTGACATGAGTCGGGTGTGTGACTTAAGTGTTTCTAGTAGCCACCCTAAAAACAAATAGGTGAAACTAATTTTAAGAATATATTTTATTTAGTCCAGTATGTCCAAGATAGTGTCAGTTTGACATGTGGCATTAGCCACATTTCAAGGGCTCAATAGCCATGTGTTGATAGCGCAGTTACAGAGAATTAAATGATCTTCCCATAGGTCTGTTAAACAAAGCTTCAGTATGACACTGAAGGAATATACCGTTATCCTCTTGGCCTCTAAATTTCAGATAATTTTCCCTAACATACCTACTTATGGTACCTGTGACCTAGTTGGCGGGGGTAAAGGAAAGGTGAGTCCAAACAGTGACTCTTAAAAGGCAGCCGTATAACCATCCATTGTGACAAATGGTATTGGACAACTGTATGGGGGCCATGAGGGCCCTTAGTTTTGCTAGCGGGATGGGATGAATCAGAAAAGACTTCATAAAGGATGAGTGGGCTTCACTCCAAGCAAAGGGAAGAATGTAACCAAAAGCAGGACAGTGTATAAGGTCAAAGAACCCTTCTGCTTGGGTGTGTAAGCAGGGAGGGCAAGGAATGAGCTTCAAGTTAGGCCGGGCTTAATCAAGGGTCTTGGGCATCTTACCTCTATCCAACAAGGAGCCATAGAAGGGTTTTCAGAAAAGAAGGGACATGTCCAGATTCATCTTTTAGAAAGACACGTCAAGGAGCTGTTGGCCCTGTGGCTGGCAGAATCTTCTCCATTTGCCCCAGTTGTGAATAGGGAAGAAGTCATGGTTGGTAGCCAAAAATATTTCCTAGATATCAAGTTCCAGATGTGATGCCCAAATCCAGAGTGAAGAAAGCATTGGCAAGGGGGGCAGGGATGCAGCAAAAATGCCTCTGGGTCTGAGGAAGGCTGCAAGATGATTTTTATGGATTGGTGACTTACTTGCAGACACTTTAATAGTCTTTGGGCCCAAATCACTTCAGTCATGTCCGACTCTGTGCAACCCCATAGACGGCAGCCCACCAGGCTCCCCTGTCCCTGGGATTCTCAAGGCAAGAACACTGGAGTGGCTTGCCATTTCTATCTCCATAGTACAAGATAAGAGAAATCTCAGCCTGAAATTAACTCAGCCACTGGCCAACTGAGGCAGGAGAGGGCACGGGCTTGATTCCCATCATCTGGATGGAGAAAGAGCTGGATTTGATTTCTCTTGCCCTTTACATCTGAGAGGGCTTCCCTTGTAGCTCAGCTGGTAAAGAATCCACCTGCAACACAGGAGTCCTGGGTTCAATCCCTGGGTTGGGAAGATCCCCTGGAGAAGGGAAAGGCTACCCACTTCAGTATTCTGGCCTGGAGAATTACATGGACTGTATAGTCCATGGGGTCACAAAGATTTGGACACAACTGAGCGACATAATAAACTGTGGAAAATTCTGAAAGACATGGGAATACCAGACCACCTGACCTCCCTCTTGAGAAACCTATACGCAGGTCAGGAAACAACAGTTAGAACTGGACATGGAACAACAGACTGGTTCCAAATAGGAAAAGGAGTACATCAAGGCTGTACATTGTCGCCCTGCTTATTTAACTTATATGCAGAGTACATCATGAGAAACACTGGGCTGGAAGAAGCACAAGCTGGAATCAAGATTTCTGGGAGAAATATCAATAACCTCAGATATGCAGATGACACCACCCTTATGGCAGAAAGTGAAGAGGAACTAAAAAGCCTCTTGATGAAAGTGAAAGAGGAGAGTGAAAAAGTTGGCTTAAGGCTCAACATTCAGAAAACCAAGATCATGGCATCTGGTCCCATCACTTCATGGGAAATAGCTGGGGAAACAGTGGAAACAGTGGCTGACTTTATTTTTTGGGGCTCCAAAATCACTGCAGATGGTGACTGCAGCCATGAAATTAAAAGACGCTTACTCCTTGGAAGGAAAGTTATGACCAACCTAGATAGCATATTCAAAAGCAGAGACATTACTTTGCCAACAAAGGTCCACCTAGTCAAGGCTATGGTTTTTCTAGTGGTCATGTATGGATGTGAGAGTTGGACTGTGAAAAAAGCTGAGCACCAAAGAATTGATGCTTTTGAACTGTGGTGTTGGAGAAGACTCTTGAGAGTCCCTTGGACTGCAAGGAGATCCAACCAGTCCATCCTAAAGGAGATCAGTCCTGGGTGTTCATTGGAAGAACTGATGCTGAAGCTGAAACTCCAGTACTTTGACCACCTCATGCGAAGAGCTGACTCATTGGAAAAGACCCTGATGCTGGAAGGGATTGAGGGCAGGAGCAGAGGGGATGGCAGAGGATGAGATGGCTGGCATCACCAACTCGATGGACATGAGTTTGGGTAAGCTCCGGGAGTCAGTGATGGACAGGGAGGCCTGGTGTGCTGCGATTCATGGGGTCACAAAGAGTCGGACATGACTGAACTACTGAACTGAACTGAGCAACATTCACTTATATCTGAGAAGCCCAGAGAGTTTGATGGGCCTGCTATAAGATGCTGTCTCTCACTCCCACAAGAGGCGGGTCAGACAAGAATAGGGGAAGCTGGAACAGGCATGGAGAGTATGAAGAGCCAAGAACTCCTGAATTTTCTGAAATTTCCTCCTTGGTATCCCACCTCATCAGGGTAAGAGAAGAGGGACCTCACTTCCCTGAATTCTAGTTCTACTTGAAATGCACAGAATGAGCTACTTAAGGCTGATAGTCTGTGGCCTCAGGAAGGGGAGAAGCAGTGTGGAGAAGGAGAGGGGATGGCTCTGGAATCAAACCATCTCTCTTGGTGGTGTGTACCAGAGGCCAAGGGGTCTTAAATCAGCTTTTTTACAGTTGATGTGTTTCCAAGTGACCAGTCTGAGAAGGCAGACAACTCTTGGGTCCTATTTCCTCTGGGGGTTGTATAATCACCATGTGCAGGACTAACCACCCAGTAGAAACAGGAAAATTCTAATCTCCTTGGAGATAAGACTTCCTCTGGCTTTTTGCCATGAATTGATCACCAGCTGGGACTTCATGTGAATTTCTTCTGATGAAAACTGAAGCCCAGAGCAGCAGAGAGAACTGAATTGGAACTTAGGAAATCGACCTAACCCCCAACCTCATGTTTAGAAATGAGGTGGACAAAATGTCAAATATTCCTTTAAAGCCAAAATCCAGTCCGATAACCAGCTATGTTCCAAATATCAGATATGAGTTCGGTTGCCTCTCTACCACAAAGGGGACCTTTTGTTTACTCAGATCTCTCTCTCCCACCCTCCAGATCCAACCTTCCAGCCCCAGCCCCTCGTGGAAAGTGAAAGTGAAAGCGAAAGTCGCTCAATTATGTCCGACTCTGCGACCCCATGGACTGCCAAGCTCCTCTGTCCATGGAATTCTCTAAGCAAGAAGAGCAGAGTGAGTTGCCATTCCCTTCTCCAGGGGATCTTCCCAACCCAGGGATCAAACCCAGGTCTCCAGCATTGCAGGCAAATTCTTTACCATTTGAGCCACTAGAGAGGCTATGTAATTGCCTGTATTCTCTCTCTCCCCAGTGTAGGTCTCCTCAAAGGTCCTATAGTGGAGTCTACCTATTAAATTTGGAAAGAGCCTTAGAGTTCATCCAGGAAAAAAGGGAGACAGGAAGCAAGGACATTAAACTTTATGAAATGTTAGTTACTAAGCTAAGTTGTAGAGACACGGGCTCTCACTTGAGCCTTGTGAGGACCAGCTGGGTATGTGCGTGCTAAGTCTCTTCAGTCATGTCCAACTCTTTTGTGACCTTATGGACCGTAGCCTGACAGGCTCCTCTGTCCATGGGATTCTTCAGGCAAGAAGATGGAGAGGGTTGCTATGCCCTCCTCCTGGGGATCTTCCTGACCCAGGGATAGGGTCTTTACCACTAGCGCTACCTGGGAAGCCTGTGAGAACCGGCTAAGGTGGGCAGTATTATCCCCAGTCCACAAAACAAAGAACTGCTGCTCAGCCAAGCTAAGCAAGCTGCCAAAGATTGCACAGCCAGAGGTGGATCTGAGGCTGGAGCTCTGGCCCTCTAATTCTTGTTCACATTGGGTCCCAGTAGAGCTGATCTGAACTCTAGAGAAAATGGCAGTGGAGCAAAAGTCCCAAAGTGAGAAGGACTCCTTGGGCCAAGCTAAAAAGCCATGCCAGGGGCCACCTGGCTCCAGCTACCTTCATGGTAGTGCTGGCCCGGCCTCAAGCTTCTAAACTAACAGTTCTTCGTCTTGGGGGTGGGGGTGGGGGTGGCGGTGGGAGGTGGGTGCAAACTCTTCTGAGAATCTGATGAAAGCTCTGAATCCTGTCTCTAGAAAACATACGTTTACCCACCCCCACACGTATAGTTTTGGCTGCAATTTCAGGCGGTCCATGGGCCCCCAAAGTCATCAATTCTCTCTGAAACCCAGGAGTCTCCATGGGAGCCTAGGTGGAGAAAGAGAAAATGGTTTGGAAGAGCAAAGGAAGATTGAAACAGTGTGCTCTTGGAGGGTAAGGGGAAGGAGCAAAGAAGTGGTGTGGAGGGCACTCAGGGAAGGAGGCGGCCCACAGCCAAGCCTCCGGTGCTTGGGCACCTCACAGAGTGAAGTTTGCTGGCATCAAGTGAGCTCCTCAAAGGGCATGGTGGGGCTCTGGGAGGACTGAGAGAAACAGGGCCCCCCACACCAGTCCTGACCCATACTGGAAGTGGGCTCTGTTTTGATCAGGGGAGTGGTATTCCGTGGCACAGCTCAAATTCCTAAATCCATTTGGAAAGTAGATTCAGAGCCCTTCCCCTGAAGCCAGCAGCATCCACGGTTAGAAATAAAAATCCAGAGTGGTCTCGGCCTCAGAGTAATCAAACCTTCCACCTGCCAAGGATGGGGTGGCATCAGGCTAACGCAGCCACCACGCCAGTCTGTTAAAAATAATGATTATGTAAAGAAAACATCCTCAGAAAAGAACCCTATCTAATCTGGGCTGGGCTAGAATAAACGCCTCCTGTTCTGATTTACCTCTGAGGTGAAATGATCTATTTCTTCCTTGAATTGCTCCCCCAGTTCTGCACATTCACGTGCTTGCTTAGCAGACACCCAAACAGAGCGTTTTGGGGTTTGCCCAGATGTTCTATTTCCAGCCTATTCAGTTCATGTCAGGTCCCACCACATGGCTTGGTCCCTCCTTCTCCCTGTCCTCCCCACCCCCTCGTCTTCCCCTTCCTGCTTTTTCTTTCCCTCCTTCTTCCTCCCCCTCCTCTGAGATTCCTGCTCTGCTTCCCCCCACATTTCCTCTCACCTCACTGCCTCACTGGCTCCCATCCCCAGGGGCCCACAAGTCTGTGTGGAAGTACCTTGGGGGTAGCTCTTGAACCCTGGGCTGTCGGGGCAAGAGGAGGAAGGGAAGAGGGCAGAGGCACGGCCAGCACAGGTGAACAGGCTTGGGAACAGGCTTCTCTCTGATTTCTCACGGCTCTGGGTAACAAGTGCGCAGGTGTCTCTGTGCCACCAAGAGGGGAATGACCATCCTAATGGGCCATCTCACAGGGCCTGCATCAAACAGGACACGGCCTCATCCCATTGTCCCACAGCGAGTGGCCCTAGCAAGGCATTTCTGGAAAAGTGTTTTTTGGTGTTTTCTGTTGCAGAAGTCAACCCCACCCCCACCTACCCCACTGACTGTTTCCCTATATATAAATGGGGAAGGACACTTGTTGAGTACCACGCAGCTACCTGAGCCTGGCTAGCTGTTTCATGTGGTCATCTCCCAATGAGTCCTCCTGGTAAAATTTGCAAGAGATGTTGATGATCCCCATTCCAGGGATTAGAGGCCATGCTCAGAGAGGTTAAGTCATTTGCCCGAGGTTGCACAACTCACAAGTGGCAAAGCCCGTGGTAGCATTCTGAGAGTGGATGATGAATCGATGGCAGTGGGAGTCTGGTGCTGAGGTGCCAGCCCCTTGCTGTGACTGTGGGGCCAGGGTCAGGCTGAATGGGTTCAGGTCAAAACCAGGCTGTGAAATCCACTCTCTATGGGACCTCTGTGCCTTGATTTCTTCATCCATAAGTGGCAGTGATTGAAAGAGCCCTTACCTCCTAGATTTGTTCTGAGGATTAATCCACATATAGCATATAGGGCTTAGCAGTGCTTGGCCCACATAAACACTCAGGGTTAGCTATGACTAATCCCAGTGGCACTGACTCTGATTCTGGAAGACTATCCCAGTCCCTGAGAGGAGGTTGGAGGAATGGTAACTTTCACTTCTGGTATTGCTTTAGGGACCCAGAGGCCCCATACCCTCTTTCTCATTTAATCTTCATAACTCCCGTGGGTGAGGGCCAGGGAGGTTTAATTCCTAAGTCACAGATGTGAAATTGAAGCCCAGCAATAACATCGGACTGGATTGGGCCCCTACAGAAACAACCCCTTCCAGCCTCTCTCTCCATGGCCTCTTAGGCAGCAGGACTTGTGCCAAGAATGCACCCCTGAGCAACCAGACTGGCACTCAGAGAACTGGGGAGAGCATGAGGCTCATAAAAGAACACGCTGATGAAGGTTGATGCGGAGAAAGATGGAGGAGAAGCCAGGACATGAGCCCCTGGCCCCTCCAAGTGGATTTCACTGCCAATCTAAGCCATTAACACCAGGAAGGAAAAGCCCAGCTGGTCACAACCAGGGAAGCCAAAGGGAATGGGGGGCAGTGGATAGGAGCAGTGCTGGTGGGGAAGGGTGGTGGAGAGACCTGGATGGCACACGGTAGTCTGCGGGTAAGGGGAAGGGCCCAACATTTCAGGGAATTGTTCTAGACAAATTTTGAAAACAGACATTGGCTAGAATGACAGATGTGAAGGACAAGAGTCAACAGTGAGCAGCTAATTCATTTGCTTTCTCCTCCCTCCCTCCCTTCCTCCCTTCCTTCCTTCATCATCGAGCTCCTGGATGCTGAGCAGGATCTAAGAGATAAAACTGTTAAAAAGGTGAAGCATCCATAACTGAGTAAACAAGCAACAGGCTATACTGTGATTAGTACTGTAATGGAGGGGCAAGTAAGGTGCAGTGAGAGCTAAAGGAAGAATCCAAGAAGGATTCTCAGAGGCGGTGACAGCTGTGTGGACCTTGAGGGATGAATAAGAGTCTGCCAGGAAGAGGACTCAATACTGGGAATGTGGAACGGGGCAAAAAAGAGAGAGGATCTTTGGCTTAGAAGCAACTGCTATTGCTTATCACTTTGGATTTCCCTTTTGTTAATCAGAGCCAAGCCAGAATTCCTTGTAGAGTCCTGGCCTCTAATGTGATTCAAACAAGGAAGCCCCTGCTTTCTTTCTCCTCTGAACAAAAAAATTATTATCTGCACTGTTTGAAGCTCTCTTGTGCTAGGATGTCCTGTAACAGAGAAAAAGGCTCTCACTCCCTAAGTTGAGGAGAGGTCTAGTAATCCTATATTCTGAGAAATAAAATAGACATGGACTTTAATTTATACTAGAGTGTGAATGACTGACACAAGATACTTTCCTATGCAGAGATTAGAACATGAAGAGAGGATGAGAGAAGGGCCCTGGAAGTATGTGAGTGTTTGAGGGGGTACTACAGGGGAGCCAGAAGTGAAAGCCCCTGACAAGGGTAGAGAAGAGCCCAGGGAGAAAGATGGAGAGTAGCAGATCGATTGTCATAGTGTAGCACACTGATGGGCTCTCAGGTGGTGCTCAACCTGCCTGCCAATGCAGAGACATAAGACTCGGATTCGATCCCTAGATTGGGAAGATCCCCTGGAGGAGGGCATGGCAACCTACTCCAGTGTTCTTGTCTGGAGAATCCCCATGGACCAAGGAGCCTGGAGGGCTACAGTCTATAGGGTCGCAAAGAGCCGGACATGACTGAAGTGACTGAGAACACTGAGACTCACAGGGAGAGTGGTACTCTCTGGAGCCTTCTTACCTGCCGCCTACTCCCACCATTCTACCCCCAAACTCTCTGGCCAATGGTTGCCACCTCCAGTGGGGTCCCGAGAGAAAGAAGTCCCCCATTGACTGCCATGAAAACAGTGCTGTTCCCTCTGGGGAGGAGGTGGTCCCAAGGCATGAGGCTGGATGTAGGTGGGGCGCTGGGAAGATGACAGGTTCTGTCATGGTCCTTGGTGCTGCGAAGCCCTGGTGCACTGAGGGGAAGGCACAGGCTTGGCCCCCAGGCCGACCAGCCAGCAGCCAAGGAAGGGTTAAGGATCCAGGCAGCTTCTACACGGCCTGCTGGTGGCGATGGCACAACTCTGCTCTCCATAGCACCTCAGGAACCACCACCCTCCGGAGAGCCTCTATGACAACAGCCAGTGTGGGAAGAGGTCCTTTGGGTCTCCCCGCCTCCTGGGCTCACCCCCGGCCTCCCGGGGGGTGGTCGGTCGGGCCTGGGCCGTGATGGGGAGGCAGGCCACCTCCGCTCAGGTCCCCTCTGGGGCCTAGGGCTGAAGGCATTGGGAAAGGTCTGGTTTTGTTTATTTCGCTTTGTTTGCTCTGAACCTTTGATCACGGATATCATGTTTGAGGTGACTGTCCTTGAACCTGGGGTCTAAAGTTGAATTAAGGGGAGTGTGAAGGGGGAGTCTCTGGGGACATTAAGAATGAAGTCATGAGACAGGTGAGGAATCCCAGTCTCTAGTGCCTGCAGAGGCCTCCTCAGAGTGGTCCCCACCACCCCCACCGTGGCCTTAGGCTCTGTCCCACCCAGAGGCCTGAGCAGGATCAGGAGGCTCAGAGTTCAGGATGGAGCACACGGGAGGTGAGGGGGCGCCGGCATGAGGGCCAAGCTGAGCCGGGCAACTCCAGCTTCAAGGTTTCCTTCCCTCTTTCCATGCCCCAACTTCACCTCCTTTATCGTCTCTTTCCTTTGTTCATCAGCCCCCTACATCCTTCCCTCTTCCTCCTCTGGCCTTCTCCTCTCCCCTACTCCTCCTTTTTCATCACTTTCTTCATTCACTTGAATGTTTTCCTGAGCAACCACTGTGCAGAGAACCCTGGGCTGGGCCCTGAGAGGCTTTGGGATGAATCAGCTCCCTGGGGTCGCACATGGTCGGGGGAGGGGAATTCTACAGCGTGTAGAACACCAGGTAGAAATGGCTACGTTCTGAAAGGAAGAGCTAAAGGAACTCTCCTCTTAATCCCTCACTTCCGGCCTGCCTCATTATTCTGACAGTTTCTCAGGCAGGAGATACATAATGTAAAGAGGAGAGCTTTTTATTCCCCCCAAGGACTCCCAGGAAGGCCCTAGAAAGCGAGGTGCAAAAGCTGGGGGAGACAGCTTGGGAGGGATAAGACAGGTCAGAGTCCAGTATTTACTCATGCCAGGCCCACCTCTGCCCTTCATTCATTCATAAAACATTTATTTCACATGGTGCTAGAACCCAGGGACTTCCAGGAAGGCATGCAATAGACAAATAGAGTTGCAAGGAAGAAAGAGCGATGAAGAAAATGAGCAGCTGCAATGACAGAAAACCACACAGTGGTGGCAGGTGGGGCAGGGGGAGAGGGGCCACCAAGGAAGTGACATGTAGAGTCCAACCCGAAGAGCAAGAACTCAGCCAAGCGAAGGGCTGGGGTGAAGTGGGTCACACGGTCATGGGAGGAACAGCGTCGAGGAAACCCCTGAAGGTGGAAGAGGCTGGTAGGTGTGAGAAAGGTCCCCGGGGGCAGAGGTGGAGGGCAGGAGCGGTCTGCTGAGGCAGGAAGAGGTCTGGGGTTCAGCAGAGCCTTGAGGGCCCGCTTTCCTTTGCATACGTTTGGATTTTATTCAAAATGCAGTGGGAATCCAGCCACTGAGGATTTTAAACAGGGATAGCACTTTTTGGTTTGTTTAAGAAGTACTCTCTGCTGTGATGGGTGGACAGTGGGACCCAGGGAGGTCCGGAGAGAGGACCTGGAGCCCACCTCCGGAGTTGAAAGGGAGGAAGGAGATGGGAAACCTGTGAAGCATTTCGGAGCTGGGAGTGGTAGAACTTACTTAGAACTTACTTGCTAATGGCTTGGAATGAGGCGGGGTGGTGGGGGTGGCAGGGAATGCAAGATATTATTAGGTATTTTAATCTACTGGTCCTTTAGTCTGTGTCGCCCATTAGAATGTAAGCTCCGTGAGAGCAGGGATTTCATTGGTTTGGCTCACTCTTGGTTCCCCAGGACACAATACAGGCATTTCATAAAGATTTACTAAACAGTCCAACCAGTCCATTCTAAAGGAGATCAGTCCTGGGTGTTCATTGGAAGGACTGATGCTGAAGCTGAAGCTCCAATACTTTGGCCAAGTCATGCGAAGAGTTGACTCATTGGAAAAGACCCTGATGCTGGGAGGGATTGGGGGCAGGAGGAGAAGGGGACGACAGAGGATGAGATGGCTGGATGGCATCACCAACTCAATGGACGTGAGTTTGAGTGAACTCCGGGAGTTGGTGATGGACAGGGAGGCCTGGCATGCTGCGATTCATGGGGTCGAAAAGAGTCGGACACGACTGAGTGACTGAACTGAACTGAACTGAAGTGAGCTGAACCAAGGGATGAGAGGGCGGGATTAATGATGACATCTCAGTTTCTGGCTCACCTAGGGGAGAATAATGGTAGCGTAGCAAGAGAGGAGGACCAGGGAGGCAGAAAGGTGAGCGGTGAAGGTGCCTGCGAGGGGCCAAGCAGGCAGTGTGAAAGGGCATAGAGAGCATGGCGAGGAAGTGGGTGTGCGTTTGGGTCACCATTGTACACCAGCAAGGAGAGCAGTGCCTGGAATAACAGAAGAGGCTTGATGTGTTTGTTGAATGGATGAGTGAGTGAATGAAGTCACGAGGTGAGTTCTGGACTGGGACTCCAAATGTGGCTGTCACCGGTCCCTGGAGGGTGTTGAAGGCCGTGGGCATGGATGAGGTCATTTAGGGAAGGGTGTCTGGAGAGAGAAAGGAAGGGAACCCGCTAACCCAGCCACCGCCTCTCCCCATGCCAGGTATTGCTGATTTAGGAAGCAGGGACCCTAACTCAGCAAACAGCAGAGAGCTGCAGTTCCAGGAGTCTCCTAGGGAGTAGCCATAGAAGCAGGCAAATCTGGTCGGAGGGGGCCCCACAGCGCTGTCGGGAAAGGAGAGGCTTCCAGCATTAACAGAAGAAGGTCCCTCTGACCTGGAGCCACAGCCATACTCCTGGCTCCCTCTCAGCCCTTGATGCTGTGGTCAAGCCCAACCGAGGTCTCCCAGGAGACAGCAGGTCTCAGGGTCCCTGGCAGCTATTGCTGGCCTCTGACACAATACGGGCTGTTGGGGCACGGGTGTGCTTATCACAGCCCCGGGTGAATGAGCCTGCTCATGGGCCACCTGCTGTGTGGGTACCAGGGTGGGCACACACAAGGGCCTGGAGCTGGGAGATGAAGGCGGGTGCTCCCTGTGGTGATGTTGTCAGGGCCCTGGGAGGCTGCAAGGGGTGGACGCTGGGTACGTGTCGTCAACCCAAGCCCAGGGTATCAACCGAGTCACTCTGGACTGGATGCACCCCAAATATCACTCTCTGCCCCACCCTGTGCCTGTGATTGGCTGGGCAGAGGCTGACAGAAAGTCTAGCAGGGAATTCCACCCTAGAGTTGAGGACTTTGAGGAAAATCATGCTAGGAAAAGGAGAAGGCGATGGCACCCCACTCCAGCACACTTGCCTGGAAGATCCCGTGGGCGGAGGAGCCTGGTGGGCTGCAGTCCATGGGGTTGCGAAGAGTCGGACACGACTGAGCGACTTCACTTTCACCTTTCAGTTTCATACATTGGAGAAGGAAATGGCAACCCACTCCAGTGTTCTTGCCTGGAGAATCCCTGGGACGGGGTAGCCTGGTGGCTGCTGTGTATGGGGTCGCACAGAGTCGGACATGACTGAAGTGACTTAGCAGCAGTAGCAGCAGCATGCCAGGAAAGGAGCTTATGAGTCCTGTTCAGAAGACTGGGTTCTGGACCTGCCTCCACGACTGATACCTGTGCGGTTCCATGTACATCAGAACATCTTAGAACTAGAAGGGGTCTTCTAGTTCCACCTTACAGACTGAGCAGAAATTCCTCCCACCAACCCCCAGCCCATGATCATTCAGAATCTCTCTAAACTTCCAGGATGGGGATTTCACTCCCCACAGGACAACCCATTCCTTCAGGAGTTTGTTAGAAAGCCTCTCTTTATCCAAAGGCCAGAAGGACCCAACACCAGAGGTTAACGGTGTCACCTCCAGGGAGGACAGTGGGATTGAGAGAGGGAGAGAGACAGGGCTTCCCTGTTGATTTGGTTTGGGATGCTTTCAGCACTGTCTGTTAAACTTGTGATGGCAAGAAAGGCAGGTTTTTCTTGATTTAAAGCCATCCTGCCTTCCTAACATTTCTACCTACTAATCCTAGGTCTTCTCTCTGAGATCAGAGAATAATCTAAACCCATTTCCCCTCTGATGCCCTTCAAATACCTGAGCTTGATCTCCATCAAGTTTCCACCAAGACTTCTTCAGGCTGAGCTCCAGACCAGTCTCCATCCCAGTACCCCCAGAAAATAAAACTCACTGGGTTGCAGAAAGAAGGAACCAATCACTCCTTGAGTTGGGCGTTAGCTCATGCTGATTCATTAGTGAGGCCTGAGATTTTCTTCTACATTTTGTGTGTGTGTGTGTGCGGGGCGCAGGAGGCATAATCACATCGCTTACTTCCTCCAGTCTTGGTTTTCTTATCATAAAAAGGGAAAACAATACCTTTGCTATGAGAATCAATACAGATGAAGGAAATGAAAAGCATAAAGCACAAATCTATACCCTGGGTGTGATGACCCAGAAGCCCCATTCCATTTAGGTAGCAGCTAAGTGTAGGGCTCACAGAGCCAGATGGCTTGGGTTCAAATCCCAGCTTTACTGCTTTTTGGATGTGTGACCTTGGAGAAATGACCTGACATTACTGTGCTGCAGTTTTCCTCTCTGAAACAAGGGACGATGATAACACGAAGCTCAGGATGGGTGTTTAGGAGCATTAGATTCATTGCCTAGCACTTTAAAAAGGTTAACTGTTGGGTATTAGCACCCCAACTCTATTCCTTCACAGAGAGATAGGGGTTCACAGAAATGAGGCAAATTCATGGCACTTACTTGAAAGGTGAGGTCATTAAGCCAAAGCAGTCATTGGAGTGAGTTGCCCCCTGACCCCAATATTTGTAAACCATGCACTGTGCTAAGGGTGTCTCAGGCCCTGCCTCACTGGATTCTCCCAATGGTTTCATGACGTGGATACCATTATTTCTCCCATTTTACAGATAAGGAAATAGAGGTTCACACAGGCTAATTAACTTGCCCAGAGTCACATAATCAGGAAGTGAAGGAGCCATGAGTCTGACTCCCAGCGTCAGTCTCCATCAATACAACATCTAGCTCTTCTCACCAGCTCCCTCGTTTGGGTTCCACTCCAGTTTTTGGGACCAGAGGGAGTCAGAGCCATTGCTTCCTTAACAGCATTGTCTGCTGTCCGTGAGGTGGGGAAGTGGGGTGGTCCTTGCTTCTAACTGAACTGTGCACTCCTGTACACTGTCCCTCTCCCTTCAGGGGTCTGAGAGTGTTGCTGGGGACTCCAAAGGCATCTCCTTGGGTCCCCTCAGGCTCTGTTGGCATTGGGTACCCTTGGGCTGCTTGCTGGATTCTCAGCCCTGACCATGAAATGGTTCCACACTGATCAACCAAAAAAAAAACCCCAAACAACAACAATAAAAAAACCAAACACCATTTTGGATGTGGGCCCTGATGCGTAATATCATTATGGAACCAGCAGCGCATTCCATTCCATTATCGCCCCGCCAAGCTTCTCTGAGGCGAGCCTGGCTGCAAATGGCTTTCTCCTGTCTGGGGGGGTGGGGTGGGGGGTGCGGTACAGCCCCTACTTGCCCTCCACTGCTGGAGGAGAGATTTTATCTTTAATTGACAACTGGCTGCCTGCCATTGCCTCACCTCTGCTGGCCCAGGCTCCCAGCCTGACTCTGCTTCAGGAACAGGCTTCCCTTTGCTTCTCCCCTTCCCTCCCCTCACCCTGCTCCCTCGTGAGCTCTTGTCCTTTCCTGGACAGATGACCCTGGGTCAGGCCTTCACATTCACTGGCTCTGAGATGGGTGCTATCATTACACCCATTCTACAGGCAGGGAAACAGGTTCAGTGAATTGCCCCACCTTACCCAGCTGGGAAGTGGCAGCTGAACTGAGGTCCCCCATCTGCCCACTGACTCGACTTAAGGAGAGCAAACGCGTGCCCAGGCTACATAATTCAGAGCCCTGTGCAAAACAAAAACGCTGGTCCCTTCTTCAGTAATTATCAGTAACTTCCAGAGGGTGACAGCTGAGCATTAGTTGGTTGTGGGTCTTCTGAGCGCCTCAAGGGGCACAGCCCTGAAGCCAAGCCCCTGTGTGACTGTAGGAGGGTCTAGGGTAGGGCTGACATCTGAGCATTCCCCACCACCCCCACCTCCTATCTGGGCCCAGGACTGTTCACTTCCCAGCCCTCAGCGGTCCCAGTTGTGGCCCCAGGCCCTTGTCGGCCTCAGTTCATCAGCCATCCAGTCATTGCAACAACTCCGGCATCCCCTGGGCCTCGGCCCACACAGAATTGGTGCAATTTCAGGGAAGAGAGGAAGCCCCCTGCAAAACAAGGAGGAATACAGTGGAACCGCTGAAATGAACAAGTCTCTTCTTCCACGTTATGGTCGGGGGTGGGGGTGGGGGCAGCAGTGGAGATCACTGCCCAGGAGCCCAGGTCCCAGGTTAGTCCTCTCGGCGGGACCTTGGCCAGAATCACTCTTCATCTCAGGCATTCGTGTCTGGTTCTAAATGCAGCTGGGCTCCACTGGTGATTCCTGGTGGGGGTGGGGTTAGGAGTATGCATTTCTAAAATGCTGGGGGGGCAGCCAGGGAGATCCCCACAGACACAGAAAGGAGAGGCGGAGGCAGTCACACAGCGGGCACAGCAGAACGCTCCAGATGTCTTTATTGGGGCTTGAGCACGGCATGACAGTCACAGGCATGCAGACAGGGCGGTAGGGCCCAGCCTAGGCATGCCTCAGACGCACGAGGGGACAGCTTTAGAAAAGGACGACCAACATCAGGGAGGGGCAGGGCGGGCTGGGAGTGGGGAGGGAGGGCTGAGGCAGGGGCAGAGGCCAAGGTCGAAGGGGGGCACCTGGCCTCGGCTATTGCACGCATCCTCTGGCCACCAGCCAGGAAGTACAGTATTGCAACTGGTCTCCGCTCGCCTGCGGCTTCCCCTTCTCAGACCCCTGAGCCAGATGGGCAGACAGACCCCTTCCCTGCCCGTCTGCCCAGCAGCATCTTTGGAAAACAAATGGACGAAGGAGACAGAACAAAAAACCAGAAATAAAAAAAGACAAAACACCCCCTCAGTCAAGGACACAGGGAAGGTGGAGAAAGGAGTAGAAGAAGCTGCAGAAGAGCCCTGGGAAGTCCCCCAACAACTGGGGCGTGGGGTGGGAGGTAGAGCCCCAATCTGGGGTGGGGTGAGGCCAGTGGAGCAGTGACCCCAGGGGGCAATCTGGCCTTCCACCAGCCTCTGGCCCACAGGGGAAATGCTCCCAAGAGGGAAAGTCTAGCCTGGGACCACCCAGCTGGACTGGCAGTTCCCAGGTGTATTTTTCCTGGGATATTCCACACACACATTCGGCAGAAACAAAGAATCAGTGAAGGGAAAGGGGGTGGGGTCGGGCAAAGATTTGGGGAGACACAGCCTAACGAAGAAGACAGACCACCAAGAGCACGTGCACTACACACAATAGTATAGTATGTATGAATATAGATACTATATGTGCATATATATCTCTTCAATGTACAACAGAACAAGAACATCAAACCCGATGGCTCTGGGCCCAAGGGTCACATGGGAGGTTTTCCATCAGTCCTGTGCAATCAAGGATATGAGTCTTTCCCAGCGAAAGATTCTTGCCTGGGTTCCAGAGTTGCCCTAAGCCTCTGGCTTTCTGTCTGTCTGCCTGTCTCTCTCACGTTGGTGCCGCTTTAAGAGAGGGTGAGGACTTCGGCCTGGGCATAGTTGGACGAGAGGGCGTCTTGGCAGGTCTCTGTGTTTAAAGAGCACAGGTGTGAGACACTGGGACGCACGCTTTCGGCTCAACATTGCCTTCTTGAGAGGTAAGGAGTTCAGCAAAAGAAAGGGAGAAACGAAGAATGAGATATTAGAAGGAAGGCAGCTGCTGACCCACACGCTGTGGGCTGAGGAGTAGGCCAGAGATGCAAGGTATGGGGCCTGGAGTTAAGAAACCAGAAAGCAAGGATACGAAGGAAAGGGTGAGCCCTTCATCGTCCTTCTGCCAACCCAGCGCTGGGCCACAGTGACCCATAGGTGATATCACAGCTCAGCTCCATGCCTGTCGGGTAATGAACTCCAGGAACCAGGAGCCCTCAGGTCCCCAGAGCTGCAGTGCGGTGGGGAGAGGGATCACAGCTCTGCAGCCTGGCATGGAGGCAGCAAGGGAAGTTCCTGCCGGGGCTCTCAGCCCACAGGCCATCGCCTGCCCAGCCTGTGCTCCCCACCCCCCCAACACAGTTCCATCTGCTGTCACCACCTAGGTCTAGTCCACTGTCCCAGGGGCTGGTGAGGAAGGCTCCTGAATGTGCTGCCATGTCAGGCCCAGCCCCTGTCCTCAGTCTGCCAGGAAGAGAGTCCCAGCAGCTGCAGGGCGAGTGCTGAAGAGGAAGCTCAGGGAGGACAATTGTGCCCCGCTCAGGAGAGGAGGCAGGAAACCCAACACCTCAGTGAGCCCTTCCAGACATCTCCTTCTCAGCCTTGGACAGCAGGGGCCTGGGCCTTCCCTTCCCCTGCCTTCCTAGCGGGAGCACAGGTAGGGCAGGCAGGAGGCTGCAGTGGGGGCAGGGACTTGGGGAGGTGATACTCTCTGGCCAGGGCAGACAAGGCCCTGCCCCGAGGAAGCTCTGCAAAAAGGGAGCCTGGGCTGTTGCACAGCGTCTCCTCTGACTCCCAGGCACCCTCCCCTCTGGCTCCAGCTCACAGCTTCCCCTCTCAGAAGCCCTGAGGGCTGAGGACTGGTCTTCACAGTTGTCAGCAGCAACTAGTACAAACAGGAAAGGTAGCAACTCCTACCTGGGCTGCTTCCCCTGCTCTGCAGGGAGGGGCTGGGTCACAGCTGAAGGGGAAGACGGTTAGAAGCCAAAGTAATGGGTACAAGCCCAGATCCAGAGGCAAGGGAAAGCAAACTGTGCTCTCAGACTGTGGGTGGAAGACAGAGCTTTCTCCTAAAACGGGGAGGCCCAGGGCCTGGGCAAGCCTGAGGCCTGTGAAGAGGGCCACCTTCCCAGGCAGGGCCTCGAGTACTGTGGGGCCCTGTATACTTGCTCTGGCCTTTCCCAGGACCCTGGGAGGGAGCTGGGGCGGGCAGCCTACTCAGCGTTCCTGTTGGCTCAATCCTGTGTCAGCCCTACAGAAGCCAGAGAGCCAGGAGGGGTGTGTGGGAGCCCACCCAGCCCCCTCAAGGCACAAGGGGCCCCAGGCTGGCACTCCTGCATCATGTCGCCCAGGGACATCTGTGCCCACCATGGGGGTGCCATGAGCATGCCCGTTCCTGTGGGAGGGAAGAGGGAAGGAGGCGGTGGGTGCCGTGGAAACTTGGGCTCCTGACAACTTGAGGGCTGCCACAGAAATAGCCGCCTCAGTTCCCTGAACCAGAAAGGCAAGTGAGAGGAGGAAATAGCTATACTGCCCATGCTACACCAGTCACCTCACTCACGGTGTCCATGCTGGAGTCAGGACCCCAGCACTGGGGAGCCCAGCGGGGGCAGGACCTAAACCATCCTACTGGAAGAGAAGCTGGGCTCTCAGATGGGACTGAAAGGGTAGAAGGTGTCCTGCTCTCTGTCCTGCTTCCCAGGGCTTGCCTGTCTGTGTCCCTTTCTGAGGGGCAATGGCATGAATGGTCCTGTATCTTCTCAGCTCTTCTTCTCTTCCTCTCAAGAGCAAACAGGACGCCAGCCCCACAGACCACAGCAGGGCGGGGAGAGCCCAGGACCCACCTTGAAGAGAATTTCCTGTGTCTGTCCAAGGCTGAAGAAGGCACTGACTGAAATGGGAATGTTTCTAGAATATGCTCTTCTTCATTATCCCCTGCAATCCCATGAAATGGTCTGACCTTTCTGCCCAGTTCACCTTCTGGGGCAGCTTCCAGAGTCCCCCGCCTCCTGCCGAGCCCCCGAATGCTGTCTGGTGGTGCCTATCTCTGCCCGTTCTGGAAGGGGCAGACATGGGCCTTACTTAGTCATTCCCTCCACAAAGTTGCATAATCTGGCTCTAAAAATTGCCAGGCGCCCAGCTCTGCTGTCAGGTCTAATTCCCATCAGGTGAAACAGGAAATGTCTTGGCTGAAGTGTGGTCCCTGCGAGCCTGGCTGGTGCGCTGGGGGCATGCCCTGGGGAGGGGCCCTGGGCGTGGCCGCGTGCCCCTGCGGGAGGCAGCGGGTGGGGGCAGGATGGCTCCTGTCCCTGCACTTCCCCTCAGCTGCCCCTGCCCGGGGTGCACCCCTGCTCACTCTGTGACTCACAAACCTGTTGTGCTCCTGGGCTCGTTAAGTAAATGAATACACTTAATTATAGAAATTAGATGAGTCTCCGGTTCTGGCAGCGATATAGAGCGCAGAGGCTGGGTGGGAGTGGCAGGTGACTCAGAGGCAGGACTGGGAGCTGGAGGGAGCAGGAGAGGAAGGAGAACTGTAGAGGAAGCAGGGGAAGCCGCGTGGCCAGCGATGCCGCAGCTCAGGAGGGTGGGGCACAGATGGGAGGCTGGCTCCGAGGCTGGGCTCCACCGAGAGGGGGACATCCCTGCATCTAGGCCGCCTATCCTGGGGCTCCAACTTGGGAACCCCTGCCTGCGCCCCACGCCCCAGGGGACAGCTTATTCCTGGCTGCTCTGGGTGTGGGATGGACAGACAGACAGACAGAGATGTTCAACTGCAGGCTGTTCGGTTACTTGTTGAAGGCCCTGAGGGATGGGGGTGCATTTGCTGTGATTTAGGTGGGAGCCTGAGAGGGAGGCAAGGCCCAGAGACACAGTTACAGAGTCCTAGGGGTGACGGCACCTTCAGCTGAGAATGGGAGTGAGTGGGGTAGGAGGCCTAGAAGTAATTTCCCCTCACTCTCAGGCTCCAGGGCTGAACCTTTTAGGGAGCTGGGTGCTGTGGACTGGAGGCTCGGGGGCCTCAATTCTCCTGTATCCTGTTTGACTCCCGAAGACGCAGGAGGGACGAGGCTGGAGGCATGTGTGTGTCTGTTTGTGTGCGGGTGCCCAGGGTCGGGGAGAGCTGAGGGTGCAGCTACGAGGCCGAGTGTCCAGGGGGCGGGCTGGTGAGCGGGTGGAAGGGGTGGGCGAGCAGGGGCTTTCTCGGAGGGTAGGGCGAGCTGTATCGCGATGCCAGTGGAGACAGCCCCAGACTGGTTCCAGCCGCTCCCGCTATGTTGTTTAGGCTCCGGGACTTTCCACAGCCTTGGTGAAGAAAAGGCACATGGGTCAGGGGGGCGCAGCTCCTCGCCTGAGACGCTCCATGGGATCCGTGTTCAGGGGACTTAGCGGGGCAGGCAGCCCCAAGGCTGGCTGCAGAGGTCTGCTTCAGCTGGGAAAGGCTTCCTGGCTCTCTCTGGTCTCCAGATGGACCCCAAGGGCCCCATCCTCAGCTGCCCTTTTCTTTGTCATCATCCCCAGGTAAGTTTCTCTCCAGCTGTACAAAGACCCTGCAGCCTTCAGGACCCTCCTTTCTCAACCCTAAGAAACCCTAATGATCATGCACCGCTTTTCTCCCAGGGAGTTCATACTCTGTCACATAGGTCTCATTGCTGTCTGTGCTGGTGGATGGAGGAGGCCTGGGCCCACTCCCTCCTGGACCTGAATGTAGCCCAAGCACAGAGAAGTACGGCGTGGTCTGGCATGGGTAAGTTGCCGAATGCACACTGGGAGTTTGGCGATGCTAACTGCCACGCTTCCTTAGCAGGGCCTGTTTCCCAGCAACCCACCTGTTCCCTCTCGAAGGTCACTCTAATTGGCTGAGCTACATGCTTGTTGCCAAGAAGCAGTGTGGAGGCATCTTGAAAATAGAGCAGCCAGGACCCACAAGCACCCAGAGAGATACGGTGGTGGGACACAGGCTCCCCAGCCCCACGCATGCTCACACGTGGGCTCCTTCTCAGACAGGACCTGCTCCCCAGGACCTCAGGGTCTGTCCTCTGACTTGCACCCTCACAGCCCCCTCCTCCACACCGCTACTTCCACTGAGTCTTTCACCACACTGGATGAACACAGGGGTGCTTAGGATTTGGTTCTGTTTGCTCAAGTCCTCCATGGGGGGTGGGGTCCCTGCCACCCCACCTTCCATGCTAACCACTTAGCATTCTCCAGCCAGAACAAGGCTCCAGGTCTGAACTAGGACACAGGAGAAGCCTCAGTGTGTTTGGGGTGTGGGGGGAGGGCAGGAGGGACAGGCACACCCAGAGCCCAAGGACTGGGCTACGCAGAGGCCAAGGGTGACCAGAGGAGCACAGGAGAGTGTGTAAGTAGTCTGAGCACCATCCATTTAAAGCTCTAAATTTAGCTGGGCCACATCCAGGTCCCAGATTGCTGCTCCTGCTTCTGCCACCCAACAGGGCACATGTCCAGTAAAATTGGACACATAGCTCTCAGGGCTTGGTTAGGGTCAGGGTGCCCTGGGGACAGTGGTGATGAGCAGGCCAAGGAAAGGGCCTGGGAAGGTATCCCTGGACATATCCTGGGCTGGGCAGGCCAAGGGACATCCTTGTGGGGACAGAGAAATCACAGGCTATTCCTACAGCAGCTACTGTCCCTGCCTCACTTGACCTTGTTTTGGTTTGGAATTTGGGGATGGTGGGAAGTAGCCGGGGGAAAGGGATTGGACTGAAAGAAGACAAGCTAAGAAGCAGCCTGCATACCTAGCTGTTTTGGGGTGAGAATTGGGGTTTATCCTGAAACTAGGCAGGCTTTTAAGAGAGGTTAGATGACAAGGACAGGGCAGAAAAGACAAAGAAGTGATGGGGACTGGGCAGAAGGACCACTGGGGCTTGAGAGCCCTGGTCCTCAGCCATCATGGAGCTTCACCTTCCCTAATCATTTCAGTCCCATTTGGTCAGGCCAGGAATCCCCTAGCTCCACTGTGGATGGAATTTCAGCTTTCCCTTGAACTCTCTAAATCCTTCAGAACATGCCTCAGAACATACCCCCTCTCCCTGCCCACTCCCAGCCCCTGGTCACCTTCTGGCTCTACCTGGAAGGGACAGTCACATCCCAAGGGCTTGCACAGCTGGGCTGCAGGACCCCCGGTGTAGGACAGAGGAGGTAGGGCCTATGCCAGGCTCTCTGGAGACCTCACACCAGAAACCCATTCTCACCCTGACTCCTGAGACTCCTGGGAGTCTCCTGGGACTACTTACTGAGGAGGCCCGAGCTGTGTTTAAGGGAGGCCTAGGGGAAGGCTAGCAATGACACTGTGGAGTCAGGCCTAAAGGTCACAGCAGGAACCAGAGGAAAGGACGGTGATCAAACGGAAGGAGCGGGCAGGAGCCCTGATCTGCGGTCCCTTCACCCTCCAGCACTTGTCTTTCCGGAGGGCACCTGGCAGGTAGGGGGGCTCTGTGTACCTTCTGGGGATGTCATGGGCCTTTCTAATCCATGGACTAGAACATCAGGGGACCCATCCTAAAAGCAAGGGTGCGTCCAAGGCAGAGGAGATGGTGGCCACGGCCTCAGAGGAGGAGGGGACCTCAAGCTCCAAGGGGGACACTGGGGAGACTCAGCTCCATGGGGGCTCCCCCCCTGCCCGGCCTGGGGAGCCATACCTTTGCGGACACTACCATCGGCGCAGGCATAGTCCCCAGCGCTGAGCAGGAAGCAGGCAGCTGCCTTCTTGTTTCTGTCTCGGGTGCCGGAGCGGCGCAGGGCCCTGCGCTCCTCAGGGGTGGGGGCGGAGGCCAGGGGCTGGGTGAGGCCGGCTCCCTCCTCGTCCGACAGCACCGCATTGGCATCACCATTCTGCTTGGAATCTAAAGGGGCAGACAGAAAGGAGGCTGCAGGAGGGCTGATCCCTGACCTAGAGCATCACTTACCCAACCCACAGGGAGAGTGCTGCCAGAACCAGGGGGTGGGCCTACTCCTGGGGGCAAAGAGTGGGATGCTGGCTTTCCTCTCAGTCTTGGCTGGAGATGGAGCCACAGATACCCCAAAAGCAGAGACTCCCCAAGTTGGCCCTGTGAGATCAGCCCAAGGCAGGCAGTAGAGTCTGCTGCCTCCTTGGGTTTGGCTCAGGCTGACACTTGGATGGGTATGCATTCCCTGGGAGAGTGTCTGGCTTGATGGGGTTAAACTTACAGAGTGGCTTCCACAGCTGTCTTCCTGGGCCACCTGAAGGCACTTATTCTTAGTCACCAGGCATTCCAAGCCAGAGTTGATGCCCGAAGGATTCAGAGCCCTTTGTCTCACGGGCTAACTTGTGTCTGGGGGAAGACACCCCCACCCCCACCCCAAGGGGAAGAGGCTCCAATTCTGCTCCCACTGCTGTATGCTCTTAGTCCCGACCCCTGCTCCACCGGACAGTCAACATCACAGGCAAAGCTGAGTCCCTGGGTCTGGAGAAGGGGGGTGGCCAGTTGGTCTGAAGGCAGGGACCAGGAATGCCCTTACTGTGACTGAGGAGTTAGGGTCAGGCTAAGGCACAGGTCATGGTGCCACAGGTGAAGTGTGCATGGCAGAAGCCCAGGGACTTGTACATCGTGATATAACTTACCCTCTGAGCCCTGAATGGACCTCAGGGTAAAACTGAAATTCCCTGGGGTACTGTCTGGGAGATTTCTGTTCAGGAATCTGGGAAGAAGGTACCATTTTGGTGGGGGAGAGAAGGGGAGCCTAAAGGGTTCCATCAAGGTCTTTGAAAGACCCATGCCCTTGAATGACCCCGGCATGTAGGATGGGCCCCCACCAACAGGCCACAGGTGAATATTCTGAGCCAGGCACCTCCCCACAAGGACAAGTCCTACTTTATCCCCAGAGCCATGCTGGGAGGGAGCTGCTGTCTTATGAGCAGCTCCCCACTGGCCTGGCATCCAAGGGACCCCCCATACTAGGAATCTCATACCTCTCTTAGGAGCTCATCCCATACCTAACAATTGGGTTCCCACTCTCCAACATAACTCTGTGTTGCTGTGGATGAAGCCAATTTCCTTTCACCTCTTGACTCAGGTAGAAGCAAGCTTTCCTGAGCTGGCCTTTCCCATCCTTGGATAGCATGATTCAGACCCTCAGGTCTGGTTATTCCACCTTGCAGCTACCAGTTTTTTCCCTTTCCTTTCCTCTCTCCCAACATTGTCTGGGCTGCTCCCTCTTGGTTCCCTTGCATCCATGTTAAACCCCAGGCCCAGGACTCAATCTAGCTTGTGCCAAACAGAAGGCAGCCTCCCACAGCCATTACGTTATCACATTTATTAGGCCAAGAGACACCAGACTCGAACGTTTGGAAAGAAATGATTCATGTGTTGATGCTCCTCAGGAGAACAGCTGCCCTCCTCTCCAGCTAATAATGACAGTGCCTGATATTTGTAAAGTGGGTTTAACTTCTCAAAGTACTTTCATATCCATCATTCATTTGGGGCTTGTCCAAGTCTTGGAAATAAGATATTGATAGCATTTCTGTTTTACAGGTGAGGCATTTATACCCAGAGAGGGTGAATGACTGGCCTGGGGAGCACACTGGCCAAGACAGGATTAGAAACCCAGGCTTCTCATTGACAGCCCCATGCACTGCCCATAACAACCTAAATTTCGTGGGATACTCATTCTACAGAGCCTGATGTTCAGGAAGCGATCAGAAAACGGAGATTCAGCCTCAATACTGTGCCTTCCTAAAGGCATGCCTTTTATTTAGGGTAGCCCGTGCAACAAGAGCACAACCCCAAACTCCAATGCCTGAGTTTCAGTCGGGAACTCGCCTGGCCACTAGGGGAGAGGTGGCTTTCCTCACCTGCCCGTTTCCTCTCAACCACACCCTCTTCTGGGGCAGGGGGGCTGGCATCACTGTAGGTGCTGTCCCTGGGCGAGGTCTCCTGTGACTTGCAGTAAATGGGCGACTCCAGCTGGGGCGGCCGAGGTACATGCTTCTTCCGTTTCTTGGGCAGCTTCTGCTTGGCCATGGCCAGAGAGTAGTACATGCCGAAGTTGTTGACAATGACAGGTACGGGCATGGCAATGGTGAGCACGCCGGCCAGTGCACACAGCGCCCCCACCAGCATGCCGGACCATGTCTTGGGGTACATGTCCCCGTAGCCCAGTGTTGTCATGGTGACGACGGCCCACCAGAAGCCAATGGGGATGTTCTTGAAGTCGGTGTGGTCATTGCCCCGCGGGTCGGAGGGCCTGGCGCCGATGCGCTCCGCGTAGTAGATCATGGTGGCAAAGATAAGCACGCCCAGGGCCAGGAAGATGATGAGCAGCAGGAACTCGTTGGTGCTGGCGCGCAGGGTGTGGCCCAGCACGCGCAGCCCTACAAAGTGGCGCGTGAGCTTGAAGATGCGTAGGATGCGCACGAAGCGCACCACGCGCAAGAAGCCCAGCACGTCGCGGGCCGCCTTGGATGACAAGCCACTCAGTCCCACCTCCAGGTAGAAGGGCAGGATGGCCACGAAGTCGATGATGTTGAGCAGGTTCTTGACGAAGTCCAGCGTGTCCGGGCAGCACACGATGCGCACCAGGAATTCCAGCGTGAACCACAACACGCACACGCCCTCGATGTAGGTCAGGATGGGCTCCGTCTCCACCTCCCGCCGGAAGCGCACGCTGGTAGTATTCCCCACCCGGTGAATCTCCGTCACGTTGCGGTCGATGTTGAAAGCCTCGTGGGTCTCCAGGCAGAAGGTGGTGATGGACACCAGGATGAAGAAGAGAGAGGCGAAGGCCACCACCTATGGGCGGGGAGGAGAGTGAGGGCAGCTGTGTCAGGAATGGATGCGCCCAGCGGGGACACGGCCCTCTGCCCATGGAGGGAGGGGCCATAGGTCACCATGCAGTCTGTCAGGTGGTGAGAGGTGGGATTAAGGTGCACAGTGGGGGGCTGTAATTCCCCCCCCCCTCCAAGGGTCTTCATCCGTGTGTTGTGAGTTGCTCAGCCCTGTCCAACTCTGCGACCCCATGGACTATATAGCCTGCCAGGCTCCTCTGCCCATGGAATTCACCAGGCAAGAATAGTGGAGTGGGTAGCCATTCCCTTCTCCAGGAGATCTTCCCAAGCCAGAGATCGAACCCAGGTCTCCTGCATTGCAGGCATATTCTTTACTGTCTGAGCCACCAGGGAAGCCCTTTATCCATGTGCTTGCTAAGGCAGTACTTCCCAGTCCTTGTCAGGTGCATAGAAGTTAGAGGCTGCTCTTGGCTGGAAGGAGCTGAACAGAGATCTATAGCTGCTCCATCCTGCCTACTGCCTACCTCTGCCCACCTCTAACCCTGTCGTGCTCTGAGCTTCTCAAATTGGAATGGCTATATAAGCCATCTGGGAACCTTGTTAAAATGGCACTCTGATTCAGGAGGTCTGGGGCAAAGCCTGGGCTTCTGCATTTCTAACAGGCTCTCAGGTGAGGCTGCTTGTCCACAGACTGCAACTTGAGTAACTAGACTTTAAGGCAGTGGTCCTCAAAGTGAGGGCCTGGACCAGGAGCATCAGCATCAGCATCAATTGGGGATCAGTCAGAAATGCCAAGTCTCAGGCCCCACTCAAACCTACTGAATGACAAATGCTGGGGGGAGGATCTAATAATGTTTCAACAATCCTTCGCAGTAATTCTGATACACACTAAGTTAAGAGAGCCACTGCATTAAGGAGTACCTAGAGGCAAGGAGCTGGCCTTCTACCTATTAAGCTCTGGCTGTGACCCACATCTTCAAGCCCTGTCATAGCCCCTCTGGCCAGCCTCTCACCCTAGAATGTCCCAGCTGACTGCCCAGACGGTGAGAAGCATTTGAAGGAAGACAGCCTGCTCCAGGGCAGGAGACAGGGTAGTCTGTGCAGAATATCGACTCTGTCCCTTCTCAAGAGGCTTCCCTGGTGGCTCAACAGTAAAGAATCTGCCTGCAATGCAGAAGCCGCAAGAGATGCAGGTTCGACCCCTGAATTGGGAAGGTCCCCTGGAGGAGAGCATGGCAACCCACTCCAGTATTCTTGCTTGGAGAATCCCATGGACGGAGTCTGGCGGGCTATGGTCCATAGGGTTGCAAACAGTTGGACACGACTGAGCATGCACGTACGCACGCACGCCCTTCTCAAGAACTGACATTTCCTGAGACACTGAGCGCCAATAAAAAATAAACTGCACCCACGGGGATCAGAGTGTAGCAAAGGCCGATCTAGACAGCTGCCGAAATCGTAGCTAGAATGATGACAGCGGCACTTAGCAGAGGAACGGCTGGGTTTAAGTGTCCAGTCATTATGAATGGAGATGAAATGCATGTGTAATAACACCAATTACGGAGCCTTCATTTGTTATTCATGTGACATCATTCACCACTGTCAGGGTACTGGTTGCTGGGGTCCACGCCCCCTGCTGTAGCCTGTCCTGCTGGGAGGGTGGAGGTGGGTTTGCTCCCTGAGCAGAGGGCTGAGCTTAAATAAGATACATGAGGGAAGACTGTGCCCCATGACCACCTGGCAAACTCCAACGCCCACCCCCTCCGATTTCCACCTGGCCATGGCATTGCCCCCTATCTAATGATGCTCCCCAGAGATGCTTCCCTCCCTGAGAGTCTGCAGGTGTGGGCAGACACACCTTGTTCTTAGTACCGCAAAACACCAAAGGGGAATATAGGGGGAATGGCGCTCTCCAGGTGGCGCTAGTGGTAAAGAATCCTCCTGCCGATGCAGAAGATGTAAGAAACACGGGTTGGATCCTGGGTCAGGAAGATCCCCCGAAGTAGGAAATGACAACCTGCTCCAGGATTCTTGCCTGGAAAATTCCACAGAGGAGCCTGGTGGTCTACAGTCCACAGAGTCGCAACGAGTTGGACACAACTGAGCACGCGTAAGCTCATGAGCTGGGAAAACGAAGCAAGAAATAGTGCCTCCAAGGATTTCTGGAGCAGAAGTGAGTCTGAGAAGGGAACTTTGGGGATGAACATTCATTAGTTCTCTATATTCTGCCTCACACACTTGGGCATTCTGTGTTATCACCTTCAGCCTTCCCTATGAGGTAGGCCCCATTATCCCATTTTCCAAAGGAGGAGCTGAGGATCAGAGAGGTTATATACTTGTCTAAGGTCACACAGCCTTAAAGGGATAGAAACCAGATTTGAAATCAGCACCATTTACTTTCTTTTCACACCTTCCGGGCAGGGTCAATTCATAAACCCAGGAAAGTCATATCCGAATTATCAATACTTCTCCCAGCCAGCTCTCTGATGACTGATAATTTCACCCTTAGGAACATATACCTTTGACTTGGGACAGACACCAGACACTAAACTAAGACTTATTTACACTTGAGCATGGACAGGTTGATCAGATACAGTAAGTTAGGAAAAGCAGATTAGCAGACCACAGACGTGCTTTCCCACTTGACAACTCTGTCTGTGGCTTCTTCTGCCTGCTTCTCTCCATGAAGGTGAATTTGAAGTTCCCTGTCTGGTTTCATTTTTCTTCCCATGAGGAATGGGCTGTCAAGACAATTCGGCTGACATGGGCATTAGGCAAATAGCTCCAGCCCATAGGTGTTCCAAGGCCGTCCAGAGATGAGCTGGTGGAGGCACATATCCAGTGGCCATGGTGATACCAGGAACCCCGAGCCCTGGCACTGCTCTCCCAAGCAGAGGAGGCTGGGGTGAGGGGTGGGGTCAGCATATCCCAGCTCTGCCAGGAAGTCTGGGAAGCAGAAGCTTGCACTCTCAGAAGGAAATGTTAGCCAGGAGAGTTGGCCCACCTGGGAGCCCAACATGAAGTTAATTAGCAATTTGGATAAACAAGTTCATGAAAAGCTGCCAAGGGAAGGAGCAGAGGGTGCAGGGAGCAGGGCGGTGGGGGAGGGGAAGAAGGGTGCTGTGGCGCCAGGACCCTCTCCCACCTGCAGAGCCAAGGTGCCTTCCTCAACTCCGTCCCATGGGCTCCTTCTGCGGCAGGCCCAGCAGGTGCCAGCCACCCCTCAATTCCTGCACTGTTCACTCATTATTTTTAAAAAACACTGAACCATCCCATCTACTTACTTCCACCCCTCCCTGCTCCTCTCTCAGAGTGAGGACAGAGAAAGGGGAACCACATGTGCCCACCTCTCAGGGCCAACAGCGGCACAAGACAGGGAAAAGGACTTGTTGAGGATTAAACTGAGGCTGGGTCCCCTGACTCACAGATCTTTCCTCTTGGCCCCTTTGACCAAAGGTGGGACAATCCTCCTTGATGAAACCTACATGGGGCCTCAGTCTCCCATGTGGCCCCTCTAGGCTGGTCCCAGAAAGCACTCCCTCCTTGAGGAGACAGGCAGAGCTGAGGCCGAGCCCTGATGGATGCAGTGGCCTGTGCTCTGGCAGGTTGCCCCATATTGGGTCCCGGGGATACAGGTTCCCCTTCAGGGCCCAAATTATTCCTCTCTCCTCTAAATTATTCCCCAAGCCAAATTATGCTGTAAGTGGCGGCCCTACTTTCACCCAGCCTTTGCCCTTTGGTGGCAAGGATACAGCTGTCTTTCTCACAACTCTTTTTTTGGTCTGTGATTTTTCTGTTTTTCTTGCTCCCACTGCACAGCATGTGGTATCTTAGTTCCCAGACCAGGGATCGAACCCACTCCCCCTGCATTGGAAGCACAGAGTCTTAACCACTGGACCACCAGGGAAGTTCCATTCTCACAACTCGATTGGGACATTAAAGGGACCAGGGAGGAGGCAGCTGCACTACCCAACTTAGAGGTCAAGGCCTCACACTTGAGCCTCCTATCCAGTCCCTCCACCCCAACCCTGGGCCGTTCTGCCAGCTGGCGGGGCTCCTCAGAGCACTGCCCATTGGCCTCTGCCCCACACAGGGCTGTGTGGCCTCAGGGAGCTGAGACTGAAGGCAAAAAAGAGCCAAGGAACCCCAGGTGCCCCATCCCGCCATGCCACACGGTCCCTCTCTGCACCGTGGGACGGCACTAGTTCCCTAGTGGTGTTCTTGCAGGATTGCGTGAGCCTCGACACAGCATGCGCCTGGCACACAGTGAGGCCTCAGTAAATGGCAACAGAGCTGAGGCGGGGCAGGGGGGCCTCTGCGGACACCCCCTTGCCGCTTCTGAGGACGAGCTGGATCTGGAACCCAAACTATCACAAAGTCTTTGCTTTTCAGAAGTGAGATTTAGAAGGTCACTGAACTCAACGTCCTTTCTGCTATTGTACAGATGACAAAACTTGAGGCCTGGGGACAAGTGACTTGCCTGGTTCCCATGGCCAAAGTTGTCCCTTCTTTCCATTGCCTGGGGACAGAGGGCATGGATTTTGCTGGAAGTCAAAACTGTCCAGGTGGAAAGCCGCCCATGTGAACTGGTCTAGCCAGCAGCAGCCCCTCTCCTGCAAGGTGGGAGGATGCAGGAGGTTCAATCCACCCTGGACAGGAGGGTCCTAGCCTCTGTGAAGGAGCACCCTGCTCCTTCAAGCTTCCTGCTCTCCTGGGCCCCTCGCACTGGCCAGCTGTATCCTGTTGGGGACCCATCTGTTCCCTGACACCCAACTGTTTCAGCTGGTGGGCCACCCCTGTGACCAGTGTCCTTCACCGAGCTCATTCCACAACTGTCCTTGACAATGCAGGACACACACTATGTAAAGTCACACACTTTTGGGTGCAAGTGGGCTCTGCAGTTACAGCCCAGGAGGCCTTGGGCAAGCTCCTTGATCTCTCTGAGCCTTAGGATCTTTGTTCATAAAATCAAAAATTGAGTACCTACTATGTGCCAGACACTATTCTGGGTGCTGTGGAATAGCAGGAAGCAAAACACATTGCCCTTCAGACTGTCAACAAATAAACAAGTAAAATACAGTATGTCAGATGGTATCAGTGTTAGGGAGAAAAATAAAGAGAAAGGAGGTTAAGAAGTGAGAGGGTGGGGTAGCTATTTCAAATAGGGTGGTCAGGCAAGGCCTCAGTGCCAAGGTGACATGGAAGCAGAGACCTGAAGAAGTGAGGGAGCAAGTTAGGTGAAGACCCAGCAGAAGGCAGCAGGAACAGGAAGTGCAAAGGCCCTGAGGCTACAGCATACTGAAGGGCTAAGAGTACCTCTCTAATAGGGCTGTTTCGAGGATTAAAAGAAATGATATTTGTAAAACTTAGCACAGAGCCTAGAGTGGCTCAGAAATCTGGCACAGGCTGGGTTGAGGGGGGTGGGGAGGAGGTGACAGACACCAGTCATTGGGAGCTGACTACAATCAGCAGGAGCAGGGGAGGGGAGCCCAAGAAGGAAGGGCCAAGGAGACAGATGGACAGATAAACATAAGAAGACTCATGCCCAAAAACCTATATTAAGGATGAAGTGTAGGAGAAGAGAATTTGAGAACACAGCCAAAGACACTTGCAGAGGAAGATCTGAGGGGATGGATGTGAAGCTGAGCCTTCTGGGGAAGCGAGATCCTGGTGCCCAGGCAGCACTGGAAAGGCTGTGGGCAGTTCTGGGGGCTCAGAGGCAGGAATGGAGAGGGAGTCTGCCAGGCAAGGCGTCTTTGAGATGTCCCTGAGCTCCTGGGTGAGGGCCTGTACTGTGATGCCCAGGCCGCAGCCAAAGGCCCCCTGCCCCTCTCCCTTCATAGGCTGCCCTGGGCCTTCCTGTCCTGAGCCAGGGCCCTCTGGTTCCAGTGTCAGAACCAGCCTCTACCATGCCCACCCTCTGCCAAGTCAGCACTTGGGGGGCACTCAGGGCTACTGAGCTGCCCAGAGCTGGTGAGTCCCAGCACCAGAAGGAATTCAGTCCAGCTCAGATCACTGGCCAAGAACTTATTCAGACAAATGTGACTCCAGGCTCTTGCTCATCCACCAGAACGTCCCTGCCCCTGAAGACTTTCTGTCCCATGCTGCCCTATCTCTGCTCTGGCTGGTCTCCTGGCCAGGAAATTCCCTTCTTCCCTAACTCTGCATGCTTAAGCACTACCCGCATTGAATATTTATTTATATATTTATTTATAACCTGCTTCCTTCTAAAAATTATTTAAGGGAGCTAAGTCATTATCATGCAGGGCCTACCCAGTTTAACTTCTATTAATATTTCCTCGTTGAAACTTCCCTGCATACCAACCCCCCTCCTAAAGAAATAAATCCCACACAGTGGTGGGATGTGTGGCTTCTCCCCTCACCTCCTATTGAACTTCATTTTTTAAGACTACTGTGGCCCCTCTCATGATATATGTGTATTATCTTTACCATTTCCTGTCACTCAATTTTCTCTAGCTGCCACCTACTCCACCTGACCTGGCTCTCTTCAGTAAAGACCACCTTTAACTCGTCTCTATAAAAGCCACCCTGGTATCTGGCATGTAGTACACGCTCAATAAATGCTTTCTGAATGACTGAAGCCAAGGTGCCTGCCTGCTCCCTCTCCTGGTCCTAAGGAGCCTGTCATGAGGAGAGGTGACAAGGGGCGCCCAGGAATCCCTCCTGGCACCTGGGCTCTCAGACCCTGTGGCTCTCCAAGGTGGGCCAAGCCTGCTGCCTGATGGGGATCCCTGCCAGGGGCAGGTAACCTCACCCAGCTGGAGGAATACCCCAGCAGGGAGCTGGGTCAGGTTGAGGCAGGCTGGCTGCCCAGAAACAAAAGGTGGCATGCATACCCTGGTGCCAGCATCCCAGGCCAACACTGACCATGGGCAGAGGTGAGGGGCCTGGGGGCTCCTGGTTCCTAAGGCCCGGCTGCCTGACTCTGTTCATGCCTGCTCCTCCCCCAACTCTCCAAAACAGCCCAAGTTTATTTTATCCCTTCCCCAACCTTACACCCCACCCCAAACAGTGACAAACAGAAACACCTCATCATCCAGAGACAAGATGTTCAGAGACAAATGTTGGTCTGTTCAGAACAAGAGAGGAAAACAGAAAACAAGCTTGGGAGGAGCCTGGGAGGCTGCCTAAGAGCAGAGACAGGTGTGAGGGTGGGAGGCAGGCCCTGGCCTGACACAGCTCCTGCTCCTGGGAAGGAGGCAGAGGGGCTGCCCTGGGGCATGCTGGCACTGTCCTCCCAAGGGTGCTATGGAAGCCAGGGCACCCAGCCTCCTACTCAGGTTCCTAGCCCTTTCTCACCCAGAGGGCATGGGGACCTCAAGCCCTGGCCTCACTTAGAAGCCTGTCATGCCCACCAAGTGGCTGGTACCAGGCAACATCCAGGCAGGAGAAGCCAGGGCCTTCAGAAAAGGTGAGCAGGAAGCAAGCTCTGCATTTCCTTCCTAGAAGGCCTTGGTTTCATTCCTCTGCCCAGGCCACGGAAAACCTGGTCTCCTCTCTCAACCAAGCCTTCTTTCTTTTTGTCCTATAAAAGCCCCACAGTGAGGGAAAGAAAGAGCAAACAAGCTCAGGTGTGAGCAACTCTAGGGAGCAAGGAGATGGGGGCTTTAATTCAGAGGGATAAGTGAAGGAAGGGATGGGAGGACAGCAGAGGGCCTCCTGAAGTCAGAGGTCCTCTCCAAGCAGAGCCCCAGGAGGTGGCAGAGGCAGCAGACAAGCACACACAGGGATGCCCAAGATCTGGGCTTAGATCGTAGTTCTACCCCCAGCTACGTGACCTTCAACAAGCCCCTCTGGTCTCCATTTCCTTCTCTGTAAGCTAAAGTTAATACTCCCTGCCTCACATGGGTCAGATATCAGAAAAAGGCCCAGGTGCCAGCACCTGACACATAGTGCATGCCTAGGCGATGTGAAACCCCAGGTCTGGCTGCAGTGGGATCCTGTGGGGTAACCTCCTCTACTCAGAAGGGAAACATCATGAGAAAACTCAAAACAGGCACTGATTTACCCAAAGGAGGACTATCATCTTTAAGAGGGCCAATAACTGGACTTAAGCCAGATCAGCCCTGGGGTCCTCTGGGAACAGGGATAAGGGAGGTGAGCAGCCCAGGGTCCCATCCATCAGGCCTCATGTCAGCCTTCAGAAAAGGAGGAAGGCCCGATTCTAGAACTCTGGATGCTGCCCAAACCCTAACTGGTCCCCTGCAGTCTGGGAAACCACCCTCACCGTTGCTGAGCCCTCCCTCTGCCTAGATCGCAGGCAGTGGGCAGATGGGGCCAAGACAAGCCCGCCCCTTGCGCTAGCTCCCAGGTCAGGCCAGGGGAACAGAACCGCAGCAGCCGCCCATGGGCCCAGACTCAGCGAAGAGAGTGGGGCGGGCCCAAAGGGGATGGCTCTGTGGGCCAGGCCAGTAGCTAGGCAACAGCCTCCCATAATCATCTCAGTTTATTTTCCGTTTGTATCTGTTTTGCTTCTGTCATAACGCGCTACTCAAATGACCAGCTGCTGTGTGCGGAGAGATGCCCGGGGTCAGTGGGAGGCTCCTCTACCGTTACTGGCCCTGGAAGCCCCCGTCCAGGGACGAGGGAGGCAGCAGAAGAGGCCTGAGGGAGGGAAGGTATGCACACAGACCCAGGGGACAGCACTGTGGGGTGGGGGGTGTGTTACTGGCCTGGGGTAAATAGAGCTCGCAGAACACAGCCCCAGAAACCCTGTACCTCAGTCCTGGAAGCATAACTGAGTCAGTGTCCCTTCTGACGTCCCCATCTGCCCCTGCGTTTTCTGATGTCATCCACAGCAGGTACAGAACCTTGGAACACCTCCCAGACCAGAGTAAGAAATGAGCCACCTCAAAAGCATAACAAGAGCATGTGATCATCTGGGGAGCAAGGGGGCCCTGACTTTGAGTCCCAGCCCACCGCTCTCGAGCTGTGTGACCCTAGAGAAGTTGTCTGCCCTCTCACAGCCTCACTCTATTAAATAAGGATAATATTAATACCTCTGCTGGTAGTTTACTGGGAGGATTAATGCAAAGTACCTGCATGGAGTGCTCAATAAATGGCAGTTGCTATCAGTTAATTTTTTAAACTTTTGTACTCTCACTTGTGTGTCCCAGGAACAGCTGAAGGCTTGCCTTGGCTTGTGTTCCTCTGTAGGAAACGAGCCCCTTCTGGCATGAGCTCCATACAGCTCTGTACATCAGTGTTAACAACCAGAAGGCAGGCTGCGTGGGATGGTTTGCTGGTTCTATTATTTATTAGTTAAGTGTCTGTCATAAGACACTTAACACCTCTGAATCCTGGTTTCTTTGTTAAGTGGGAAGAACTTACCCAGCCCAGCCCCCAAATTTCCAACCTCAAGTGGACTGCCCTGGCTGCTGTGATTCTATTGATATATCAAAAGGGCCAAGTATTAATATCTTGGGCTCATGGAGGACTTCTAGAGGCTAACCAGGCTCTGAGCTTCCTCACAGAGCCCCGGCTGGGCCACTCGGCAGCGAGTTAAGGACAAAATAAGTGCACTGATGGTACAGCCCCTTGGAATCCAAGGGAGAGGAAACGGAGTAGGCAAAAAGTCTTCAGAGACCCCAGAATGCTCAGAAACAGGGCCCCTAAGCATCTCATCTCATTCCTGCTTCCCTGGCACTCTCTCTTTCCCCAACCCCACCAACTTAAATCAGCCTCCTCCTCCCTCTACTGCCAACTTTGAAAGAACCTAAAGGATCTGCACTTGGCCCCTCCCCACCCCTCTCACCATGCACACAGCTGAAAGCGGACACCAGCAGGGCTAGAGGACTGCATGAGAAGCCCGTGGGGTTCACAGCCTGCCAGGGCCTCACTGAGCCCTCACCTTCTGAGCGGGTCTCAGGGCTGCAGGGGAAGAAGCAGAGGTGGCACCCTAGCTTTGCTGTCAGTCCTGAAACCAGTCCCTGCCTTCCAGAGGTTGCCTGAGGACGTGTGCCTCAGCCGCTGACCCCTCTGCTCCTCCCTCCTCTTAAGACACAGGAGATGCATGTGCCCTGGTAGAGCATTTATGCCAGCATGGCCCCTCCCTGCAGCCCCATTTCCCAATCTCCTGCTCTCCCCTGGGGGTGGGGGGAGTGGAACTTTTCCTTCCATGACTGGGTTGAGGTCCAGCACCAGAGGTGCTGAGGAAGGCAGCAGAGCTCTGAGACTCATTAATGTGACAACTTGGGATGCCAGAGGTAACTACCAGCTTCCGACGCAGGACAGCATACCCACACCCAGATCCAATGCATCACGTTGGTCTTCAGTCTCCCAGACAGACCCCAGCCAGGCTTGAGATAAGACACTAACGTCCAGGGTTCTCTTTTTTAGAGAATCTAAAGCCATCCTTCAGGTTTTATTTTTTTTAAGATGCTTAAGCCTACCACTCCACCACCCCCTTCCACCTAAAAGGATTAAGGAAAAGTGGATTGACTTGAGGAGGGGGTGGTGGGAAGGGACCAGATCCTGCCTAAATCAACCTACACTTCCTCCTGCCCCCCCACCCATCCCCATCACCTATTTCAAGCAGTAACCTGAACCAGGGCTTTCTGGGAAGCCAATTTGTGCTGCAGCAGGAAGAAAGCAGCAGCAACAAATCTGGGATCATCACCAGGCAGCCTGTGGCTGGCCACTGGCTGTAGAAGCCGAAGGGCCCAGAACCTTAGGCTCTTCCTGTCTGATTCTCCCTTCATCCCAGCAGAGGCCAGGACAACTCTGGTGTCCAGAAAGCCTCAGGGGCATAGCTTGGGGCAGGCATCTTGACTTATCTTGCTCTTCCTGCTTGCTTCTTCTTGGGAAAAAGAAGGACTCTCCCAAACCTGGTGTTCTGGTCCCAGTTCTGCCTATTATGGCTAAAGAGCTGAAGCCTGAGGCCCCTTCTCTAGAACTCACAGTTCTTAGCACACTGAGCTGCTGGGAGGGTTTCTATAAGATGGGACACAAGGAAGGAGCAAACCCCACGACCTGCTAGATCGGCCACTTACACCCTAGTTTCCCTCCCATCGCCCCAAATTCTGCCTGACCCCAGCTCAAGGCTTCATTCCAGCTCTCCAGGACTCTGTTCTTCAGAGGAATTGGGTCAAGAGGCCGCCTGAGCAGGAAGGAGGGGGTGGAAAAACAAGAGCGCAGCTATGGGTTGTCTACTCGCTGCAAGGGGGGAT